>NC_061120.1:99663123-99875586 GCF_002878395.1 Capsicum annuum | reverse complement strand
TTTATAATATCTCGGTGGATACCTAAATCTAATTTTATCATAATTAGGTGGTATATGTTTCATTCTTCTAGATTTTAAATGTGTTATTAATTTTGATTCAATACTAGATATTAATGTAATTAAGTAGGCTAGTTTTTAACTCTAAATCTAATTTTAATTCTAACATGTATATTTTAACTCTAAACTCTAACTCTAACATATATATCTCTTCCGTACTTTTTAATTTGCTGTGCTCTGATACCATTTATAGGGGGGTGCGCGGATTTAATAGATATAATAGATTTAGTAGGTTAGGATGGCTAATCTTATTTAAAAGAAAAATAATAAAAAGAATATACATATATATTATGAAAATAAATATATGAAAAGTTGATTTAAAAGACTATTTTTATCCGTCTGGTCTTTAGATCGGACGGATTAGATTTAATTTAGGTATAGAAGAAAAGAAAAAAATAAATAAATAATAAATAAATGAAATAAATTATATATGTAGAAATAATTGAAAATTTTGGGATCCTCAAATTAGGAAGTAATTAACGATCAAATTAATTTGTGTTGGTTAGACTAGATTTTGGACCTCTTAGCTGAAAATTTATGATAAGAGTTGGGATTTGGATAAAAATTAAAATTAAAATTAGATTATTGTTGGCCAGACACTCTTTTTCTATTGAAATTAATATTATCGACGCACCCTGCTATCCTAAAATTATTTTTAATTTAACATATATAAATTACAGACGTAATCTGCATAAGCGTCCAATTAAATATTTTTGCGATTTAATATCAACAAAATATACATATATATGTGTGTTTATAAAAAATAAGAATATAAAATATATGTGAAAAACAAGAATATAATAAGATATAAAATATTTATTTTATATAACAAAAATATACATATATATGGTCACAATATCGCCAAAAAAAATTAGAAAGAATGTGAATGCAATTATCAAAAGGTATTTTTTGTGATTTTGATGTTAAAATATTTAAATATTTTTATAATATGATAAAAAAATAAACTCTTCTCTTTTCTTTTACTCTTTCCAAAATTTGTAGAAAGAGGAATAAAAGCATGAGTTTTATTTCTTATTTTATTTTAAAAAAATTATTTAGGGCAAGAAGCACCGAAAAAATAATTAACGAAAAAAAGGCGAGCCAAAATTGGGTGTCAATGGACCTTATGAATCAACCACATGAATCGTAATAGGACCCAGCGACTCGTAGTGTCCAGTCGTAGTCAACACAGCACCCAAATTAGGACTTAAGGTGGACACCCTATGATTACACCTAATGACTTGTAACATATCCTTATGGCTCTTAGTGAGTCGCTCGTACTCAAAGTAGAATCAAGTTACAAACTTACTGTTTTGGTTACAAGTTGTCCCAATGACTCATCAGGACATCCTATGACTCATAGGGTTCGATCGTAACCAGCGCAGTGAGCTCAAAGCTCACAAAATTTTCAAGGACTTAAATCTGGGGTGTTTCAAAGAATTAGCAGTTCAACAAAAACAAAAAAATGAAGAGTTTTTCTTTTTTATTTGTTCTGTTGAAGTGTAAAGTTGGTAAGCAAGTTATTGTAAAACTGCTAATATCAGTAGTAGTTAAATTTAAAAATAAAAATGATAAATAGTAAGTCTTGAAAATTAAGTTTCTGTCACTGCTCACCTATATAAAGTTGGGGAAGAGTTGTTTATTCTTATAGAGAAAATATTGACTTTTAATCAAGACCTATTTTCTATTTGTTTTTGTTATTAAATAAATCTACTCAAGTTATAAGTTGTGATGTCTTAATTGGATAATTTAGCAGGTGAAAACCTACAAACGCTTGTTTAATACACCTTCTTCATCCATCTTTTTTTGCAACAATTCTGTATCATCCGAAGATGATGAGTTTCATTTTCTTCTCTTTTGTGTTTTCAAGAAAAAATCAGGGTAGGAGAAGGGGAAATAGGGAACACTCATCAATAAGTTAAAAGTTCATATAGTCAACCAATTAAGCTACTAAAATTTCCTGATGAGTTTCATTTTTCAGCTTCAATCCTTATTTTTAATTACTATTTTCTCTGGATATTGTTCCATTGAATTCTTGGAACTCTGTTCACAAAAATTTCTTATCAAAACACAATCTTCTTCCTAATATTCTGTATGTGCATCTTCTATAAACTTGATTAAATTTTTAATACGAAGACAATAAAATCAACATTAGAAAAAGGTATTTTGATGGGATTCCTTGGGAAAGACAACATATTGTAAGGTATCATGTTTTTTGTTCACATTGATTTGTCAACAATCCATAATAATTTGGTATACATTTATTATGTCACATAACAATTCAATCTTAATAAATACTCTGTCACAATCCGAGACTACCCCTAGTTGTAACACGGTACGCTAACCCATATACTGGTATGATGCTTGAGCAACTGATTTAAAATATATATATAAGCTAAATTTGCTGAGCGAGAGCATAATCATGGCATAATATAATTCAAAACATTATTGTTCAAAGTTTACAACACTGAAATCTGAAAGAATGAAGAACTAAAACTACATACAATAGCTTTAACTGACTATCTATGAAGTCTTTACTATACTGACCAAAGGTAGTCAGTACATAACCCTAACTCTCCCAAATTAATACATACAAATAAGAAAATACAATAAGAGAACTACAACTGACTTGAGCCCTCGAAATAAGAGAACTCACACGTGCTGGCCGGAAGCTACGAACTGTCTGACCCTAATGTGTGGGCTATATCTGATACCTACATAATGAAATAATGTAGTCACATAAACATTTATGTGGTCAGTACTTTAAATGTCCTAGTATGTGAGATATGCACTAGTCATGAAAATACTTAAAATATGCTTTAAGACTGAAGACATAAGCTATTTGTTGAAATATACATTTAGAACATGTTTTTACATAAAATTATAAGGCATGGAGAAATTTCTAAATCATAAACAAAAACATCTCCGTAACTGGGAAGTAGTAGATACAAAAATACTTTATGTAGTCTCAAGTTGAAATTGAATATACCGTAAAACTCTATTGAGGGTCATGTATGAATACTGGATCTGAAATTTTGGGATGTGAACTAATTCAATGACCAAGCATAAACATGTAATGTATAAAACTAAATAACTAAATACAAAGTCATGTATATTTGAACTGAAGCACAAGATAAACATAAAGTGAGTATCTAAATATATAAATATACCGATCATAAATGCATGAACATGAAAATCGAATGCTAGACCAAGTATAAATATGTACTAAAATAATCTGAATAACTGGATGACTGAGGTACTGAACACTTGTTCATGCAAACCTGAACTAAACATAGTCTGGATAACTGAACTGAGGACTGTGGGAGATAACTACAATCGACATACCTCAATCTGAGCTAATTGAGATCCAACATATAACCCTAGTTGGAATGGTGTCGATACCTTGCCAAGGGTACCAACATTGGATGACGTGGATCCACTAATCTAATGTACTGAAGGACTGGGGTGTCAAGCCTAAATTGATGGGTGACCCCTAATAACCTACACTAGTAACGTAGTTCTGGAACTTAGGGACTGCTATTAACAACTCATGCCTAACTGACGGGGGAGCGGTCATCCCTGCATTTGCTCGATGCTAAGTGTTACTCCCAACTGAAAGACTCTGAAGTATAGCTAAAACATAAACTAATAACAGATAAGCTCAAGTCACAGTGATTTGAAATTAATACTGTATACATAAACTAAAAGAATCATGAACTTGTAAATTGATACATGTTTAAAACCTTGGTATCGAGTGTTCATAACCCACCAGTATAGACTAATGCAATTGATCATGAAAGTAGTAAAATTGACTATAGTACGAAAAATCATATACTCAACATGTCAATAACTAATTTTGATATAGACAATAAAGACTATCAAACGTATGGAAACATAATTCTCATGAAGGAACGTATTTTAATGGTACATAATCCAAACAACTAAGAGAAAGAGATGATAAAATTCATATTTAACTTGAAACTCTATAAAAGGGGAAAAGGGGTTTGTATTTGTAAATTTTGGGAATTTCTTAGGACTCAATGGGTGAAAGGGGCCCAATGATGAATATCCCACATACCTTATGGCAAAATCCTTGGGGAATTTCATGGAATTGAACTTGAGCTTGAAGAAGCCTAGTTGCCTTTTAACAGAAGAGAAAATTGCCCATTTTGTTTTCTCAAAGTGGAAATATGGTTGAATTATGGATTTAGGGAATTTTGGCCTTTTATATCACCCTTTGGTGAGCTTAAACGATGTGGGTGTAGAGGCTATAAGGATGGGAATTTACCCAAAAAAAACCCTTTTAAAATATGCAGGAATTCTGATTCCAATCATTACGATTCACCCTATGACTCATCACGATTTTTGAGTCGTATCTTGAGGTCCTGAGATCTTGGGTATTATTTATTGTGGCTACAACTTTCTCCTAACGACTCCTTACGACTGACTATGAGTCATTAGATGGAGTCGTAGTCTGAGGTTTAGCTTTTGGATCTTTTATAAGTCAGGTCATAAATCTACACAACGACTCATAATGTCTAACTATGAGTTAGTTTTTGGACTCATAACCACTAAAATGGATTCTTTGTTGAACACGGTGGTAACTATGAGTCCCTCTTAATAATTCGTAGCTACAAATTATGAGCCATGAGGTAAAGTTGTTGCCACTAGGCTAAAGATAAATGTCCTTTAAACTGTGAATACTACTACTCGTAATAACTCATAACATTAGGTTACAGGTCATCACGTGAGTCGTAGCCACTGGCAGTTGACTAATGCCTGAGGAAAAATTGCATAATTTTTTGCCATAATATCGGATTAAGGTGAGACTTAAGGCATTAGAAAGCTAACTTAGTGGCATATATTTTGAGGGGTCTAGAGCCTAAAAACATAGGGCATCACATACTCTTAAGTCTTTAAAAGTACATTGGAAAAAAATATATATGACACATTCACTAAAGCAATACAAATATGGGATATTAGAATTAGTTTTTCAATTATCATTAGTTACTGTAATGTCCCAGGTTTTGGGTCCATGGAAACTTCCTGGGGTATTGTACTCACTACCCGAGTTACGATTGGACCCTATGAGTCGTAGGGTGTCCTGACGAGTCGTTGGATGAGTAGTAACCAAACCAGTAAGTTTATGGCTAGATTATACTCTAAGTATGAGTGGATCGCTAAGATTCATAGGATATGTATGAGTCATTTGGTGTAATCATAGTGTGTCCAGTATAAGTCCCAATTTTGGTTCTATGTTGACTATGACTGGACCCTATGAGTTATAGGTCCCTTTATAATTCTTATGGATGAGTCGTAAGTCAATAGTATAGGGTAAATTAGTAGTACTACCTTGTTCTCAACTCATGGTGATGAGTTTTAAGGAGTGGATATGAGCCAAGGGTTGACCCATAGTCAAGGGCAACACTTATTCAGCTTTTAAGTTGAGGGCATTCTAGATATTTCCCTTTTTACCCAAATTGAAACCCAAGTCATATGACCCCTTTAGGGTGTCATAGGCACTCAGAAATAATCTAAGTAGCTTTTCAAACACTCCAAAAGGCTCTCTAAATTGCCTCAAGCAAGTCAAGCTACGATTTTATCAAGTTGGTTATCTAAGGGCTCAAAGGTCAATTTCTCTCCAAATTTCTTGGTGTTTAAGGGATGTTACTCTTCCCTCATTGTTATTTTATAAATAGCATATGTTTTAAAGAATTGTTCATGGGATGTTTGTGATGGTTTTGAAACAAAGGTTGGGGGTTTTGAATATTTATGAATTGAATAATGTTTCTCATGGTTTATATATAATTTTCATAATTTAACTATGGTTTTGAACTTTTGGATGCATGGGTATGGTGAATGAACTAGAGAATTATGATTTTCCCAAACTTGTGGCTCTTAAAGTAGTTATAACCCCAACCCCATAATGTGAAATTAGTTTTTAATTATGAGAAATGTGGGAATTTCTAAAATTAAACTAGTCTTGACTATTGCATGATATAAAGAGGTATTTGAAACACAATAACCTAATTTAATGAACAAAGGGAGTTTTTTAACCCAAGTTAATGGAAATTATTTTGTCATGTTGTTATTACTTTATATATGTAGTTGTATGATGATACCAACAATCTATGCCTTAATGTGGACTATGGTTCAATGAATGGGAATATGTGATACTTGTTTTAATTGGCTCTAATAAGGGTTGTATAGCTGAGTCATAAAAGTGGAGGTCTGAGTGGCCGATACTAGAAACAACATTTGTCGAAAAGAGGGTTAAAGTGACCAAGGAGGTTTGAGTCCCATTTCTTATTATTTCGTGATTGGGGAGGTTCGAGTCCTCATAAACTATTACACGATCGGGTGCTTAAGTCACCTTATTATACGTTGGGAGGTTTGAGTCCCCCATATCTATATATATGAGATTATTCTATGGTTCATGCAGCTACACGCACTGGGGCCCGACCAGGGAGTCAGAATTGGGGCCTATATAGCCCTTGGGTATATGTTATAAAGGTTGATCTACACAATCCAAGATAAAGTTTTAAAATGTATGTTAAGCCTTGTTCCTTATCCAGGCATGTGAAGTATTTATATGTGTATACATTTGATTATGTGCATTGATTTTGAATTATTTTAAACTATTGATCATGTCATTATGTTATTCTTATCCCTGAGTTACATGCTAGCATCCACCCTACTAACTGTCTTCAAACACTATATCCCCATGCGATGCAGAAATTAGCCATACTTCTACTTTTCCTGCTCAGTGATTAGGATTTAGGATCAACTTATGAGTTGACATTAAATATATTTCATTTTTTTAGTTCTCCTATATCTTAGACTATTTGGATTTGTTTTATCTATAATTGGGGGTATGTCCTGATACTTTTTTATATTCAATTTTAGTTCATTGTTTAGAAGGCTTTATTTGGACTATAGTAGTTATAGGGCCGTGTCGTTCGGTTAGTTGGCTGACTTGATTTAAATCTCCTTATGTTTGTTGCACATTGTTTTGTTATATGTTTGAAATTTATCCGACGTTAGGGTGTGTTGTGGTTGGTCTGGTTAGGTGCAAGGGGTAATCTTTGGTCTACATGGGACTTAAGATACCCATCAAGGCCAGGCATGGTTTGGGTTATGACAACGATGGTATCAGAGCCTAGGTTTGATGTTATTGGGTATCTAACAAAGTCATATCAAATAGAATCTCGTTTATGGGTGTGTAGCACTCCATACTTAAAGGGAAAGGCTATGAGGTATTTTGGAAAATTTTCCTTTCTTATTGTTCTATTTTAAGCTATAGAGTCTAAGGTATTGAATTTTCTCTAATTATCGTGTATTTTTTTTTAGATTATGCCTCCTAGAAGATCTGATGTTCACAAAAACTCTTCTATCCTATTTGAGGACAACATGAAAGGAGCTTATCCAACTCTAAGATTTTAGACCTAGTCTAGGGTGCTGCTTCTGATTACCCTAAAGAGATCCACCGGCTCCCCTAACCCTCCTCAGGCACCTTGAGCTGATATGTCTAATGCTGAGTTTTGCCAGTCGATTCATTTGCTCACCCAATTGGTGGCCTCCTAGACTGAACGTGTTGCTTCGGTTGTTCCATCATCTAAGGACACTAGGGTTGGACAATTCATGATGTTGAGTCCTCTTATTTTCATTAGTTCTAAAGTTGATAAGGATACGTAATACTTTATTGATGAGATGGAAAAGATCTTATATGTGATACATGCTACTAATATGGAGGGTGTTGAGTTTGCTCCTTATCAATTGAAGGATGCGGCGTACCAATGGTATTAGGAGTGGGACAAGTCTAGGGGTGATGATATGAAGTCTGCTTTATGGGATAATTTTTCTAGTACTTTCCTTGACCATTTCTTTTCTCAGGAGTTGAGAGAGGCAAAGGCTGTGGAATTTATGAATCTAAAACAAGGCAGGATATCAGTAAAGGAGTATGCCTTGAAGTTTCATCAGTGTTGCATTATGCTCCTGAATCGGTGTCTAGCATGAGGGCTAAAATAAGAAAGTTTACTTTGGGGTTGTCCCGTGAGTTGATCTTGGAGAGCAAGGCTTTCATATTGAACAAGGATATAGACATCTCTAAACGTGTGGTGTATATGCAACAAGTGGAGAAAAAATAGAAAAAGAAAGTAGAGATGAGTGAAAGGTAGAATCATAAGTATCACTATTCGGATCAGGGTAAAGGTCAGCAATAAAGTGGTAGATATAGTGGGAAGTGGTCTAAGAAGAAGTAGGGGCAATTTTGGGAAGTAGGGGCAATTTTGGTTCCTACTATACAACTAGTGCTCCTTATCTGAAGTCATTGAGTGACCGTCATTCTATGTATAATGGTGGGTATAGAATACCAAGATCCTATTTGAAGGCTATTGAGGCTCAGTTAGCTTCATCATATCCTCTTTGTAGATTTTGTAGTCAGGTATGGTTTTTGCGATAAATAGTGGAATAAGTGCTTTAAATATGATCAAACTGGTCATCTGAAGACGGATTGTCATTCTAAGGTTACTTCTATGGAGAATAAGATTTTTGTTGCTACTTCATCCTCTTCTGCACCAAAGGTTGCTACTTCTATTTCTGGGTCCGGCACTGGTCAAAATTGTGTATATGCTCTCGTCACTCGCCAGGATTTTGAGGCATCCCTTGATGTTGTTACTGATACGCTTAAACTCTTTTGTCGTGATGTATATTTTCTACTTGATCTTGAGTATACTCTCTCTTATATGACCCTTTATGTGGCTATTTATTTTGGCTTTGATCCAAAGTGCATTTTGGACCCTTTCTCTATGTCAACCCTGGTGGGTGACTTCGTTGTGGCTAGAAGGGTCTATATGGGTTATTTGATATCAGTTCATGGTATGGAGACCTTGATGGATCTAGTAGAGTTGGACATGTTGGACTTTGATGTGATTTTTGGGATAGATTGGTTGTATTTGTACTATGCTTATGTTGATTGCCAAATCCAAAGGGTCAATTTTCATTTATCAAATAAGTCGATAATTGAATGGGAAGGTAGTTCCTTAGTGCCTAAGGAAAGGTTCATCTTGTATCTTAGAGCCTAGATATTAGTCTCCAAAGAATATCTCTATCACTTTATGCATAGTATGGATTCTAGAGTCGAAGCTCCTTCTTTAAAGACTGTCCCTATGGTCTATGAATTTTTTGAGGTGTTTCCTAATGATCTTCCTGGTATTCCTCTCGATAGGGAAATTAACTTTGGGATCGATCTTCTTTCGGGCACTCATCTTATTTTTATCCCTTATTAAAGGATGGCTCTGGCTGAGTTGAAAGAACTCAAGAAGCAGTTGAAAGATCCTCTTGATAAGGGTTTTATTCTCCCTAGTGTGTCTCTGTGGGGTGATCCTATTATCTTCATGCGTAAGAAAGATAGTTTTCTTCGAATGTGTATTGACGACCGCCAACTAAATAAGGTGATTATGAAGAATAAGTATCTACTTCTGAGGATTGACGATCTCTTTGATCAGCTTCATGGTGCTAAGTTCTTTTCTAAGATTGATCTTTGGTCTGTGTACCATCAGTTGAAGATTAGTGAAGTGGATATCCCTAAGACTGGCTTTCAAATGCGGTATGGTCATTTTTTATTTTTGGTGATATCCTTTAGTTTGACCAATGCCATAGCAGCATTTATGGAATTGGGTTTTTCGTTAGTTCTTAGATTTGTTCATGATTGTCTTTATTGATGATATTTTGGTATATTCCAAGAGTGAGGAAGATCATGCCGATCACCTCCGTCTTGTGTTATAGACCCTGAAAGATATCATTTGTATGCAAAGTTCTCTAAGTATGACTTCTGGTTAAATATTATCACTTATATGGGTCATGTTGTTTCTAGTGAAGGGATCATGGTGGATCTATAAAAGGTTGCAGTGGTTAAGAAGTGGCTGAGACCCACGACTCTATTTGATATTTGGAGTTTCTTGGGTTTAGCCAGTAATAATAGAAGGTTTACGGAGAGTTTCTCCTCTATTGTGGCCCCATTGACTAAGTTGACTCAGAAGAAGGTGAAATTCTTATGGTTTGATGCTTGTGAGGGTAGTTTCGAGAAGTTGAAAGATAAGTTAACTTCAGCTTCAGTGTTGACTCTACCTGATGGTACGAATGGTTTTGTCGTCTGTTGTGATGCGTCTAGGGTGGGATTGGGTTATGTTTTGATGCATTATGGCAAGGTGGTTACTTATGCTTCTAGGCAGTTGAAAGTTCATGAGAAGAATTATCTAACTCATGATTTTGAATTATTAGTTCTGGTGTTTGTATTAAAGATCTGGTGGCACTATTTGTATAGGGTCTATGTTGATATTTATTCTAATCATAAGATCCTGTAATACGTGTTCACCCAGAAAAAATTGAATCTCAGGCAAATGAGGCGGCTTGAGTTTCTAAAGGACTATGACATGAGTCTTTCCTATCATCCAGGTAAAGCTAATGGGGTTATTGATGCTCTTAGCAGGTTGTCCATGGGTATCTTATCTTATGTGGATGAGGAGAAGCTGGATTTTGCAAAGGATATTCACCATTTGCTAATCTTAGAGTTTATCGAGGATGGTGGTGTGATTGTTCGAGAGGTAGCGAAGTCATCTCTTGGTGCTGAAGTAAAGGAGAAGCAAGTGTTGGATCCTATTCTAATGCAAATCAAAAATGATGTATGTAGGCAGAAAGTGATGGTTTTCGATATTGGTGGTAATGGTATCTTGAGGTACCAAAGCAGGTTGTGTGTTCCCGATATTGGTGGGTTATAAAGAAGAATTTTTGTTGAAACTCATGAGTTGTGATATACTATTCATACTCGTTCGATGAAGATGTATCATGATCTTAGAGAGATTTATTGGTTGAATAATATGAAGCGGAATATGGCCGATTTTGTGGCTAAGTGCATTGTGTGTCAACAAGTGAAGGTAGAGAACTTGAGGCCCGGTGGGTTGACTCAATAGATTGAGTTATCGATATGAAAATAGGATATAATTATATAGATTTTATTATCGATCTTCCACGATCTCACCAGAAATTTGATTCAATTTGGGTCATCATGGATAGGATGACTAAGTTTGCTCACTTCTTGCCAACGATAACAAATTTCTCTTCTGAAGATTATGCCAAGTTGTTCACTAAGGAGATCATAAAATTGCATGGTAATCTAGTTTCCATCATATCTGATCGGGATACTTAGTTCTTTTCTCACTTTTGGAGGTCGTTCCAGTTAGGTGTGGAGACTAAGGTAAACCTTAGTACCACCTTTCACCTGCAGACGGATGGGCAAGTAAAATGGACAATTCAGGTCTTGGAAGACATGCTTCGGGCTTATGTGTTTGATTTTAGTGGTAGTTAGGTTGACCATCTGCCTCTCATAGAATTTGTTAATAATAACAGTTATCACTCTAGCATTGGTATGGCTCCGTTTGAGGCCTTATTGGTAGGAGGTGTAGGTCTCCTATTGGGTGGTTTCAGGGTGGTGAAAATAAGTTGTTTGGCCCTGATTTGGTTCACCAAGCTATGGAGAAGGTGAAGGTAATTCGGGATAGACTTAAGGCCGCCCAAAGTCGCCAAAATTCCTATGCGAATGTAAAGTAAAGGGAGTTGGAATTTAGTGTTGGTGATTGGGTATTCTTAAAGGTGTCTCCCATAAAGAGAGTGATGCAGTTTGGTAAGAAGGGAAAGCTCAATCCCTATTATTTTGGTTCATACTTGGTGTTGAACAGGGTTGGTAATGTTACCTATGAATTGGAGTTGCCTTCTAGTTTGAGCTCCATTCACCTGGTGTTTCATGTTTTGATGTTGAGCAAGTACGTGGGTGATCCTTTGACAGTTGTTCCTTTGGAAAAGATGGGTATTTTAGATTATTTATCCTATGAGAAAGTCTTGATTGAGATTTTGGATTGTCAAGTTTGTCGGTTACGAACAAAGAACGTGGCTTTGGTAAAGGTTCTATGGAGGAACCAAGAGGTTGAGGAAGCTACATGGGAAGCAGAAGAGGACATGAAGTCCAAGTATCCATTCTTACTTTCCATTCTGAATAATTGTGGTTAAGGTATGTGTATTACTTAACATCTTTGTTTTCTGACTTTGTTAAAGGAAAGAACAATTTTCTTGGCATCTTTATTTTCTGTCTTTGTTAAAGGCAAGAGTAGAGGTATGTAATGTCTAATCGTGATAATAATGGCCTTGTCCTATCATTTGAGGGTAAATTATCCTAAGAGGGGTATGTAACGCCCCGAGTTTTTGGTCTTTGGAAATTTCCAGGAATTTGTACTCATTGCCCTGGTTACGACTGGACCTTATGAGTCATAGGGTGTCCTGAAAAGTCATTGGGATGAGTCGTAACCAAACTAGTAAGTTTGTGGCTAGATTCTGTTCAGAGTATGAGTGGCTCACTAAGATCCGTAAGGATATGTTACGAGTCATTTGGTGTCATCGTAGGGTGTCTAGTGTAAGTCCCTATTTGGGTTCTGTGTTGACTACGACTGGACTCTACGAGTCATAGGGTCCTATTATGATTCCTGAGGCTGAGTCGTAAGGTCAACAGTGTAGGATTCCTTAGTGGAACTGCCTTGGTTATGACTCGTGGTGACGAGTCGTAAGGAGTGGCTACGAGTCAAGGGTTGACCCGTAGTGAAGGGCGACATTTTTTCAGCTTTTAAGTTGAGGGTATTCTAGACATTTTTCCTCATACCCAAATTAAAACCCACATCTTATAACCCCTTTAGGGTGTAATTAGCACTCAGAAACAATCTAAGTAACTTCTCAAACACTCCAAAAGGCTATCTAAATTCCCTTAAGCAAGTGTAGCTAGGGTTTCATCAAGTTGGTCATCTAAAGGCTCAAGGGTCGATTTCTCTCCAAATTTCTTGATGTTTAAGGCATGTTACTCTTCCCTCATTGTTAATCTGTTAAAAGCATATGTTTTAAAGTATTGGTCATGAGATGTTTGTGATGGTTTTGAAACAAAGGCTGGGAGTTTTGAATGTTTATAAACTGAACAATGTTTCTCATGGTTTATATATGATTTTTATGCTTTAATTATGGTTTTGAACTTGTGGGTGCATGGGTATTGTGAATGAACTAAGGAATTGTGATTTTTCCAAACTTGTGACTTTTGAAGTGGTTATGATCCCAACCCCATAATGTGAAATTGGTTTTTAATTATGAGAAATGTGGAAATTTGTAAAATTGAACTAGTCTTGAACTATTGCATGATATAAAGAGGTATTTGAAACACAATGGCCTGATTTAATAAACAATGGGAGCCGGTGATCCCCTACCTTTTATTAATGAACAAAGGGAGTTGTTTTCCCCAAGTTAATAGAAATTATTTTGTCATGTTGTTATTACCTTGCAAGTATAGTTGGTATGACGATACCAACAATGTATGCCTTAATGGGGAATGTGGTTCAGTGAATGGGAATGTGTGATACTTGTTTTAGTTGGGATCTAATAAGGGTTGTGTAGCTGAGTCATGAAAGTGGAGGTCCGAGTGACCGATACTGAAAATCGAATTTATCAATGCAGGGGTCAAAGTGACTAGGGAGGTTCGAGTCCCCCTTATTACTTTTTGATGATTAGGGAGGTTCGACTCCCCCATAAATTATTACACGATCGAGTTCTTAAGTCACCCTAGTATATGTTGGGAGGTTTGAGTCTCCCATGTGCATATATATGAGATTATTCTCTAGTTCGTGCGGTTGCACGCACTGGGGCCCTTATACCCCGTGGATACATGTTATGACAATTGAGCTACACAATCTAGACTAAAATTTTAAAATACATGTTAAGCCTTGTTCCTTATCCCGATATGTGAAGTATATATATGTATATGCCTTTGATTATGTGCATTAGTTTTGAATGAGTTGAAACTTTTGATTATATCATTATATTATCCTTATCCGCGAGTTACATGTTAGCGTTCACCTCGCTAATCGTCTTCGAACGTTGTATCTCAACGCGATGCAATAATTGGCCATACTTCTACTCCTCCTGCTCAATGATTAGAATTCGAGATCAGCTCGTGAGTTGACATTGAAGTGGTGAGCTTTCATACAACGGAAGTCTACATTTTATGTTTTTCATTCTCTTATGTCTCAGACTTTTTGAATTTATTTTGGCTATAATTGGGGGCATGTTCGACACTTTATTGATATTCAGTTTTGATTCATTGTTTAGAAGGCTTTGTTTAGACTACTTTATTGATATTCAATTTTAGTTCATTGTTTAGAAGGCTTTGTTTGTACTACTGTGGTTATTGGGCGGTGTCTGCCGGTCGTTTGACCAATCGTTGGTCGGTGGCTACAGACTTGATTTGAGTTTCCTTAAGTTTGTTTCACGCTATCTTGTTATATGTTCGGAATACATCTGACATTGGAGTGTGTTGTGGTTGGTACGATTAGGTACAAGGGGTGATCTCCGGTCTATGTGGGACTTGAGATACCCATCACAGTCAGCCCCTAGTTTGGGTCGTGACAATTGCATTCTCACTCTTGAACCAGTCTAGAAATCTGATGGTTCAACAATGGAATAATAGTAGATGGATCATCTCTCAAATTCCAAAACTCCCAAGACCTAATCAACTATTTCAACCATGCAAAAAAAGCCTAATCTCCAAAATACACTCATAAAACAAAGTCCAGATTCATAATGTTATAGTAATAAACAAAGAGTGGACTACGTGCTACCAATTACATAGTAATTAAAAGTCATCACACTTGGGAAGAACATGTTAATCTTAACCCTTACTGAACCAACAGTGGTATAAACATTCATAGCAGCTTGTAAGAAGAGTGGATCATCGTTGGATGGGATGGCAAAGGGACATCATGGGTTGGGAATATGAATGGAGATAGGTACTCGAACACTTCCTTATCTAAGTACATCGTCCAACATTCCTTCGGCCTACCTCTACCTCTCCCAATACGTCTTCGACCTATATCTACCTCTCCCCAATACATTTTTGACCTATCTTTACCTTTCCTCATACCCACTATACCCAACTTCTAAAATATCCAAACAGGGAAACCTACACAACTCTTCATATGCCCAAACCTCACTAAGTGGTAGGCTAAAAATGGAATCTTTATGCAATTAACAAAACACCATTTGACCCAAAAATTTCAATTCCACACTGATCACACACTACTAATAGAAACAAATACAATCTGCAACCAGTAACATAGATCAAAAATGGAATCTTTATACAGTTTCAACATACCATTTTGGCCCAAACATACCAATTCTGAAGTAATCACATCAGAACCAATAGAAACAAATACACAACACAACCAATAACATACAAACCCCATCAAGGAGCAAACCAAAAATGTAATCTTTATACAATTAAACGGACACCATTTGACCCAAAAATGCCAATTCCACATTGCTCAAACCCAAACTAATAGTAACAAATACAACATACAACCAGCAACATGCAAACACCATCACAAAGCAGACCAAAACTGGAATCTTTATTCAATTTGAACATATCATTTTGCCAAAAAATGTCAATTTCATAGTGATCACACCAGAAACAAAAACAGTACACAACCAGTAACATACACCTATATTCAAATTTTTTGAATATGGTAGAACTTCTAAGATTGTTCTTTTGGGTTGGACTGATTTGAGTGTCCATGCGATTCTATTATAATGGGAGATATGAATTTGCCAAATGTTCATTAAGCCTCAACAGTAGCAGCACTAACAATGTTCTAAAACCAAATTAGATAGTTTGTATGCTTGTTTTTCTTTCAGAAGCCAAAAACTTCACTGATAGTAGTTTGCGGGTTAGTGGCAAGGGCCAAGTGTTGCAATCGCTTTCTCCATCTTAAATCTCACAGGAAAACCTACCAAATACATATAATAGGCAGCCTTCTAATTACAAAAATTATCTAATGAACATATAGATTACTAAAACAAAGCATCCGTCAAAGGCAAAAGTAAAATGAGTCTTATCAAAGTTATAGATAACTAATCAGAACAGTCTTTGACCTCGGAAGCAGATAAGAATAACTAAGATAAAAAAAGATGAATAACTAAAGCTCCAATTAAAGTTATGTGTTTTGTGTGGCTGGTAACCAGAGAAATTTGCTTGACTCAAGACAATATATAGAGAAGGGGAATACATTTAGATGTTCTTTTGTGTGGATAAGAAATTGAATCCAACAACTAATTTTTTCTACGTTGTGCTGCCACCTACAGGTATTTTAGATGCGTATCAACTTTTGGGTGTGAAATCGGGAACGCTAAGAATTGCTAAATTTCTTTTGGCTTGAACAAAGGGAACTAATCTAGAACTTAAGGAAGATACAGAAGTCAAAACAACATTTTAGCATGCATTACGTTGTTGTATTTGGAAAAAAAGATCTCATAGATGCTTTAAGGATCAAAAAAGTTCTTCGGCAAAAATTAGATTTGATTGTACCCTACTGAGCCTACATAATATTGGTACTGCAATTACATTATTTGATCAATTAAGTTATTCTTTTAAAATATGATAGATCAATATTGGAGGAGTTATTTCTCATATAAGTAATAGTTAACTTCTAAGCTAATGGAACATGAGAAATACAAGATCTTTAGAGAGCTAGTGATTTCTTTAAAGTATAACCAAATAATATTTTATTTCCATCAAAAAAGTAGCTGGAGTAAGATGAAACTGGAGAAAAAGCAGTTTTCAGGTGTAAAGGGAGCAAAAGCAGTTTTCGTCAAGTTTAAAGAATCAAAGTGGTTCTATCATACATATAAAATGAAATAGATCAACGTACACCTTGTTAATTATAGCATTCTTGTAGCATTTATTATAAAAATTTGTTTCGACATAAGCAAGGAGTCAAATATCACCAACAGTAAAACATTACGGAAAAGGGTAGATTATAAATACATTTACCTAGATTACTCAAAGAACTGATGGTATGAAGTGATAATCTGATTATAGTTCGATAGATAGGATCAGAATCACCTAATCCATGTAACCAAAGAATAAAACTTCTAGCCAGAGCTTCAGATTTTTAGTAAAAGATGAATTTGTTGGCTCCAAAAGTAACACAAAGAAAATGGTGAAACCAAAAGTGATTAGGAGAACTATTAAGTGTTTTACTAAGAATCTACTGTCGACTAAAGTTAAATGTTTCAATGCCATGCTTAACCGATAGAAAATAAATTAAAACACAAAAAAGTTCAGAGATACAAAGAAGGCAATAGAATTAAAGAGATAATATTATTCAGTCGATCACTATTACGGAATTAAGCTAAAAGAAGATTAGCAATAAGCCATATTATACAAAAAGTATATACGAAATTGACAAATTTTATTGAAATCCAAGTCGAATCCGATGAGTTTATGATGATACCACAGGAATAATAAAAGGTCGTCAGTATAGAGAGAATACATATCTCTTCATCTTGAAGTATCAAGAGTTGATACTATCTAATTCCGTATTTGTTATCCCTTGGTCGACATTTGTCAATCACTTGAACTTTACACGTCCAATCTTGTATCTCAGGTGTGATCATATTGATGACAAATATTTCAGTCATGTTCAAGCAATCTATGATTATAGAATGTTAAATATTTAAATGATGTGTTATAACAGTAACATTTAATATAAAAACATGATGAACATAATATAAAATAAGAGAATAGGCAAGTTGTATATTAAATTTACCATTGAAAATAATAGCGTAAGTTCAAGAGAAAGCATTTTCAATAATTTCATCATAGACAACATTATATGTAGAGTGATCATCATTGTTGTCAACGGTAGATGGTTCAACTAAAATTATAACATTGTCAAAAAATTTGACTCTTAATAAAGTAAACATATAATTGACCATGAGAGAACACAGGCTCACGCAAATATATATCAACAAAATCTAAAGTTTGTCCTTGAGCTTTATTTATAGTCATAGCAAAATATAATCGTACTCAAAATTGAGTCATTTTAAAAGAAAGAGGCAATCTCTCATCTTCTGATGTCACAAGCGGTATTCATGGAATAAATTCATGTGTATCTTGAAAATCACCACTAGATATTATTGCACTAATGACATGAGTTTTAAAATCATTGCATATTAATAGTGTCCCATTACATAAATCATCACAAGGATTCAAATTTCTTAATAATGTAATCGGATAATTTTTCTTCAAAATTAATTTGTATGAAGGTAAACCAACAAGATTTAAAATGTACAAGAAATCTTCATATTCACTTTGATCTTTTGGATCAATAATCTCATCTATACCAATGTAAACATTTTCAGCATTTGAAAATTGGGAGATCAACATATTATTTATTTTATTAATAAAATTATTTTTTGTTGTTAAAATAGCACGTGAAGTAACAAAGGAAAAATTTGAATGACATGTGTACAATTCAGGATAACTAAATCTAAAGAGTTGATTTAAGGATTTCTTTTTAGAAGCAAAAGGAATAATGAGAGAGCGGAATTTCAATTTTTTCATGATCATTTTTTTCTCTTTTCCATCACCAATTCTCATTAAATATTCACAAAATGTAGGATCCTTTTTGAAAAGCATATTCTCCGTAAGTGTAATTTTTCAAGTTGATTCTAAATTTCAGAGCATAACAAACTTTCACAAATAAAATCTTCCTTTTTTTACTATGAACAATCGGGAGAGTTTGTCTAAAGTAACCACTAAAAACTACTAGTTTGCCATCGAAAAATATATTTATTTCCATCAGATCTGTTTAAAGCAAATCAAATGCTTCAACAACTTTTTTTTTTTGCCATTGAACTTCATCCCATACAAGTAGTTGCATCTCGTATTATAGATGCCAATGAATTTTGTTTACTGACATTACAAATAAAATTTTCATCAATATCAATAGAATTTTAAATCGTGAATGAGTAGTTTGACCTCCAAAAAGAAGCAAAGTTGCAACCCCAGAACTTGCAGTTGCTAAAGCTATTAATCCTTTGTGTCTCACTGCAGCTAATAAAAATGATACAGAAAGCTTTTATCAGTTCTACCGGGACCATCAATAAAGAATTCTCTTGGCTTACTGGAGTATAATCTATCAAGAATTATATCATAAGATTTTTTTGTTCAATATTTAATTTATTATGCAATAACAAATATTCTTCACTAAAAATGATATTTCTTTCATAATGAACATCTTTAGCTTCTCTTGCTGTTGAATATGGTTTAACATATTCTATTAATGTCTCGGCCCATTGAGTGAATAATATCATTAATATGGTTTAAAACTTTGTAGCGGATTTCTCTTGTATTCATGGTTGATAACTTTTTAAAATCCTCGAACATTGGGTCTTCAAATAATTCTCATAATTCTCTGGAATTAGTTGGATTACAATAGAACAACAACATAGGAAATAATTTCCTTAAACTGGATGGCATTTGATAACTTGCAACTTAAGACATGCATTCTATAAAATTATCATCACAAAGTAATAGTCCTCTTTTTTATGTTGTTTCTCTAGTAGCTATGGAAGAACTAGCAGTACTGCTATAAGTAAGTTGGACATGGATACTGACTCCTTGGATTACAAAATCTTGTGGGAGGATTTAACTATTGGAGAACAGATTGAGAAGGTATGCTGAATATCTTTTACAGGTGATAATATAACAAAAGTATGATAGATTCTCCTTGACCAATTTAATAGATGTTTATAAGACTAATAAGCAAGATAGAACAAGCAGTATAAGGTCAACTCTACCAATTGAAAAGTAAGCAATTTTCTTCACTAATCTTTGCACACTGGTTAGCATTATTTCAAAACTCCCACAAATAAAAAATGGTTTATTAAATCTAGCTGAAGTATAGTTAGATATAGTGTGACCCTCTTCACCACAATTATAGCATGTTCTCCAACTCCCACAAAAACATAAAAAGACAAGGCAAGAAACTATTTACTTACAAATCTCTCATTTTCTGTAGGTCTTCGAGGATCATCAGATTGATCATCAACCATTGAATCATGACTTGGTTCACCTTGAAAATTATCCGGTTGTTTATCGGATAGAATATCTCCATCTGCTTTAAGCTTTCCCAACAGTAATGTTTTGATTTCAGATAACTTAGACTTCAAAAATTTGTTCTCATCAAGAATCTTCTTAAACTTCTTCGAGCATGTGCTTTGAATTTTCTGCATACACAATAAAATTAAAAATAATTTATTTAACAGAGAAGTTTATAAGAGGGATTAGCCGAAAAGAACTAATGCATACATCAAGTTTCTGATTTAACACACTAAATCGCTTGTATTCACTGTCATTATTACTTTGCAGATCATGCTCTAATGAGAATGCCTCAACTACACCTTTCTATTAACCAAAAAAAATTAACAGAAATTACAATACACACACTAATTAAACATATAAAAAATAAAAATAAAATACGTGTACATACTTATCGAAGATTTTGACTTCTTTGACTTAAAAAACTTGACTACTGTTGTGTACTGTGGAGTAATACATGCCACATAATACAACATTAAAGGATATTTTTCTTCAGAGACTATCTGAACATTTTTTTCTCTGTATTTGGGAAAAATATCCCATGTCCATACCATAAATGCATATGGAAAACCAATAAGGTTGTATGATGATCCGACGATGGTTTTTGTTGGTGTTAGTGAGCTTTTCACTGAACTTATAGTTTCATCAAAAGATAATTCACCCCATCTATACTCTCTACACAAATCTGCATCCTCCAATATCATAATAAGATTAGCATAGATGACCTTGGTAGGCCTCCCCCCAATAACACCCGTCCTAAAATATATATTTTAGCTAGCATGACAACATCTAAATCATTTTGCATTTCACCTTTTCCATAAAAAATTTTAAGTCCTCCATTTTTAATTTATCAACACCATCAAAGTAAGTGTTCAACAAACGACTACCACCTCTTTTTTTCCTAATTAATGATAATACATTACTTGAACTTTTAGTCGACGGTCTAGTAATAAGACCAAATACATCAAGTGTAAACTCAATGTAACTTTCCTGGACATAAAATGTCATCGAATTCTTCTTGTTACATCCTACTTCCAATAAAAGCATGCAATGCAAAAGCATACCTGATGGATTTAGATTACCTAATTTTATCAAATTCTTAAACACTCTTCTCTAACAATGACGACTGATTGTCATCCAAAAAGCTCATTATAGTTGTATGATAATTTGAATCCCCTCTCCAACGGGAGTCTGATTTGAACCAATCATTAGAATCAATAAAGTACTCAGCACGATTTGTCTTCATAGACATGCTTCTACAGAGTTACAAAGATAAAAATGACTTTCGAATTAAAAATTAACAACAAAATAAGAATCAAGCTGCAAAATAAAATTTATTGAACAAAAATGGCTACACAAAACATCCCAAAATCCAAACCTAAATGACCTAATGACTGGACAATAATGAGATCAGTAAGTAGAGAAATCAACCAAAATGCATTTTCATCAAGGTGGTGTAGATAAAAAAAAATAGAGTTTATAAATTAATCTATGCATTATAGAATATGATTCACAGAAGAGAAAAGTGATTGTCAGCTCAAAAAAATTGCTAGGTAACAAATACTTCAAATGCATGCAAAAAGATTAAGATAAAAATGAGAGAAAAATACCTAAAGTGTAGAGAGATGAAGGGCAAAATCAAAAACTCTAAAGGTAGAATGCAATTTCACCAAAGGGGAGGAGAGAAATCCGAAACTCAAGCTTTGAGATGAAATTTTTTTGTAGCTTTATGAAAGCTCATGCTTTGAAATGAATTTTTTTTGTAGCTTTATGAAATTTGTTGTAAATCCAAAGCTCAAGCTTTGCAAAGAGTAAATATATTTTTAACTTTATTTTTTTTGTATAAAATGTACTATATTAATCCGACGCTTTCGAGCTTTAAGATGAAATTTGTCCGGCCTTTAGCTTTGTGCAGAGAGTAAATGTATTATTAACTTTTTTTTATACAAAAATGTATTTTTAACTTAAACTTGGTGCAAATAAATTATGTCATTTAAAAATAATTGATATTTAATAAAATAATATATCTTAAATTGTGCCTCATAGGCAACCTTAACACTATTAATTTGTATTATATTAGCTAATGTTCTGCAAGAGGCAAACTTAGACCCAACAAAATAAGTTATGCCACGCGGTTAAGAGTAGACATTATTAGTTTGTATCGACATAATTTTACAATGTATAACTTACGATGTCTAGTTTTATAATGTCTAACACAGAGTCCACCCAGATAAAAGTTGTGCCCCATTGGCAAGAGTTGACTTTGCCTTAAGTCTGTAATGATTTGACAGATGACCTATAACTCTTGCACTAGAGGCAAGACTTTTAAATCACAAAAGAACAAGTTGTGCCCCATGAGCAAGAGTTGACTTTGCCTTAAGTCTGTAATGATTTGACAGATAACCTATAACTCTTGCCCTAGAGTCAAGACTTTTAAATCACAAAAGAACAAGTTGTGTCTCATGGGCAAGAGTTGACTTTGCCTTACGTCTGTAATGATTTGACAGATGATTTATAACTCTTGCCCTAGAGTCAAGACTTTTAAATCACAAAAGAACAAGTTGTGTTGACTCTTGCCCTAGAGGCAACACTTTTAAATCACAAAAGAACAAGTTGTGCCCCATGGGCAAGAGTTGACTTTGGCTTAAGTCTAGAATGATTTGACAAATGATCTATAACTCTTGCCCTAGAGGCAAGACTTTTAAATTACAAAAGAACAAGTTGTGTCCTGTGGGCAAGAGTTGACACTAGCATAGTTTGTACTCTATGAAAACTTGATGAACAAGAAAAAATAATGCAACAATTTACAAAAGGATAAGCAAAAACTGTGGCAAAATTAGTTAAAAGTAAACACTGTCAATTACAACTTGAGTGACCATCTTTAAATATCATAAAGAAACAAAAGACAAACTGAAATCCTCCTAAGAATTTTTCACGTCTTCAGCAGTACAAATTCATCTTTTATAGAAATATGATCAGGAACATCGGGAGACGTTGAAATTATTAAAGTAAAACTAGGACCATAATCTTCATCTGATACTTCGCACCGCTTTATTTTCCTAGAAAGCAAGTCATTAAGAGGTATTAAAAGATCAATTTCGCTGCTTTGAAGCTTGGCATAAATCTGGGAACTGGTTTCAAACTTGACTTCATCTTCAAGAATAGGCACATTTTGTTCCTGCATTTCACTCACCCCCTTGAAATTTGTAATGCCAACTCCTCATCCATCACATGGTTTATGTAATCCCTGAATTAGCTCCACAATAGAATCACACTTGGATTCTAGAGACTATATAAAAAAAATTAATAATGTCAACAACACAATCAACACAATTATTGATATAATGATGTTGTTTCTAGTGAGTAATAAATCTAATGTGAAATCTACCGTAATACGGCTCATAATCTCATCTAAAGAAATATCAAGATGAGTCTTAATAGAAGTGTCACTCTCTGCATAAAAATTGCAAAAGAAAAAGAAAGATTACTAAAGTAAGTTAGAAACTCAACATTGAATTATGATTTAAACAGTAAAATAATAAAGATATATTCAATATTAAAGAAAAGAGAGTGACACAAAGTGCACCCAGATAAAACTTATGCCCCTTGGGCAAGATTTGACTCTAGCATAGTCTTTATTGGTTTAGTAAATGATCTATAACTCTTGCTCAAGAGGCAAGACTTTTAGATCACAAAGGAACAAGTTGTGCCCCATGGGCAAAAGTTGACACTATTGATTTGGCAGATGATCTATAACTCTTACTCTAGAGACAAGAGTAGAAACAAGTCTATGAGCCATTATTAAGTGCCCAACTTTCCTGCCTACTTCAGCAAGCACTGGAGAACAAGTTGAGCCATTGAGGGTAAGCTGGAGAAGATGTGCACAAAGCCAGCTCTCTCCTAAAAGCTAAGCAATAATCACAAAGTGGCAAATCAACAACCTATTATTAAGTGCTTATTATATGTATGTAAATTTAGTAATAACTGGAACCAATTCAACTAGTTAGCACATTGAAAATATAAAGAACATGAAGCTGGAGGCTTATAAGCACAATGGCGGAGAAAAGGACCAAAAAATACAAATATATACATTAAATACAAATAGTTTGCCCAATTACATGATCTTCTCACTTTTTCTGAAAATTAAGACCTTAACTCAATAAGCTTTCAGTGATTCCACTTTTTATTTCTCATTACAGGTCCTGCAAAGTTGGAGATAAGTACAAGCAACAATTCACGGTGTTCCTTTTTCTAATCGCTTTTTATCACACACAAATGAACAAAATCAACTTCTTCTACTAAAAGAAGGTCCTAACTTCTTTATTCACTTTTCTAGTTCTGCACGCTTACGCAATGTAAATGAAGCCTTAACATAGTATCATTCATAGAAGCAATTCAACATAGTTTAACTAATCAACAACTGAACATAAATTAAACCAAAACAGAAAAACATGTTTAATACACTCAATAAAATCATAAAATTTTCTTTTGAAAAGATTTTAACGATAACGGGGTGAACAACTAAATGTTCTGTTTTTAGCCTTCTAAAGCTAGACGTTCTCCAGATTCAAGTCTGTAAATCAAACTAAACACACTCCTTCAAGAGTCATTGCATTATGTGGATTATCAACCTATGGAATTTTTTGGTTATTCAAACATAAATATCAAAAGAATAATAATTACAAGAGCAAGCATTTCCTTGTTGCACCCAAGAGTAAGGTTGTGGGACTGTGGCAAGTGGTCAATAAAGTGTTTGAGAACTACGAGGTCTCATGTCCAAAATTCAGTAAAGACAAAAATACTAGGTGATTTCTTCCTATCTATTCTAACCTTGGTGGATAGAGTTATCTGGTACTTGTTGTTGGAACGTACCCCACAGATAAGGAATATTAGTCAAGGTGTGTGCAAGTTCAACCCATCACCAGGGTCCATCAACTTCAGCAAGCACTGGAGACAAAGTTGAGCCATGAAGGTAAGCTGCAGAAGTTATGTGCAAAGCCAGCTCTCTCCTAAAAGCTAAGCAATAATCATAAAATGGCAAATCGAGAGCCTACTATTAAGTACTTATTATATGTAAATTAAGTAATAAATGGAATCAATCCAACTAGTTAGCTCATTGACAATGTAAACATGAAGCTAGAGGCTTATAAGCACATTGGCTGAAGGAAACGACCAAAAAGCACAAATAGTCAAGCAAGAATCTTATAGAGATGATTTCTGACCAAAAAAAAAAAAGAAAAAAATAAATAAAGTAACATATTAACACCTTTGTCAGCACAGTATTTGAGACACACATAAAACCATGCACAAAACAGGCAAACAAGCTGTCACTGGCCTAACGCAAACACTTTGAACCTTATCTAAAAAATAATCCTAATCGTACCTCATTATAAGCTAAGTCTCAAGTTATTTCAGTTTAAAAAATTAGAGCAAAGTGGTTTCATTAAAGTGTTAAACAAACTTAACAGAAAAAATTCAATTATTGACATATTTGACTTCAACATTCATCACTTGTACATAATCTATATCTATAATATATTAAAAATGTAAAGACCCTTAGAAAAGTGAATTGAACTTTTTGCCCTTCATTAAAACTCTCTGTAATAGACAAAATCATCATTTTTTATTTTCTTATTATATTTTTTAATTAATAATAAAATAAGAATCCTAAAATATATTATATGGTAGAAGAAATTATATGGTAAAAGATATTAGGAGAATTAATTTCCATAATTAAAAAACACCCTTAAATATATAGAAGACGAATTAGATAGGGACAAGGTTACCTCGGTATATTTTGTATTTGGTTAGAATACTTCTCCAATTTCATTTTTTATGTTAGGTAATTCGATTATTTATTTTTGGTTGATAAAAAGGGATTGTTTTTGTTTTTTATATTTTTGGCATTGTTAAGAAAATCAATGCTAAAAAGTTAAAACGTTGGTTTTATTTGTCTATGGTTTTGTATTGTTAAAAATATGTGTTAAAAAAGGTAAAAATGTTTCCTTTAATTTTTGGTGAAATAATTTTGCAATTAATTTAATTTTAAATTTTTTTAGATTTAGTTGTATAATTTAGATAAAAAATTATAATATTTAATACTTCTAAATCAGTTAGAATTTTACCTTATATAAAAAAAGAATTTCTATAATTCTATAGATAATAGTTTGATCAAACTTTACTAGAAACTTAGGGTTATTTCTTCTTTGTTACATCTATTTTGTGTTTTGTTTGTGTAGTAGTGTATCATGTTTAATTAATTGTACATTTTTCTTTTTGTGAATAGGAAGTATGATTAAAGCTCCTTCTTAATGTTTTGTATCTATTTGTGTTCAATATCTATTCTCTAATATGTGTAAGAAATGATGAAAAATCAACTCCTTTATGTGCATGATAGGGTTGGTCAGTAATGATAAGTCATACAATATATGGTAAAAGAAAAATAGAAAAATCATCTCACAAGTGTTTGTTCATTGTCTAAAGCTTTTGAAAACTAAAATATGTTACTCTTGAGACACCCAAAAAACATATGAAAGATGCAGGTCCAAAGATTATCAGTAAAGGGCTCATCATAGATGAACAAGTAAGTTACTATTTCAACTTACAATTAGACTCTTATAATTCCTACTCCACACATATTTTCTTATTTCACAATCTTAGTTTCTTCCTCCTTATTTGTGCTTAATAGAAAGAAAGAAGTGAAAGATACCTTGCTCGACAATAAGTTTAGGATGTCGTAGATTCTATATAAATTGTATATGTTGTTTCGAAATCTTTAGCTTTGTCCGAAAAAAATATCAATTTTATTATTGTATGTAATTAATTGTTCTAAAAGAGATTATGTTACTGGCGTGCGATACTAAATACATTAGTATAGGATTCCCAAGAGAAAATTTGAATATTCAATCACTTGCTTTTTGTCAAATTATATTATGCACGCAAATGAGTACAATATTTATTTTAAAGTCAACTGTAAATTTTTATGATTTGTGTAGTTTTATTGATTGACGTGAGGCACAAGTGCAATGCATGTACACTATGCTAATATTACTAATCTATAAATCTTAACATAGACGCAAAGACTGGGCCCCTATAGAAACAAGTAATGCCTCATGGACAAGAATTGATCCTGCCACATTGTCTAGTAATTAAACAGATGCTCAATAACTCTTGCCCTAGAGGCAAGACTTATCCAACAAAGAAACAACTAGCCCCTATGGATAAGTGTCGACACTACTTTGTTCTGTAATGATTTGATAGACCCTCTATAATTCTTGCCCTAGAGGCAAGAATTAGCTCACAATAAACATATTTAAAGGAAGATAGGCTGACAGAGAATTCTTCAAACATTGATGTAAAATACATGTAAATGATAAACTAAATTTTGTAGAAACTTACATCAACAATGATGTCAATTAAGTTAGAAGGCAAAAGTTCTGAAGAATTGGAAGCGACATCCACACTGAGAGACGCTCTATTTCTTCATCAGAAGCAACATCCATTTTTTTATGTTTATCGAGTTTGAAGATTTGAGAGAAGTCTGTTGAAGAGAAAGAGGAGCAATAGAAAGAGTATTTGAGAAAATGAGAAAATAAGATGAACAACGAGAAGAGTATTTGAGAAAAATCTGAAGAAGAAGAAGAAGAAAAAAAGAGAGAAATAATAAAAATCCAAAATAAAGGTTAAAGAGAAATAAATTTTAAAAAGAGGAAAATTGAAGAAATAGATAATGGTTGAGAAAAAAGAGAAAAAAATAAAGGTTGAGACAAATAAATTAAAACATGAAAATAAAAAGTGAAAATAATAAAAAATAGAATAATAAATTTAAAGGAAAAAACAAAAAGTGAAAAAAAAAAGTAGAATAATAAAAGTAAAGGAAAAATAAAAAAGTGAAAATAATAAGAAATAAAATTTGAGAGATAAATGAGTATGGAAAGTTTAAAAATATATTTGAGGTGTAGAGGGGCAAAATGATACTTATAGTATATTAATAAGTAAGGAAGGTTATTCTTCAAAGACATTTCTTATTGGGGTCAAATATCTAAAGTCGCTCATATTTGGGTCTATGGCATACAATTTCCTACTTCTAGTAATATCCACTTCAATACCGGGATTATTTTCATACAGTTAGGAGGCAGACAAGATGAAATCTCCCAAAAAAATAAAAAAATTAAAGATTTCAAAAGGTGACCATGCAAGATAGTTGAAATGAATACAAGTAAACACCTTCATGCCAATAAGATCACTCAAATAAGTATAGTCCAACATTTGGTTGCATTCCAAACTTAAGAAAGACACTTGATAAATAAACTAATGTTGTCTTCTCGAGCTGCCAAAAAGGTGGATGCCAAACCAAGTTAGTCATATGATGATTGCTCTTCAAGCTCAAGGCTATTACAAAACAAATGAAACTGACTTGCGCACATTTGAGTCAACCAGAGAACTAATGGACTTATGGTTTGGTTCTGAATTTTTCAAACAGCTGGAGCATTGAGAATAGAGCAAGAACGTCTAAAGATTATGTCTTTTGGAAAAGATAACCCAGAAGGATTCCCAGCAATGCAATGATAAGAACATATATAGTTGGGATACCACCACGACTTCTGTTACGTTCCTTTCTCAAGAGCTCCTGCACAGGGATAAAGCACATGATGTTCAAAGACAAAATTCAGAAGGTGATATTTTAGCGTCTTGCACAGCCAGAGCAGGCAAAGGCCCCTCTTTATGTGCCATTCATTTCAATGGAGTCGGGAACCTAAATGACAAACAAACATGCATACCAATCTATATGTACTACGCAACATCATCGACCGACCCTAGTTCAAAGTATTATTGAGAACCAACTAATTTACTGCTATATTACCGGGCACGTTTTGGGCCGAAAATCGACCAGCGGCCCCCAGGTGGGCTATGGAGCGGCCCTAGTTAATGGGGCCATTTGGGTGGTCAAACGGATGAATCAGCGCGAACAGGCCATTTTTGAGCTAAATCGGTGGGTGTTAACCCACGGTTCTCGAGGTGGGCCCGAACACATTTCGGGCCGAAAATTGAAAAAAAAAACTCCCCAAATCAAGATTCTAGGTATTCGCGCAAAGATCAAGATTCTAGGCTCGAATTTTAGAAAGAAAAAAAAATCAACCTACAATGCAATTGAAATCAATTGAGGTATTTATTTCTTAAATTTTCTTTTTTGAGAGAATCCAGATGGTTTTCTAAAAAAAATGTGAGGGGGGGCATGGGGCCGTAATTTGCTTCGCATAGCACACAAATTTAGTGTGCTATATGAGCCATTGCACGTTAACGGCCTATAAGGCCAGGTCCGTGTAAAAGCCTCACATCTATATTTCGTCAAGTTTAATATCGCATTTGTCAAAGCATATCAGGCTCATGGCCCTTTGTTCCTAATGCTTGATCACTTTCCACCACCTCAAGCAATGAAATCACATGTTGAGTGGACTGCAATTCATGAAGAAATGGATATCAATAGAGAACAATTCGTTCAAATTGAAAAGGGAAAAGCCAAGAGGCAGGAGGCTTGTCCAAGAAAAATGACATCAATGTCAACAAGATGGCAGAAATGCCATTTAGGTACTTACAATACTCTGACAACATTTACAGAAAAAGGCATATTTCACAGAACAATTGTATTATCCCTGCCCCAAGGGGATGTGGTTGAGTTGGTTTGAGGGGGACTTTCTATAGTGGAGGTCGCAGGTTCGATACACCCCTAATGCCTTCTCAATCGAGCTCGTTCCAAGGGGTTTACCTAGTGCGGTTTACATCTCCTGTGTGGTTTGCGAGCTATTGCACAGTGAGGGGTTTACCCAGTGCGCACACAGTGCTCACCACAGAGTGCTCACCCGAAGGGCAGAGGGTGTAGCAGCTGCGGTTTTCCTGGAGTTTTAAAAAAAAAAAAAATTGTATTATCCCCAAGTCCCAAAGCCAGACAAACTTTCCGTGCAAACCAACCAGTAAATGCAGTTTCTGTCCCCCTTTTCTAATGTCTTATATTTAGTTATTTTTCTGATCAGTTCTGTGTTTTAAATTTTATCATTGTGCAATTTAGTTCTGCAATTTTCCCCAGTACAATCCAAGTCTTTAACTTTAGAAAGAAATGAATGATCATGTGAAACAGTCACATCATATTTTGAGAAGTACGTAAGGAGTGGTGAGAAGTACATAATATTTTGAGAAGTACATAAGAACCGTTACCAATTCTTGCTGAAGCTTGCTGTTTTGCTGCATAACAGAAATTTTCTCCGCTGTCAGCTTCGAAATTAGTGCCTTCGTCTGCAAACAAGACAGAACCCTCAGCCTTCATTCATAATACCTTAACAATATAATGGAAGAATGGAGAACAAAACATATCAAAAGGTTTTGGCCAAATTGATGAACTTTACATATCAGGACCACCTTCATAACGAAACAAATACTCAAAAAGATAAGTAGTAACACAACAATAGTGATGTAGGAAATACTGGAAGTACATCCCGAAGGGATAAACAATCACCAGTTGATGAAGAAAAGAAAATAACTGTAGGTATAACATCAAAGATTCATCAGGAGAAACAATCACCAGTTGACATATCCTCCATCTTGATATATAAAACCTATACAGACAGTTACAAGAAAGTAAGACTTTACTATATAAATGGAGCATTGAACCAAATGATTCCACTCATGAATTCTAAGAGCACTCAAAGATTGAAGGAGCTCATTCTAATAGCATCTAAACTAGTTAATTGTGGTCTAGGCTAAAAATTCCAGACCACATAGGATATATTATCACTAGACCTGTACCCCCCATATACCTCAAAACTGCACCAAAAAGCCAATATTCAATTAGAAACAGAACAACACAACGAGAACAACTTATTTCTATGAGAATCTTCATTCAGACATAAGTCGAAGAAAATAATGGGAAGACTTAACATTAAGACTGGCAACGGACCGGAACCGGAACTTCCTTATCGATTTGTGACGCCGGAACCGGTGTTACCGGAACCAGAATACCGGAATTTCCCCCCTGTTCGCAGCAGTTCGTTGGCTACCGGTGTGGAACCGGATTGGACCAGAGCGACACCGGAACATTACCGGAAGAGACGTCGTACTGGTACAGTTTTTTAAAAAAAATTAATTTAAATTATATATATATTAACTTAAGGGCCTTAACTTATATATATATTAATTTATATATTAACTTAATAATTTATATAAGTTTTATATATATATATATATATATATTAACTTATATAATTTACTAACTTTTTTTTAATAAGTTTAAGTTTTAATACATCTTAAAAAGTTTAAAATTTTAACTTAATTAAGTTAATAAATATAACAGGGTTTAATATATCCTTAAGTTTAAGTTAATAGAATATTTTTAATAAGTTCAAGAAGTTAAATTATATTTATATAATTTTAAGTTATAAAGTTAAAAAATTTCCTAACTTTATAAAGTTTTGTATTAATTTATTTATTTTTCATAATTGCAACAAACAAAAGACAAATTTTAAAATAAAATTAGGCGAATAGCCGTTATATTTATTCAAATTTCATACGCTGCACATTTATTACAAAGATATTAAAAGAAAATCTAATCTACGCAGCCACCTTCCAGGAAGGGTTCTGTTTGAATTAGATCTCTATTGTAGAATCATATTAATATCTAAATTGTCTATAATATTTTTGGCGTAACTTTCTATTTCTGCAGCGGATAAATCTTCCGAAATTGGTCTTTTTCCTTGTTGCTCCATTGCTTCCATTCCATCATCACTATTTTCTTCAAAAATTTCATCTATTTCGTCTTCAACATGGGATGGTAATTTGGGGAGCCCAAAATTTCTTCGTTCGGCATTGATCCAATCTCTAAACCTCTAAATAATACCAAAATCTCCAAACTATCCCTTGCTAACGAATATCGATGATCTCCTATAATAAATCTTCCTGCGCTAAAAGCTTACTCCGAAGCAACTGAAGAAGCTTGAGTTGATAGCAAATCTCGAACCATCCTTGAAAGTTTTGAAAATTGTCTGATACGGGGGTCTTCCACCATGATAAAAGTTGTTTTCCAGTTTCATCTCTAATACTTTCCCGATCCTGCGAAAGAGATGAATCAAAATCATTACTCCTACAACATTGAAGACCAAGTTCTTCGCCCATCTCGTCATCTAAATCATCATATCTACGTCTAGAAGTAGGAGGTTCGATCGGCCCAATATTTTGTTCCACAACTTGATACAAGTTATATAAACTCCTAGCTTTAGGTACTATGCTAGCACAACGAGTGTCAACTGATGGGGTTTCATGAGGTCCAATTTCTAAATTGTTGTATAATTTTTTAACCAGCATCACTGTACCATGTTCTTTATAAAAAGGGTTGAATAAATTAGTTGTCAAAAAAATTTGTGGAATAGAAAAATAATATTTTTAAAATTTATCAAACATAGCTTCAATTGCCTCTTTGTAAGGGCATAATTTTTTATATTCAGCAAGTACTCTAGAAATAGCAGTAATAGTTACTAAATCAGAAGAAATAGTTGGAGTATATTTACCAGATATTGTGTTCGTAGCTTGATGAAAACAACAACAAACTCAGTGTATTCCCACAAAGCGAGGTCTGGGGAGGGTAAGATGTACGCAGACCATACCGCTACCTCGAAGAAGTAGAGAGATTATTTCCGATAGACCCCCGGCTCAAGATAATGCTTAGTAAACGAGGAGTTGGATGACATAACAGAAATAAGGAATAGAAAACAATAAAAATGAAAATCAGCGAAATACGAAAAATAAGAGAAATAAGGGCAACACTAAAAGAGAAAATAGGAACTAGGAAAAAGGGAATAGGACACCCACCTAGTAGCAACATACACTCACATACCAAAGATACTTATGCACACAGTCCTAGGACGTAGCTTGGTGAAAAGTTTTCAAAAATTTACAAAGTTCTTCTACTTCAGTCCAATCATCTTCATCTAGTATTAAATTAACATCCTCATTATAAGAATTATAAACTAATTGTATAGGTTTACGATATATAAAAGCAACTTTAAGAGTTTGAAACAAAGAATTCAATCTAATAGGAATTTCTTTTGGAACTTTTCTATATGGAAGCTCACATTGTTTACATTTATATTTATAATCATTGATTACTTTCCTTCTTTTATTTTTGAAAATATAACTACAAGCAATTCGAACTTTACAACAACCATTTCCAAACAAATATCCAAACAAATAAACACCATCATGTACTATTAAATTTAAAATATGTGTCGTACATCTAACATGAAAATGATCTTCATCCATAGGCCATAATCTAGTTTTTAACTCGTCAATAGCTTTCAAATTATTAGAAGCATTATCTAATGTGCATGCCATAGGTTTACCAATAAATCTAAAATATTTCATGCTCTACGTTATTGTACTAGCTATATACATACCGGTTTTAGACTCGTCAACATATTTATAAGCAATAATTCTTTTTTGCATGTTCCAATCGTGATCAATCCAATGAGCCGTGAGAGTAAAATAATCATTACCGACGACACTACGACCCATATCAGAAGTAACAGATATTCTACCATCAAATTTGTCAAATAAGCAACGAAGAAAATGACAATGTTCAGCTTGAAATTTAAAAATATCATTTTTAATTGTATTTCGTGAAAAACCTTTAAAAGAGGGATTATATACTCGTTGAATATAATGAATAAAACCGGGGTGCGAAGGAAAACTAAAAGACAAACCCATAGCAGCAACCATTTTCGCTAGTTCTTCTCTATCTACATCTTCACTATAGGTCGATGATGAACTTGGGCCAGCCGGTTTAAACATGTCTAAACGTGTTTGAACCATATTACCTCCTACAGATTCATGCACAAATGGTGTACCATCTTTTTTGCCTTAGCCTCATTTTTTAGACGAATAAATTTTTTATTACATTTCATCAAATGCGAACTTAGCAACCCTGTCCCGCCATTTTTTCCCCCCGATCAAATGTTTAAAAACATACTTGCATTTATTGCAAGTAGCAGTACTTTTTACCCTATCATGCTCCATAAATTTCCAAATTAAAGACCTTTTAGTACGTTCGGTATCTTTGGCCCTAGTAAATTCCGGTAAAGGGGAAGTTCTTCACCATGTTTCGATAATTCCGTAACCGGACTAGTAGGGGTAGGGGTATCACCTAACTCTTGTTCTTCTATATCATCTTCTTCCGGTAAGTCTTCCTCAAAATTATCATAACGCCTACTTAGGGTCTCATGATCTAATTCCATACCGATACCAACGTCGAAATCATTAGGCTGTGACAAAGAAGTTTCATTAAATCCAAGCGGTAATGAACTAGTAGTAGCCTTACTTTTTTTATTTCTACGAAAAACCTTACCAAAGATCGGTTTTTTACCACTACTATTTTTTCCGGAATCCATAATTAAAATTAAAATATTAAAACAAGCACTACAAATATTATAAATTAAAAAATTAATATACCAAACGTCTGCGTAAAAGCAGACGTATACCAAATGTCGAAATTAAAAGATGATAATTGAAACTTGTAATATCTTCAAAAAAATCTTCAACTCCAACTAATATAATAATTATAAATATTTAGAGAGAATGTGAGAATATTAAGAGAGAATATGAGAATTGAGAATATTTGTGTGGAAAAAGAATTGAAATGGAGGATATTTATAGTGAAAATTTTAAAGGGTGGTGTGGGGTAATTGGGAGAGGGGGGTGTTTTGTGGCAAGGGCTACATTTGCAACGGCCAAAAGAGTCGTTGCCAGTCGAATCTTATACCAACCTAATTAAAAAAAAAAAAAAAAAAGGCAAAAATTATTCTAACACCATTAATAGTCATTGTGGACAGAAACTAACATAAATATGTTAGAAGAATGATCACTGATAATGGAAAGCAAATAAGTGGCTATTGTAGTCGACGGACCGGAATCGGTCAACCGGAACCGGTACTGAAAATACCGGCATTTTTTGAGGTTTCGCACCGGTACCGTATTCCGGACCATTGGGTACCGATATACCGGTACCGTTGTGTTACCGGTACCGGAACCAAACCGGAAACAGAGTTGACGGACCAGAACGGAATTTTCCGATTCCGTTGCCAGTCTTAGCATGGAGCTCACTGCCTGAGAATTAAATAAGTAAATTGATTCAAGGGAAAACTAAAGCGCAAATTAAAATTTACTACTAAATGCATATATGAGTCCTTTTCTTAAAATACCAAATGACTAGAAAACTATATACTACCCAATAAACAAAAATTTTAAGAAAGTCACACTATACATTGGAGACAAAATGCATCCCTTCTTAGATCAAGAATAACATAAGATACATTAGGATATATCTTCAGTAACTAGCTATGTAGAACTAACTCAACAGGTATAAATCTTTTTAAATATAATTAAGAATTAAAAGAGCTAGACCTGATCATAAATATTTCGGTCACAGGACGACGCCTACGCACCACCATCTACTACACCTATGGAGGATATAACTGTAGGTATAACACCCTCTGCGATGAACATGAGAATCCTTGCTAGGATCTGAAAAGCATATTATACAGCCTCCAATTCTCCAAGCATCATCTTCAAATTATTATATTTCTGAATAAACTCATGCAAAGTTCCACCCGCAGCATACTTGAGCATGAGGTTGTAAGTGTGCTTTCCATTTTCGACTCCAACATCTTCCAGAAGCACTCAACTACGTATTCCAAACCTCTCAACGCAATCAATATTTGTCCTTCCTTTCAGAGCGAAAATAAATGAGTAACTTCTGACTCCAAATAATGTAAACTGGGACAGTATTTCATTAACGGCATAGCAAGAGACACCATATCGTAAGAACCAGAGCCCAACACTTTTAAGGTTTTCCCAGTACATACTATACTTTCTTAGTGGATGAGTTTTTTCTTAGCTAAGCTGGAACCCTAGCTAGGTTTGGTGAGTAGGTTTTGATGCCTAAATGGCTTCTTACATTAGATATTAATAATGTATAGATATTGAATTAGTTCAGTTTGTTTTCCTTATGTTATTCTATTTGGGAATGAGTTAAATCCATTGTCATGTCATAATTCAACAAGTATTCACTACTGGAAAAAATTTATATCATCAAGTATCACTAAAGGTTATTACAGGTAAGATTTTCAATAATTTTTACACTTATTATTTAAAACAAATAATAATATCATCAAGAATCTTTTTTGAGAAGGTAACAATTTGTTTTCTATTCCAAAACAGTCAAACCTGCCACATGTTACAGGTTTCCATAATTACAATTGTAGGAGAGTAACAGAAAGACCTTCAACCCTATAGCAAAAACTTATAATGAGCCTAAAACATCCATAACTGATTCTAGATCTTCCATGTACTCCTGTTTACACCAAAAATGAAATAAAACTATGCAATTCATCTTCATCTTCCGAATGTTGTTGCACTTGTTCTTGAAGCATCTGAAATTTCTTTCTTTCCACACGGACCACCAAATGCATGCAGGTACGGTTTTCCATCTTTCTTTATGACCAGAGAAACTAGCATAGCTGCTCCAGATTTTCAGAGTCTGTACTATCCTCTTTGGCATCACCCAGTTCAGTCCCTTCATGTTGATAAAGATTTTCCACAAATAGCAAGTGATCCTACAGTGTAGAAAGAGATGAGTGACTGTTTCTCCACTTCTTCGCATAGGAAGAAACATATTGGATTCGGATTGAAACCCTCTTTTCATTAGATTTTCCTTGGTAGCATTGTCTATTTAGCCAATAACCAAGTAAAACATGAAACTTTAAGGGGGATTTTTACTTTTCAAATTAGTTTCGAGGGCCAGCTACCAACTTGATTGTTGAAAGTATTGAACTTCATATAGGCCTCCTTAGTATTGAATCTGCCTTGGTTGTGATTCCGCCAAATCAAACTATCTTGTGAAGTAGTTGTTCCTTTGAATTACTCCAAAATTGTAAGAAACTCTACTAAACTTTGAATCTCCCAATCATTTAATGGTCTTCTAAAGTTCAAATTCCATCGCTGGTTTGAACGGACCTCTGCGACAGTGGCATTTTGTTGATGGTTGAGGATGTAAATATCAGAAAATATATCTTTTAATGTGCGTTGCTCCAGCCATCTATTGTCCCTAAAGAAAACCTTGATGCCATTTTCCATCTTTATACTGCAGTTTTCTCTTAATTTTGGCCATAAGTTCCTAATAGCTCTCCAAAGGCCGACTCCGTAAGTGCTAGTGACCATCCATTTCATACTTCAGTTTGATTATCTCCTTCCATAAAGCCTGCTCACCGGATGCAAATCTCCAAAGCCATTTCATCATAAGGCATTGGTTTTGGGTTTTTAAATTCCTTATCCCTAGTCCGCCAGCATGTTTACTACTGATCAAAGTGTCACACACTTGACCAAGTGAATTTTTTTGGTTTCACTATTTCCTTCCCAGAGAAAACTCTTCTTAGAGCATCGAGTCTCTAAATAACACCATTAGGAGTAGGGAAAGGAGACATCATGTAAGTAGGCATGGAATCCAAAACACTGTTAATAAGTGTTAGTCTTCCCCTCAAAGAGAGGTATTGGTTTTTCCAGTTCCCAATTCTTCTTTCGCATTTCTCCACCACCCCATTCCATATATATCTGTGGACCTACTTTTGGCTCCCAGTGGCATACCCAAGTATATAGTTGGTAGTTCACCAATCCTACCCCCGAGGGTCCTAGCCAAAGAAGATAGGTCAGTCACTTCATTAACGGGTTACAAGAAGATTTTATTCCAATTAATGTGTAATCTTGAAATTGTCGCAAAGAGGACAAAAATGATCCGGAGCATCATAAGTTGCTCTCTATTAGCATCATAGAAAATCAGTGTATCATCGGCATACTGCAAGTGAGTGATCTCCATGTCAATCCCCAATCTATTTGCAACTTTGAAACCTTTCAGCCAGGATTTTTCTTGGGCAATTTTCAGCATATCATTCAGCCCCTCCATCGCAATGATGAATAAGAAACGGGACAAAGGGTCCCCTTGTCTTTTGTCTTAAACCTCTCTGGGAAGAGAAAAATCCAGTAGGAGAACCATTAATTAACATAGAAAATTTCACAGTGCTTATATAAAATTTCACCCATCTTAACCATCTACCACCAAAACCCCTTTTTGATAGGGTCTTCAGCAGGAAATTCCAATTAAGATGGTCATAAGATTTTGGTACATTGCAGAGGAGAATGATGCCTGGAACATTACTTCTCATTCTTGAGTCCGCACACTCATTTGCCATAAGGATGGCATCCATTATTTGTCTTCCTTCCTTTGATGAATGCTAGCTGTTGAGTATCCAACAACTTGTGCATCACTTTTTTGAGTCTTTCTATTAGCAACTTAGAAATGATTTTATACACACTACCAATTAGGCTAATGGGCCTGAAATTTGTTAACTCTTTTGCACCCATTTTTTGGGGGGATTAAAGTCACATAAGTAGAGTTGAAACTCTATTCAAAAACACATCTCTCGTGGAAATTTTGAATTGCAGCAACTACCTTCTCACTTACTACCTCCCAACAGTGGACATAAAATGTCATGGTGTATCCACCCGGCCCAAGAGCTTTGTCTCCAGCACATAGTTTCACGCATTCCCAAATCTCCTGGATGCTAAAGTCTTCCTGCAACAATAGATTATCTTCCTCAGAGATTTATTGCCTTCCCTGCAACCACCAGAAGGTCTCCATACCTCAGTCTCTAAATCTCTAAATATAATTTCTGGTAAAAGTCGACAACTTCCCTTTTTATAGCTTCAGGATTTCTAACAGCTTCTTCACCCACATTTAGCTCATCAATGTTGTTATATCTTCTATGTGAGTTAGCAGTTCTGTGGAAGAACTTGGTTTTGTTGTCTCCCTATTTTAACCAATTAACTCTTGATCTTTGCCTCCATGTTATCTCCTCGTGCGTGGCTATATTTTCAACTCAATTAGGAGTCCAGCTTTCACATGAATCTTGTTAGAAAAGAATAGGAATAGCATATTGAATTATACTTGGAAATGGATTGTAATGTAGTGTCCTATTAGGAATAGGATTGGAATGTAGTATCTATAAATAGGGTCTCAATGTAATAATTTAGAGACAACAATTCAATAATATTTTTCTCCATTATTACTCACATGGTATCAAAGCAGGTTAGAAATATCAGACAAGATAACTCAGTCACCGTACGTCAATTCCGATGACTAATTCGGGTCAATTTTTATTTTGTGGGTTGAGTGAAAAATACAACACCACCAAAAGGATCGAAAAGATCAAGCGACAAAAACCCGATGAAAACCGCCGAAAAATTACCCTCCATGCGCCGCCACACGTCAGCCGAAATCCAAAAATTCTGGCGAGATCTGCGTCACGCGCCGGCGCATGAGCCCGTCTCCGGTCGATTTTTGAGTTGTTTCTTTTTTGGTTGGGGTCGCCGGTCTATTCTGACTCCGACCACTTGCTCCTTTCCAGATTCCAACAATTATTTTGAGATTCTGACCGTCGAAACCCTAATTTCGGCAACATCAATTTTTTTTCGGGGATTTTTTTTTCAGAAATTCAGATCCGGTTCTTGGGATTTTCAAGTCAAATTCCCAAGATATCTTTTGGGCATGATATTTTTTTTTTTGCTCAAAAAATATTGAAATTAGAAATTCAAGTCCTATGATTAAATCTGAGCCCTTAAATGAGAAGATCAGAAAATCAAACGTCACAGTCCATGAAGAATCGACGAGGGGAAGATCGATTTGGAAGATCTCGTCCTAGGTGTAGTTATTGTAAAAGGCTTGGACACACTCGTGGCGTATGTTATTCTAGACCTAAGTGTAGTTATTGTAATAGGCTTAGACATACTCGTGGAATATGCTATTCTTTGCATGGTCGACCAACTAAAAATGCTCATATTGCTCAGTCTAACACCAAAGGTGATCAACGGGTGTATTTATCTGACAAGGAATATAATGAGTATCTTCAGTATCAGGCAAGTAAGCATATATTTCTACCAATAGCCTCAACTGCAGAATCTCCTAACTTTGGATCATGGGTTGTGGACTCAGGTGCTTCTGATCATATTTCTGGTGATAAATCACGTTTGTCTGATATTGTTTATTCACAATCTTTTCCAGCTATTACTTTAGCTAATGGAATTCGAACAGAGCCAAAAGGAGTTGGACAAGCCAAACCCCTATCTTCTGTCACTCTAGACTTTGTTCTTTATGTCCCTGGTTGTCCTTCTAATCTTGCATTTATTAGTCGTTTGACACATGCCCTTGATTGTAGTCTAACTTTTTTTTATGATTCTTTTCTAATGCAGGACCGCAAAACGGGATAGACAATTGGCATAGGACATGAATCACAAGGCCTTTACCATCTTACCGCTTCAAATTCCTTCACAGGATGCTCCATTACAGATCCTCCCAACCTTATTCACAAACGTTTGGGACATCCTAGTCTATCCAAGCTACAAAAGATAGTGCCTAGTTTGTCTAGTCTATCCACATTAGATTAAGTCGTGTCAACTTGGGAAACACACCCGTGCTACATTTTCACGTAGTATTGAGAGTCGCTCAGAGTCTATTTTCTCATTAGTTCATTCCGATATTTGGGGTCCTAGTAGAGTCAGTTCACCATTAGGATTTCGTTACTTTGTTACTTTCATCGATGATTTTTCAAGATGTACTTGGGTTTACTAAATGAAAGATCGTTCCGAGTTATTCTCTATATTCAAAAGTTGTTGTGCTTAAATACAAAATCAATTTGATGTTTCTATTCGTGCTTTTCGTAGTGATAATGCCTTAGAATACTTATCCTCCCAGTTTCAAGAGTTTATGACTCATCAAGGAATCATTCACCAAACATCATGTCCATACACCCCTCAGCAGAACGATATAGCAGAAAGAAAAAATACACATCTCATTGAGACTGCTCGCACTCTTCTCATTGAATCCCATGTTCCACTGCGTTTTTGGGGCGATGCGGTCCTCGCATCTTGCTATCTCATTAACAAAATGCCATCATCTTCGATCCAGACTAAGGTTCCCCGTTCCATACTATTTCCTCAGTCACATCTCTACTCTATCCCACCTCGTGTTTTTGGGAGCAGATGTGTTGTTCATAACTTAGTCCCAGGAAAAGACAAATTACCCCCTCGTGCTCTCAAATGTGTCTTTCTTGGTTACTCTCGAGTTCAAAAAGGGTATCGATGCTATTAACCTGATCTGGGTCGCTACCTTATGTCCGTTGATGTCACATTTTTTGAATCTCAACCTTACTATACATCTTCTGATCATCTTAATATCTCTGAGGTTTTACCCATACCTCCAGTCTTACCCACACTAATCTTTGAGGAATCTACGGTTACTTCTCCATCTCCAGCCACAGTGCCACCACTTTTGACTTATCACCGGCGCCCACGTCCAGTATCAGTCCCAGATGATTCATGTCCTGCGACTGACGCTTCCCCTACTGTGGACCTGCCTCTTCCTAGTCAATCAGTTGCACTTCAAAAAGGTATAAGATCCACTCTTAATGCTAACCCACACTATACTTTCTTGAGTTATCATTGTTTGTCATCACCTCATTATGCTTTTGTATTATCTTTGTCCTCTATTTTCATTCCTAAGACTACAGGTGAAGCACTTTACCATTCAGGATGAAAACAGGCTAAGATTGATGAGATGTCTGCTTTACATACGAGTGGTACTTGGAAGCTTGTTTCCCTTCCTGCAGGTAAATCTACTGTTGGTTGTCGTTGGATTTATACAATTAAAATTGGTCCAGATGGTCAGGTTGATCGGCTGAAGGCTCGCCTTGTTGCCAAAGGATATATACAGATATTTGGGCTTGATTATGGTGACACTTTCTCTCCCGTGGCTAAAATAGCATTAGTCTGTCTTTTTCTCTCTATGATTGCCGTTAGTCATTGGCCTCTTTATCAATTGGACATTAAGAATGCTTTTCTGCATGGTGATCTTGAGGAAGAAGTTTATATGGAGCAACCACCTGATTTTGTTGCTCGGGGGAGTCTAGTAACCTTGTATGTCGATTGCGTAAGTCACTCTATGGTTTGAAACAATCCTCTCGAGCCTAGTTCGGAAAGTTTAGCACAGTTATTCAGGAGTTTGGCATGATTCGTAGTGAAGCTGATCATTCAGTGTTTTATCATTCTGAACCAAATTTGTGTATTTATTTGGTGGTTTATGTTGACGATATTGCTATTACCGGCAATGATCAAGATGGTATCACTTAATTGAAGCAACATCTCTTTCAGCATTTTCAGACTAAAGACCTTGGCAGATTGAAATACTTTCTAGGGATTGAGGTTGCTCAATCCAGCTCAGGTATTGTTATTTCTCAACTCAAGTATGCTTTAGATATTCTTGACGAAACAGGAATGATGGGATGTCGACCCATTGACACTCTTATGGATCCAAATGTTAAATTACTGCCAGGACAGGGGGAGTCACTCAGTGATCTTGGAAGGTATAGGCGGTTGGTTGGAAAGTTGAATTATCTCACAGTGACTAGACCTGACATCTTTTCCTGCGAGTGTTGTAAGTCAGTTTATGACTTCCCCTTGTGATAGTCATTGGGATGCAGCTGTTCGAATTTTGCAATATATAAAGTCATCTCCAAGTAAAGGACTACTCTTCGAGGATCGAGGCCATGAGCATATCATTGGATATACAGATGTTGATTGGGCAGGATCAACCTCTGATAGACATTCTACATCTGGATATTGTGTTTTAGTAGGAGGTAATTTGGTATCCTGAAAGAGTAAGAAACAGAGTATGGTTGCTCGATCCAGTGCCGAAGCAGAGTATCGAGCAATGGCTGCAGCAACTTGCAAGCTGGTTTGGATCAAGCAATTGCTGAGAGAATTAAAATTTGGAAAAACTAGTAAGATGAAACTTGTATGTGATAATCAGGCAGCCCTTCATATTGCATCTAATCCAGTGTTCCATGAGAGGACCAAGCACATAGAGATTGATTGTCACTTTGTCAGAGAAAAGATACTCTCAGGAGATATTGTTACAAAATTTGTGAAGTCAAGTGATCAACTTGCAGATATCTTCACGAAGTCCCTCATCAGTCCTCGTATTAATTACATTTGTGACAAGCTTAGTACATATGACTTGTATGCACTAGCTTGAGGGGGAGTGTTAGAATAAGAATAGGAATAGCATATTGAATTCTACTTGGAAAGGGATTTTAATGTAATGTCCTCTTAGGAATAGGATTGGCATGTAGTGTCTATAAATAGGGTCTCAATGTAATAATTTAGAGACAACAATTCAATAATATTTTTCTCCATTATTTCTCACAAATCTCTGCTTCACTTAGAGGTCTCTGGCCTTGTATTTCTTCTAATTCTGCAAGCTGGCTGAGGATACTTTGTTTCTGCATTGCTAGATTTCCTAGGACAGTTTTGCTCCTCTCTCAATTTATCTTTTAGAGCTTTCAACTTGAAAGCTAGAGTGTAGTATGGCTTCCTCCACACGCAAAGGATTTCCACTATTTTTTGATTCTATCCAAAAAAAAAAAAAAAAACCTCTGTATGCAACCACCAATTCTCGAATTTGAAATACGACCTTACCGGTTCCCAGTTCCCACTTACAGGTGTCTGATCAGAAGTAACCTTGTGAAGGATTGATTGTTTGATGTTTCTAAACCCCTCGTCCCACTCATCAAATACTAGAAATTTGTCTAGTCTGGCTGTTATGTCGTGTCTATTCCCTTTCCTCCAAGTATAGCTGCCCCCTACAAGATGTGGGTCCAACAAACTCATATCCTCAATAAAGTCAAAAAAATCAGTCATTGCCCTTGTGATTCTAGAGCAATTCTTCTTTTCAGAAGGAAATCTAACCGTGTTGAAATCTCCACAGACTACCCAAGGGCCAAGGGCCAGTAAAAAGTCCTCTAGCTGCTTCAATTTCCCACCACACTTCTCTTTCTACTCTATTGTTAGGGGCATAAACGCCTGAGAGAAGCCAAGTAAAATCTTGCTCCTTTCCAGTAGTAAAATCTTGCTCCTTTCCGGTGAACTTACAAGATATAGAATACGCTCCCACACTACTTACTTCTCCCGTCCATGTTTTCCCATCCCACAAAATTAATATGCCTCCTCTAGTTCCACTAGCTCCAAGCTGGACAAATTTTGCCCATCTGTTAGCCCACAAATCTTTCACAAAGTTCTTATATCTCCTTCAATTTTGGTCTCTTAAAAGCAATAAACATCAGCTCTCCAATTGTGAATTAAGTTCTTAATTGTACACCTCTTACTTGTCTGGTTTAGGCCCCTCACGTTCCATGACACAATATTGATAGTCATTGACCACTTGATATCATGTATCCCCCCTTGCTTCTTGTACCATTACTTCTAAAATTGCTTCTACACTCCAGGCTCTTCAGTTCTTTGGTTCTTTTGACTGCAGGAGTTGATTTCACAGTTCTCTTTTCCTTGTCGGTGTTGTTTTGCCTCATGCTGTCAATCTTCATAAAAAGTAATGTTGCTTCCTCCTTGCACCCCTTGATGTCTACACCGAATTCCTTGGCAAATTTGATGATGTTCTGACGAATCCAGATTGAAATATCAAAGTCTGGGTCTGCTCCTTCCTCTGTGTTATGTTGATTAAGTGGTACTGACTCTTCCATTAGTGTTAAGCTCAAGTTATTTCCTTCACTTCATTGTGGGATAAATTCTTGCATGTCAGGGATCCCTAGAGATAGAGTTTCAGGATTCCCTGATGTCTTATTTGATGCTTCTTCATCACATGATTCTTGGGCAACAACTTCTTCGCTCATGTTGCATTCATGATCTGTTTCTTTTCCTCTTTCAATGTCAAGTGTCTTTGCATAGGTTATATTATTTGCCTCCAGTTCAGCTGCAAAAGGATCAATTAAAGGAGCAAAAGTATTTAAATTAACAGGCCCACCAGTCATGCATTGGGCAAGCAGGTCTGGGCCCAATTTATTGCTCCTGTTTGTTGGCCTACTTCTCTTTTGAAGGGCAATTAAATTAAACTCAGCCTAACATGCAGGCCCACGTGCTAGAATAGCAAGCACATTCAAAATAGCTGAGTCAGCAAACGAATCCACGTGCCCTGACAATTCTGTAAACCCTAGTTGTCCTCCATCCCATTAATATCCAGTCTCTTCTTTAGACTATCAGGTCTTTGAAAGTACTTCACGCTAATCAGAAATCACTCTTGTCGGTGCCTCAACCTAGAATTGGACTTTGAAAGTCAATCCTTCATGGACCAACTCTACTGATTTTGGGACTGAACCTCGCGTAAAACTTTCTGAGACCACAATTGGAGGGGTAATCCTACTATTCTAATCAAGACCTGGTCCAGCCTTTCGTCTATGGAGTTTGAAGTCGGTGACCACCACTATAGATTGATTTTGTGAGATTTCCAGAACCAATTACATTTCACAATGTGATCTGCGTTAGTTTTGTTCGGGAACACGAAGAGAAACAGATTTTGCCCCATGTCGTAAATGTTGATGCCATGGTTGTGCTTCCAAGTGTTCGTAGCCCATTGGCGAATTTCCAACAATGTGACATTTGGATTCTCCTCGGGGAAACTTCCAACCACGCTTTTTGCTAGCAGCTCGTTTTGTATTCTTGTTGCAGCACCTGAAATAATTAGTAAGTTCCCTTTGTGTTGGAACCTTGCAGCATTTATTTATCTTGTAGCCCATTTATTGTTACTGACAATGTCTGAGTGTAATAAGCCCCCCTCTATTTCTTTGTGTAGTACTTTGACTACCTTCTGGACTTAGCATTAATGTAAATCATTATTTTGGTTGCAATATGCTTATGCGCCGCAAGTGGGCTTTGATGGGGAAGAGAAGATGTGGTTTTGGGAGGCTTTGGATGAGGTGGTGAGAAGCGTGCCTAGCTCGGAGAAGATTGTTGTAGCAGGAGATTTCAATGGGCACATCGGGGCGTTACCGGGAGGCTTTGATAATGTGCATGGTGGTTTTGGTTTTGGGGAAAGAAATGAAGAGGGGGCTACTTTATTGGATTTTGCGAGGTCCTTTGGGCTGGTGGTGGTGAACTCGGGCTTCCCGAAGAAGGACGATCACCTGATCACCTTCCGAAGCGCAATAGCCAAGACCCAAATTGACTTTTTTTTGCTTAGGAAAGGGAATAGGGTGTTGTGTAAGGACTGTAAGGTCATCCCGAGTGAGACTTTCGACCCAGCATAGGCTCTTGGTTATGGATTTGGGTATAAAGAAGGATAGGAAGAGAAGGGGTGAGGAGTGTAGACCTAGAATTAAGTGGGATGGTTTGACGCTAGTGAATGAGTGGGAGATAGGGGAGAAGTTGGCGGGAATAGAGGTGTGGGAGTGTAGGAGAGACGTGGATAGTATGTGGGATAGGGTGGCTAGGTGCATCAGGGAGAATGCTAGTGACGTGTTGGGTGTTTCTAGGGGCCAGGCCGGGCATCATCGGGGGGATTGGTGGTGGAATGAAGAGGTTAAGAAAAAAGTGAAGACCAAGAAAGGGGCGTATGCTAAGTTGGTTGAGAGTAAGGACGAAGAAGAGAAGCGGGTAAACAGGAAAGAGTACAAGTTAGCTAGGAAGGAGGCTAATTTAGTAGTTACGGCGGCTAAGACGGCAGCATTTGAGAACTAGTATGCGGGGTTACAGGAGAAAGGACGGGAAAAAAAGTTGTTTAGACTTGCTTAAGGCTAGGGAGAGGAAGGGTCGTGACCTCGAACAGGTGAAGTGCATTAAGGGGGAGGACGGTACAGTGTTGGTGGAGGACGGCCACATTAAGAATAGATGGCAGTCGTATTTTCATAGGCTCTTGAATGACATTGTGTTAGGGGAGCTGGAGCACTCAGAGGAGTGTCGGGATTTTAGTTATTGTAGACGTTTTAAGGTAGAGGAGGTTAGAGAGGCTGTTCGCAGGACGCGAAGGGTAGGGCGATGGGGCATGATGAGATACCTGTGGATTTTTGGAAGTTTTCTGGCGAGGCTGGTTTAAGGTGGTTGACTGAATTATTTAACGGAATTTTCAAGACAGTGAAAATGCCCGAGGCTTGGAGGTGGAGTACAATGATCCCTCTTTATAAGAACAAGGGTGACATTCAGAGTTGCAATAACTATAGGGGTATTAAGTTATTGAGTCACTCTATGAAGATTTGGGAGAGAGTGGTCGAGGTGAGGCTGAGACGGATAGTGTCTATTTCGGAGAACCAGTTTGGATTTATGCCTGGCCGCTCGACGACGGAGGCAATTCACCTGGTACGGAGGCTGGTGGAACAGTATAAGGAAAGGAAGAAGGACTTATACATGGTGTTTATCGACTTAGAGAAGGCATACTTAAAAGTCCCCAGAGAGGTGCTTTGGAGATGCTTGGAGGTGAGTGGAGTCCCGGTGGCATATATCAGAGCAATTAAGGACATGTATGAGGGAGCTAAAACTCAGGTGAGGACGGCGGGAGGAGACTCAGAGCATTTCATTGTCTTGACAGGATTGCATCAGGGATCTACTCTTAGTCCCTTTTTGTTTGCTTTGGTGATGGATGTGTTGACGCGGCGCCTTAGTGTATGCCTTTTGCAGATGATGTAGTTTTGATTGATGAGACGCGGGGGGTGTGAATGATAAATTAGAGGTGTGGAGACAAACTTTTGAGTCTAAAGGGTTCAGGTTGAGTAGGAGCAAGACAAAGTATTTGGAATGCAAGTTTAATGACGTGAGGCTGGAGAATGAGGTGGTAGTAAAGTTGGAATCACAGGTGGTATGTAAGAGGGATAGTTTCAAATATCTCGGGTCTGTGATTCAGGGTAACTGTGAGATTGACGAGGATGTCTCGCACCGTATTGGGGCGGGATGGATGAAGTGGAAGCTCGCTTCGGGGGTGTTGTGTGACAAGAAGGTGTCGCCCAAGCTTAAAGGCAAATTCTACAGGGTGGCAGTCCGTCCGGCCATGTTGTATGGAGCACAGAGTGTTGGCCAGTTAAGAACTCCCACATTCAAAAAATGAAGGTGGCGGAAATGCGGATGTTGCGTTGGATGTGTGGGCTGACTAGGGGGGATAGAGTTCGGAATGAGACTATCAGGGAGAAGGTTGGTGTGACTCCAGTGGAGAATAAGATGTGAGAAGTTCAATTGAGATGGTTCAGAAACGTGATGAGGAGGGGCATGGATGCCCCGGTTCGTAGGTGTGAGAGGCTAGCTTTGGATGGTTTTAGGCGGGGTAGGGGTAGACCGAAAAAGTACTGGGGAGAGGTGATTAGGTGGGACATGGAGCAATTACAGCTCACTGAGGACATGACCCTAGATAGAAAGATCTGGAGGACGCGAATTAGGGTAGAAGGCTAGGGTCAGTTTGGGTCGCTAGTGTAGGGAATTACTTGGTGGGGGTATTATTCTTGTTATGATACCTTGTTTCATGCTTTATTACGAATCTGTTTACTTTTCTCTGTTTACTGTTTACTATTACTTGTGGGTGTCGTATTTATGTTATGCCATCTTGTTCCATGCTTTACTATGAATTTGTTTAGTATTCCGTGTCTCGAGCCGGGGGTCTATCGAAAACAGCCTTTCTACTTCTTTAGAGGTAGAAGTATGGACTGCGTACATCTTACCCTCCCCAGACCTCACTAAGTGGGAATACACTGGGTTTGTTATTGTTGTTGTTGGTTGCAATATCTATCCATCCAGAGTTCAATGACCATTCAGGGATGATGATAACTCCTCTCCTCTTACCCTGCATATTTATAATGCTAATATGGCGGCCAAATTTGTTGTGATTTCTTAAACAGAAAAACTCTAAGTAGTGATCACGGACCTTCCACCTGCGTACTAAGTTCCCAAGACCTTTTGATGACTCATTGAGTGCGTAAACCAGCCACTCCATAGTCTTCTGACCGACTCATTCCTGTTATCATATTGCTTCCTCTTTCAACCCATTCATACCATGTTTCTGCTCTAGAAACCACACTAGTAACATCTTATGACTTGAAGCCCACTGCAAAGTAAATGTTATCACCCCCCTGTCTATAAAAGGATTATGAAAAAATAACGACGATTAAGGAAGGAAAGGAATAAAGGGTTGTTCCGGCGATCGAATATCGCCGAAAAAAAGGATTCTAGAGGCCCAGAAGGGGCCTCTAAAAAGTTACCTCAAAAGACGTGTCTGAGAGCTTTCTAACTAAAATTTTTAACCTTAATTTTGAGCATCTATTCATCAAGTATCTTTTCTATCCTGTTTTTGTCGTGAGCCGGGGTCTATTAGAAATACTCTCTATCTCACCTCTGAGGTAGTGGTATGGACTACATACACTTAACCCTCCCTAGACCTCACTTTGTGGGAATATATTGACTATAGTTGTTGTTATTGTTTAATTATTTAATATAAATAAAGAAAATAATAGTAAAAGGCACATAACTTAGATCTCAATTTAATCTACCGAATTTCTTATGATTATGAGCTGAGACTTAACTCATTTCCAAGTAGAATAACATTAGGAAAACCAACCGCACACACATTGTAAATTCCAAAGCCATTTAGGCATGAAAACTAATTGATCGAACCTAAAAAACCTAACTAGGGTTTAATGTAGCTAAGAAAAACTCATCAATCAAGAATGTATGTACTAGAAAAAGCTTAAGGTGTTGGGCGCTAGTTCTTACAAAATGGTATCTCTTGCCACACCATTAACGCTAAACTATTCATTGTTTATATTATTTGCAGCTGTGAAATCCGCGAAAGTTGGACATTCATCTTCGCTCCAAGCGGAAGGACAAATATTGCATGCCTTGAGAGAGTCAGAGTATGTACATAGTTAAGAGCTTCGATAAAGATGTAAGCGTCGAAAACGGTAAGCACACTTCTAACCTCTTTCTCGAGTATGCTACCAGTATGACTTTACATGATTTAATCCAAAGTCTAATACTAAGTCAAAGACAATGCTGGGAGAATCAAAGGCAACGTAGTATGCTTTTCATATCTTAGACGAGATTTCTCATGTTTATCGTAAAGGGGTTATCCATCGTGATCTAAAACTTCTCACGGATGATATTATATTGCGGATGTAAAGTTGGCTAATTTGGGTGACAACCCAAAATAAGAAGCATTATCATCGTAAAGAGACTGTTATACGCATCTACAAAATTTTTAGTGTGTGGGATACACAGTAGCCCCAGACCCCACTTTGTGGGATTACACTGGGTTTGTTGTTGTTGTTGTTGTTGGGATACACAGTAAAGTCGTTGATATTTAGGCTCTTGGATGCATTGTGGTAAAGATGAACACCGGGAGACGGCTATGGTTGAAATGTCAAATAGAAATGAATTAGATTTCAAGATTGCACATGAAGAACCGGAGATACTGGATAATATATCTATCCCTCGTCTGGCCATGAAAATCATAATTTTCCAAAGTTGGAGTTGGAGTTGGAGTTGGAGTTGGCCATGAATATAAATTAAAGTTGTTTTCACTTTTCCAAATACGTAGAGTTTTTACTTTTTTCACTAAAGTGAAATAATTCTCCAGAAAAAAGTGGAAAATTTTCATGGCCAAACGACTACCTAATGTAGCGAAGGAAGACGGATCATAATTGGAGATGGAATACAAAGATGCTACTGAATCATCCGTTCATCAAGAGCAATGTTTACAAGAAGATGGATGATGGACTGATCCACTGGCCTTTTGGTCATGCAGACTGCAAAATATTGGTTTATACAGATTACTTATTCACAACAATTAGTAGTTATTATCCTCATAATTACTTGAGAAGATCAAGTATTAATATTAATTTTAGAGAAATAATAATAAAGCAAAAGAAAGAACATATTAAGACCCTCGGCTACTGATGTACGAAAGCGAGAGGGACCTTATGAATTTCAGAGGCTTACATATATGATGGAGCTCAACTACTGAAGTGAAGACCAAACAGCTTGAAGCTCGATTAGTATATCTCAAATACATATAATATATATGACGCTAATTAGCTAGTATATGCATAGTTGATGACCTAAATTCGATGTAAAAGAAATACGTGTGGAGCTAACTGACCCTTTATAGGGCTTAGATAGTGGCGCGTACATAGGAAACTTGTCCAACTCTTTTGATTCTTGATCTTAAAAGATTTATAATGTGCTAATTATACAAAGTTTATATCTTAATAACGATTTTCATGTAAGTATGTTAGTATTGGGCTAAAAGGAATGTGTTTTAATTTGTCTCCGCGACACTACATATACGTCATAGATTGTCTCTCGTTTCTACAGTAGAGTTTTGAGTCAAGACATTACTATGTTTGTCATTGAAGTATTCCAAAATTATATATATATATATATATATATATATATATATATACACATATATTTCTACTATATAGAAAAGAGAGTTGAGGACGACCAAGGGAAAACTTGTAATTATACTCATTATCAAGGGCAAAACATCTTTAACTTGAAAATATCTCTTTCTTCACTCTTTTTTTTCAAGCTTCTTGATATAAAATAAAAATACCTTACAAACATGCTATTTGTATACCGTCGTACATCTTAATGCATACATTATAACACATTATATTTTTACCTAGGTTATTATGTTCTGTGATCTTCTCTATAAGTTAACTTTCTTACTTGTCTCTTGAAATATCAAGACATTAGTTTTTCCCAAATTGATCCCTACTATTCCAAGAATATAAATATTTTTAATTTTTCATTTGAACAAATTCATACTTTGGACATAGATATTATAGAAAGATGAGTTCAAGGACGACCAAGGGTAAAATCATCTTTTCAACATTCATTAAACTCAATTCAAAAACATCCTCTCTTCTCCAAAATATTTCTAGAAACATCCAACATTTTTCAAAACAAAAAATCTTTAACTTCCTTATAGTGTCACAATCATTACTATATACAAGAGAGAATTTGACATTTTGGTAGTACTCACATCAATTTTTTTGTCAATTTTATCTGTAATTTAAATTTTAATTACTCTACACATTTTCATCAATTCTGATAAATTTGAACAATTTTTTGAACTTATTAAATGCTACAAAAGTGATGAGTCATGAAAAATGATAGTGACACCATAAAAACTATTTATACAATCAAATTCAAAATTGATCCAAGGGTTTATTGTCTTTCTATTTTGTAGCAATGTTTATTAATCTTACTTCAAAATTTTATTTTCCAAATAAATTTATCATGAACAAGTAATTAAAGTATCTTGACAATCTCTTTCTAACTTTGTACATGCTTAATTATTAAATAAAAAATTATTTTTTATATATAGCTGAAAATGTTTGAAAAATTAATTTTTTACAAAAATAGAATTTAACTCTTCAAATATTAATGATGCTAACTAATGAAAAACGAGAGTAATTCTTTTTCACATATTTTGATGATGAATTCTTTTAACAAAAAATGGGATTATCAACATTTTATAGAATTTAGGACAAAATAAGTAATTTAGCATGAAATATTAAAGCTTCATACACGTTTAAGAAATATCAACATAAATTTCTTAACATGTATTTTTAGAAAAAGAAACTACTAAAGTTAATTAAAAAAAATTAGTAACTTTCAATTTCGTTTGTATGGTTTAATATGAAGGAAAATAATTAAGCTAAATAAGATGAAGGGTATTTTGCAAACAATCTATTTATTCTTAGAAAGAGTGCAACGTATATTATTTTTAGTATCATAAACCAAACAACCACTAAAAAATAATAACAGGATAACTAATCTAAGTATAACTAATCCCCAACATAACTAATTTCATCATAACTTGTTTTCAAACCAAACGACCCCTAAGTGTGAAAAAAAAATTGCCCAGATTTATTTTCAGTTCTCTTCAGATTTTCTATTTCAATAGCTGAATTTCATTCCAGACCGTTTTTGCCTTGAGTCAAAATTGATCGAAAACAACTCTATCTCACATCCGAGGTAGATGTAAGGTTTGCGTACACTCTATACTCCCAAGTCCTACTTTGTGGGACTATACTGGTATATTGTGTTGTTGTTGTAGTGGCTGAATATCATGGACATTGAATGAAAAATCAAATTATTTTCTTATAGATATATAAAGATGAGTTCAAGGACGACCAAGGGTAAAATCATCTTTTCAGTACTCATTAAACTCACTTCAAAAATATCCTCTCTTCTCCAAAATATTTCTAGAAACATCCACCACTTTCCAACGCATGAAAAATAATTTCCTGAATTTTTATTCTTCAATTTTATCGTTCGAAGTAAACATATATACTTTTTATGTTGGGCCCGTGCTACTTATCTAGTATATACATAAAGAAACCATTGAACCAATAGTATGAGGTCTTGCTTTAAAATGAAATTATTAAAGTTATTGCATTTTAGACTAAGGAATGGATTGATGTTCTCAATCCACTTCATTGACCACCTAAGTTACTCGGACTCGGGTGCGGGTATCCGAGACGGGTGCGGATCCGAGAGTCAGATTCGTCAAAATATAAATTTTAAGATTCGGGGCTACAAATCCGAGTATAGATAAGAATGCTGGGATTCGGCTAAAAAAAAATCAAATTATAAATATAGAGTTATAAAGATATTCTATTTATAATGTTTTGAAGAAGACAAATTTAGACTTTTGCCAATTTTAAATCAATTTATTTTTCCTTGACTCATCGGGATTCAAATTTATTCATTTATTAGTTACTTTACTATTTTTAGTTACTTTTGTCACATGTTTTACTTTTCAATTAGGAAGAGTATTAGTATTAGAAACTTTTTCCAAAATTGTAACTCAAACTAATAAAAAATAAAGTATAATTAAGAGTACTTTTTCCTTTTTTCAATGTTAGGGTAACTTACGTATAATTATATATTAATATACATTATTTTTAATCACAAAAAATTTAAAATAAAAAAGTACAATAAGCCGACATGTTGTTGTCATAAGCATACACAGATTGTTTTTATTAAAAAACAATACGTTGTTAATATTAATATATATATAACAATACAAACAAATACAACGCCGTAACTGAACAATCATGCCAACGCCGCCGACGACTAAGGTGGGAAGAAATGGATTATTGACAACAACGATTGAGGTGGGACGACGATGACGGTTTCTCGGCGACGGCGGTGGCACATCGACAGCGCCGTCTTTGTTCCGGTGGTCGTTGGTCGGAAATTTTTCAGGCAAGTCGCCAGTTAATTATTCGATGTTTCCCGTCAAATTTCTTCTTTAATTTGGTCAACGTCTCTGAAATTGTTTGACCGAATCGGAGATGGCGGAAGCACCCGCACGCGCCTCAGTCTTGTGTCGAGACTGGTTCGGCGGCAAAACCGTCGAATCCGAGCAACATAGTTGACCACTAGGCCTTACCTTGGTGCAGTGCTAGAATCAGATTCTGGACTGATTGGAACTCTAAAAGATACGTTCCTTGTGCTGTACAGTTTGACAATAAACAAACATAGCTTGTTAGCTGATTCTTTTCCTGAAGCTATCTGGCAGATTGATTTCAAAAGAAAGTTTAACAATTCGGAACAAGAGGATATCAGTCAGTTCTTCAATTGTTGGAACTGTAATGATGGATGTTAAGAGAGGATTTTGTTGGAACTGTAATGATAGATGTTAAGAGAGGATTTTAAATATGGTTGGCAGACAAAGATTGTAAGTTTTCAGTGAAGAGTTGCTATAGTCTTCTTCAAAAACATGAAGCTGACTGGGATACAGAGTGATCTTGGAAAACGTTGTGGAAGACAAAAGCTCCCCCAAATGTAGCGTGTTTTGGCTGGACTGCTGCCTTAAAATGTCTGTTTAACACAGGAAAATTTACAGAGAAAGGGTTATGCCATGTGTAGTAGATGTTTTAATTGTGAGAATTCTGTGGAGTCCACTAAACATCGCACCCAGACATGGGAAATATTGGCACTTTCTCTGAGTCTTTTGGTGTTCGGTAGGTGACCCTCAATAAAGAGTTTGGAGTAGTTAGCAGTTTCAAAAGTTAGGAAGGAAGAGGATGGAAGCAAGCAGATCTGGAAGACCATCCCTTTGTGCATCCTGTGGACCATTTGGCTGGAAAGAAATAAAAGATGTTTTGAAGGACAGCATCTTTTTTGTCAAAAACGGATGTATACAAATTTTATATTTTCGGTGTCCAATAGTATGGTAGAAGACATGGCTCAGTATCTCAGTTGTATGGATTCTATCTATGTAACTCTGACAGATATGTTCGTTTTCTTGTTTGTATCTTTGTACTTTTTAGAGTATGTCCTTGGTACTCGATTATTGAATTTTACCTTATCCTATCAAAAAATAATAATAAGCCATGTCTCAATTGGTATTGATCATGAAAGCTCTAAGTAAATGGCTAAAAATCAAAAGTTTACCCCAAAAACAAAGGGTAACATATAGTCGGAAAAAAAAATTGAAGGAATCATAAATCATCCAAACTTGGTGTAAAAATGGCGTAAGTTTATTCTCAGTAGATACACACTTGCCAGACTTTTGTACAAAACAATGAAACATGGAGTCAATAGTCTATGTTAATTTGAATCAAGTTCATGATAGAAGCAAATAAACAATGCACTATTAATATATTGCTCTTAAGTATAAGAATTGATCAAAGCAACATGAATGAAAATATCATGTCCTAACTCCTAATTCATTCCATGGGGATTTTCTAATAAGTACGAATAAATAGGGAATGCAGTGCCAACTAATGCATAAGCATCACAGAGTTTGATCTACAAGGGCTTCATAGAACTTTCAACATGAAAGGCTCCATTTTGCAATTGTCTTGGTATATTTGGAGGAAGAATGAGTTGGAGAAATGTTCACCACTATCTGCTTTATGAGCATTAGGATAGAGCCACCTCAAATCCAACGCCGTCAAATACAAGAGATTGGAGGGAATAGTTTGTATTGGCTTTTCTCTTCTGGATCTATTTCTTTGAACATCTCTCTCTCTCTCCTTTTTCTTATAGATCACGTTTCAATCCTAAACTACTTCGCTTCGGCTATTTGAATCATCTGTGTCATTCTGCTCCACGTTTGCTCCTTTCAATTCTCTTCTTTTATAAGTAGTCTATTTCTTATAACGACGACTTACTTCTACCCTCCCAGTTTAAGTGTCTTCATTTATCTGAGACAGTTATTAAGACAAAAGGCTGAAGTTTTATTCAATTAATAAAAATGGATACAAAGGTGGAAATAGAGTTACCTTTTTAGAATTTGACCTCTTTGTCTATAAAAGTCGGTCAATTGGTTATTTAGTAGAATCTCAAAGAAACTAAGTAGGAAAAGATACTTAAAATGCATAAACAGTTGAGAGGAAAAGCTTTCTTCTCGAGACAGAGAACACTTTTCGGGACAAGCTAAAATGGAAAGTAGGACAGACAATTTAGAGAAGTGGGAGTATATAATTTATAACAACAATTTTAGATAAAATAAAAAAGAAATGCACCAGTAGTGGCAAAGGAAAAAGTCATGGGACAAATCGGAAGCTGGGCGTGAACTCACTGGGGAACTTGCACACGCACAATATTAATTACTACTTTGACATGTCTAAAATCAACACGCTTTGCCAGGAGAACCATTTCACTGATTGGGTAAAATGAACAAGCGGAAATGAAAATAGTAGGAAGAAGCTATGAGCCTACAACAATTCATAGCCGAGGATAGTCTTCATTATGGAAGGTTCATTAATCAGCTATTAGAATATTTATATGAGATTTGAGAATCAAGAAAGATACTCTATTGGCTCTTTTCATGGAGCAGTTGATAGCAGCTAATCCACCTCAAAAGGTTTATCATCCTTCCTCTAACTAAAGTTCTTCTATGGCTCCACCTCATTGTAATGCCCCTTTGATATGAAAGATTTGAACTAATGACATTAATTATAACTGAACAAGATTTCAATTAAATATCACTTTGATAATCCAGATTTGGAATGACCAACAACAATAACAACATTCCAGATTTGCAATGACCATATTATACATATTTAAATGGGATTCCAAAGGCTGAAATGTTAGGAGGTAAAGACTGTTTAATTGTCTGATAACAATGTTCCAGTATTTTTGGCAATTATGCCCTGACCAGTGTAAGGGTTGTTTGGTATGGGGATGGGATAGACAAAGTTATCCCATGGATTGGGATATCCAATGGATTAGTTATCCCACTGTATATATGGGATAACTTATGCAATCAATATAGAATAAATGGTGGGATAAGTAATTCTGAGACTAACTATTACCTCTAACCAAACGAGGGATAAAATAATCCTGCATTTTGTCCCTCATCCCTCATACCAAACGACCCCCAAGTGTCGTCAAATGAAGACTAAAATCGAAGTCATAATCTTCTATGAAATGCAACAGGCACAGCATATGTGAAGTCAGATGGATTTTCCCATTAGCATTCTGTCTGAACGATCAAGCCAGTCGGGCAAATAAAACCTTGAAAAAACAGACAAAACTAATAGCCGCACATACAAAACCGAATCTATTCCTATATAATGGAAACTAGCAGTGTTCATGATTCAAAACTTCCTGCCATGGCATCGCCAAACTACTAAAGTGTGTTACTTGAGCAGAGTGTCTACTCTTAATATCTAGGAGGTACAGGCCTTGCATACACTCTACCCTCCCCAAAATCTACTTGTGGTATTGTGGGATTATACTAGGTACGTTGCAGTTGTTGTTGTACCTTTAGAACCAAAAAAAAAAAAAAAGAATACCGACTATATTTATCTGAACTACAAATTCAATTCGTTCAATCTTTTAAGAAAATTTCCCAGAAGTTAAATGGGTGTTTGGCCATGTTTCGTTGCGAAAATTAAAAGAAAAAAAAGTAGTTCTATTTTCAAAGTGAAAAATGATATATGGAAATTAGCGTTGTGTTCGGCCATTAATAAAATTAGAGTTGTTTTTGAATTTTTGTGAGAAATTTGGAGTGAAAACACCTTTTAATTGTTTTTGGAATTTTTGAAACTTTTTGGAAACAGTGAATAATGTGAAAACAAAATTTTCTAGAATTTCAAGGCGTCAAACGTGTTTTCCGGAGTTCAACCCCCGAAAAAAGTGAAATTTTCCTGGAAAAACACCTAAATCATTAGGAAGAATTGCCAGATGGATGAACAATAATCTAAAGAAACATCCTCAAGTGAGAAATTCTTTCCGTCGTATGTGATTGTTAGACTATGAGTAGGAATAGGAGGAATAGCATATAGAATCCTACTTGAAAAAGGATTAGAATGTTAGTGTCTATAAACAGGGCCTCAATGTAAAAATGTAATTACACAACTCAAGAATAATATTTTCCCTATTATTTCTCACATGGTATCAGGGCATTCGTGAGAAAAATATCATTCTAGCGCCACTGTGTCATTTTCCGATGACAAAAGCCATTGTTGTTGGTGTATTTCAAACAAACCAACACCACCATCTGGTTTGGAACTTCCCGACGAGCAATCCCCGTAAGACTCGCCGAGCATAAGTGTCACAAGCGCCCTCACGCAACACCAGAAGGTATTCTCCGGCGAACGCGTCAGTCCACGCGCCGGCGCGCAGCATTTTCCGACAACTTTTTCGATAGTTTCTTTTTTCCAGTAGCCTCACCTCTTCATTCTGAGGCTGCTCATACGATTATTTTCTGATTCCGAGCAACTTCTGCGCATCAGATCTAATATCCGAGAGATTATCTTTTTCCCGATGCAGTTTCCAGTTAAATCAAACATACACATCTATATTTTTCCTGATTTGGTTCATACAGATCTGTTTCTTAATTAAGTCCTATGATGAAATCTCAACCCTTAATGAGGAGATCAGAAAATCAAACGTCACAGCCCATGAAGAATCGATGAGGGAAAGGTTGATTTGAAAGATCTCGACCTAGGTGTAGTTATTGTAAAAGGCTTGGACATACTCGTTACATATGCTATTCTCGGCCTAAATATGGTAATTGTAATATGCTTGGACATACTCCTGAAATATGATATTCTTTGCATGATCGACCACCTAAAAATGTTCATGTTGCTTAACCTAACACCACAGGCGATCAATGGGGATATTTATCTGACAAGGAATATAAAGAGTATCTTTAATATCAAGTAAGCATATATCTCTACCAATAGTCTCAACTGCACAATCTCCTACCTTTGGATCATCGGTTGTGGACTCAGGCGCTTTTGATCATATTTCTGATAACAAATCACTTTTGTCTGAGATTGTTTATTCACAATCTCTTTGTCACTTTAGATTGTTCTTTATGACCCTGATTGTCAGTTTAATCTTGCATCTGTTAGTCGTTTAACACATGCCCTTCATTGTAGTACAACTTTTTTTATGATTCTTTTACAATGCAAGACCGCAGTACGGGACAAACGATTGGCACAAGACATGAATCACAAGGCCTTTACCATCTTAACTCTTCAAATTCCTTCACAGCATGCTCCAGACTCTCCATACTTTATTCATAAATGTTTGGGCCATCCGAGTTTATCCAGCCTAGTTTATCTAGTTTATCTACATGAGATTGTGAGTCGTGTCAACATACGAAACACACCCGTGCTATAAGTTGCATGTTCTCCGGTGCGGGTATCCGAGAAGGGTGAGGATTCGCAAAATTAAATTTTAAATTTGGTGGTGCGAATCCAATTATTGATACGTGTGTGGGAATTCGGCTAAAAAAAACAAATATTATAAATATAGAGTTATAAAGACAATTTTGGACGTTTCCTATATTTAAACAACTATTCCAATTAACCTTTTCCTATGTGTCTAAGGAAACTTTATTCTTAAAAAAATATTCTTTACTTTTCCCACTTTTAAGGTAATTTTGTTTACTTACTTTTTAAATTAGTAGTAGTATTCTTTTATATGGAAAAAAGTAAATTCTTATCAATTAGGATTAGTATTTGGGCAATCAAACAGTCGATAGATCTAGAAGAACTAGGTTACTTTTTTGGTATAATTTATTTTTAAAAAATATAATTATTCAAAAATACAACCACTCAACAGTCAACACCGACAATCGATAGATCTGAGCATTTTACCATTTTCTCTTTTTTCCCATCAAAGTTTTCTTCCCCATCGAAGCTTTCTTCCCCAAGGAAACATTGAAATTCCGATGATGACAACCCTTCCTTCGACAACAACAATAACGGCCCTCAATTTTCTCCATTCTGAGGACAACGACAACAATTACAATCGTTGATTTCTCCCTTTCGACAATGAAGCCAACTTTCTTCTTGATGTTGGTCAACGTCTTCGAATTCATTTGACCAAATCGAAGACGAATCCTACATTGGCGTCCGCACCAATGTCGCGTCCAGATGGGTTCGACGGCATAACCACCGAGACCGAGCAACATAGCCCGTGCTGCAATTTCACATAGTATTGAGTCATTATTGAGTCATTCAGAGTCTATTTTCTCATTAGTTCATTCTAATATTTGGGATCCTAGTAGAGTCGATTCACCCTTATGATTTCGTGACTGATGATTTTTTAAGATGCATTTGGAATTTCTTAATGAAAGTTCGTTCTAAGTTATTTTCTACATTTAAAAGTTTTTGTGCTGAAATACAAAATCAATTTGGTATTTCTATTCATACTTTTCAAAGTGATAATGCCTTAGAATACTTTTCCTATAAGTTTTCGGAGTTTATGACTCACCAAAGAATTATTCAACTAACATCATGCCCATACACCCCTCAAGCAAAACGGTAGAGTAGAAAGGAAAAATAGGCACCTCATTGAGACTGGTCGCACTTCTCATTGAATATCATGTTCCGCTGCGTTTGTGGGGCGATACAGTCCTCGCTTCTTGCGATCTCATTAATAGAATATCATCATCTTCGATGCAGAATCAGGTTCCCCATTCCATACTGTTTCCTCAGTCACGTCTCTACTCTATCCCTCCTCGAGTTTTTAGGAGCATATGTTTTGTTATTAACTAGCCCCTTGTGCTCTCAAATGTGTGTTTATTGGTTACTCTCAAATTCAAAAAGGGTATCGATGTTATTCACCTAATCTGGGTCGCTACCTTAAGTTCGCCAATGTCACATTCTTTGAATCTCAAACTTACTATTCATTTTCTAATCATCTTGATGTCTCCAAGATCTTACCCATAAATCTAGTCTTACTCACACCAACCTTTGAGAAATCTACGATTACTTTTACTTCTCTAGCTACAGTGCCACCACTTTTGACTTATCATCGCAGCCCCCATCCAACATTAATCCCAGCTGATTCATGTCATGTGCCTGAAGCTACCCCTACTGCGGACTTGCCTCCACCTAGCCAACCAGTTGCACTTCAAAAAGATATAAGATCCACTCGTAATGCTATCCCATATTATACTTTCTTAATGTTATCCCATATTATACTTTCTTGAGTGATCATCGTATATCATCACCCCATTATGCTTTTGTATCATCTTTGTCCTCTATCTCCACTTCTAAGACTACAGGTGTAAGCACTTTCCCATTCAGGATGGAAGCAGGCTATGATTGATGAGATGTCTGTTTTACATATAAATGGTACTTGGGAGCTTGTTTCCTTCCTGCAGGTAAATCTACTATTGGTTGCCATTGGGTTTATATAGTCAAAGTTGGTTCAGATAGTCAGGTTGATCGGCTTAAGGATTGTCTTGTTACCAAAGAATATACATAGATATTTGGGCTTGATTATAGTGACACTCTCTCATGGCTAAATTAGCATGTTGGTCTTTTTCTATCTATGGTTGTCGTTCGTCATTGGCCTCTTTATCAATTGGACATTAAGAATGCTTTTCTACACAGTGATCTTGAGGAAGTCTATATGGAGCAACCAGCTGGTTTTGTTGCGCGGGGGGAGTCTAGTAGACCAAAATATTTTCTAGGTATTGAGGTTGCTCAGTCCAGATCAGGTATTGTTATTTCTCAACGCAAGTATGCCTTAGACATTTTTGAGGAGACAGGAATGATGGGTGTAGACCCATTGACACTCCTATGAATTTCGAATACTAAATTTCTGCCACAATAGAGGGAGCCACTCAGTGATCCTAGAAGGTATAGAAAGTTGGTTAAAAAGTTGAATTATCTCACAGTGACTAGACCTGACATATCCTTTCCTGTGAGTGTTGTAAGTCAGTTTATGACTTCCCCCGTGATAGTTATTGGGATGCAGTTTTTCGTATTTTGCAATAAATAAAGTCATCCCCAGGTAAAGAACTACTCTTCGGGGATCAAGGTCATGAGCATATCATTGGACATACAGATGCTAATTGGACAGGATCACCCTTTGATAGACGTTCAACATTCGGATATTATGTTTTAGTAGGAGGTAATTTGGTGTCCTAGAAGAGTAAGAAACCGGGTGTGGTTGCTCGATCTAGTGCGAAAGCAGAATATCGAGCAATGGTTGTAGCAACTTGTGGGCTAGTTTGGATCAAACAGTTACTAAGAGAACTGAAATTTGAAGAAACTAATAAGGTGGAACTTGTGTGTGATAATCAAGCAGTCCTTCATATCGCATCAAATCCAATGTTTCATGAGAGGACTAATCACATAAAGATTGATTGTTACTTTGTCGGAGAAAAGATATTCGAAAAGATATTCTCAGGAGATACTGTTACAAATTTGTAAAGTTAAGTGATTAACTTGCGGATATCTTCACTAAGTCCTTCACCGATTCTCGTCTTAATGACATGTGTAACAAGCTAGATACATATGACTTGTATGCACCAACTTGAGGGGGAGTGTTAGAATATGAGTAGGAATAAGAATAGCGTATAGAATCCTACTTGAAAAAGGATTGAAATGTAGTGTCTATAAATAGGGCCTCAATGTAATAATGTAATTAAACAATTCAATAATACTCCCTTCGTCCCATTTTATGTGTACCCATTTGACCGGGCACGGAGTTTAAGAAATAAGTAAAGACTTGATGCTTTTTACCAAATTGTCCTTCATTAAAACAATGTACTATTATTATTTTTAACTAAGTGGGCCCTTATATGTGGGACCAATAAGGGTAAAAGTGTAATTGTGTCTTTAAATAGTTACCAAATAAGGAAAGGTGACATTCTTTTTGGGACAGACAAAAAAGGAAATGATGACACATAAAATGGGACGGAGGGAGTAATATTTTTCTCCATTATTTCTCACAGTAGTAATCATTACCCTTTCATTAATCTAACAACAATCCTACACAAATATATGATTACCAAAATTTAATAATTAAAAGAATAGATAAAGGACTCGTAAAACTCAACATAGAATACAATATTTAATATGAAACTTAAACAATAATTTGCTTCATTTATCAAAAAAAAGATGTCCATAAAACACCATCTCAGATCAGAAAAGACGTGAACTTAATAAACCTTGGTTTGGTTTGTGAACATGAAAGGAAAGGGAAAGTCAAGTATTTCAACATCCGATAAAAGTGACCATACACATTAGGATCGAGAATTTAAACTAAGCATAAAAAAACCCTCTATATAAGTCAAATTTAAACTACATTCTAAGTAGAAATCGTGAGTAGACCTAGACAAAAATACTATGTTGCTCGGATACTTGGGTGGAACCCCACATGGATATGGATCGAGAAATTGGATTGTCATCACCTAAATCTCAGCATTTAGGGATACAGATAGGAATATGGATACAGTCACTTAGAACAACCAATAAAAGTATATCAAACATTTATAAGTATATATCTTGACAATTAACAAAAGCTATTAAACTAAAGCTAGAATAATTAAATTCTTTATAAGCACTTAACATTTTCTCGCAAGTTATCTCGTGTAACGGCAAAGTATTCAAGTACTTTACTTGAATATAAATATATATATATATATATATATATAAACACAAACCCTCAAACAAACCAAATAACCTCTCAACCTATACTTATTGGCTATAAGCACGCAAGTTAGGTTCACCAAATCCAGTGAAAATCCCACACCCCACCCAAATTATGTCTAAAAAACTGTCGTGTTTTACTGTATGTATACATACATGTCGGTCTGGTTCTTTTTTTCACCAGTCAAGCTTTTAAGTCAATTTAATTTGTCCAAAAATAATGGGAAATGCAAAGCAATGGATGCTAATAATTCTCAAAAGCATGAATACGGGAATCATGAAGATCCCCCATTCATAAACTCATTATGTTGTTTGATCCTCAATTCAACAATTGCATAAGCAAAATGGACAACCTGACGAGGGTTCATTTATACCTTCAATAAAAGAGTACAGTAATAAGCATAATTTTCTCCATTTACCAATCCATTAACTCATAAAGCAACTCATTTCCTCTAGTTTCCAAGTAATATTAGTCTTAGGACTTCTCACATCCTTCCTAATTTCATGATAGTTGTATTTGTTGTTCATGTTGTTCATCTTAGCAACTCAAATCATCGGACTATATCGAAAATAAGACATGAAATCTCAAGTGTAATTTACTCCAGGAATTAATTTCTTTTTTATTTTTATGACCCTGGTGTGTTTGGACCAGCTTGCACGCACCTCGACTAGGAATTAATTTCATATATGGCTCAGAGAGGTTTGCCTACGACCTATACCAAACTACCTTCTTTTAATAACTATGGTGTCCAAGTCAGCTTTTGCGCACCTCAACTATATCCACGGGATACCTGCCACCTCCCACTCAGGTAACTCTATCCACCAAGGCTAAGACAGATGAGAAGAATCATCTAGTGTTTTTTGTCTTTGCTAGGATTTGAACATGAGACCTCAGGCTTTCAACCCACTTCATTAACCACTAGGCCACACCCTTGGGTGCTGGCCTATACCAAACTACTAAAAATGGGATATTTCTCGCGGATGCCAGGGGAAGTACGATGTCCCTCTAAATAGATCAAGAATTAGAAAAATGCTTATACAAAGTTGACCATAATGACGAACTAAGACAAATTAAACATAATCAACAAAGATTATCCTACTAGCCAAAATGGAAAGAGAGAGCAACGGGCAAGAATGTAGCTCAGTGACCAGGCTTGGACCATCCTTTTGGTTAAACAACAATACCGAAAGGCCAAAGAAACATATAGAACAAAGTGCATTGGTCATGATCAAATATTGGCATCATCAGAAGAACTAAGATAATCAAGTCATTAAGATGAACAACAATTTCACAATGAGTGCACAAAGTGAAATAGAAACAGCAATGCCTCACATAACTAAACCAACAAACAATGTTAAAGAATGCAGGAGCAATAAGTAATAAGGAAAAATGGAAAGACCAATACATTTGAAATCCTATGGTATTTTATGCCAGAACTTCTCATTCAGACTGAAGTCCATACATGGTAACAATATTGATACTAACACTACAAAACAAGTACTTAAACATGAAGATTACCTCCGACGAGCTGTCTTGTTGCTCGTTATATGCCCTTGAAATCTGTAGCCAAAGTAACCAGGAATTTTGCATTCACTTCAGTTCTGCTTCCCGAAGGAGAGATTATACATTTAATCACACCACGACAAAGCATCTAAAAACTCACATTATTAAACTCGGATGTTTTCCCAACTCCATTTTCGGATACTGAAGCCCTAGGAGAGGAACCTTCCTCAGATCCCTCCCTCACAGGCGAAGGCAGTTGAGGTGGAACATAAACCACTTTCAACTTGCAGTCCTCCACATAATTCCCTGACTCCTTATAGAACTAAAACCAAAAAGTGCATATAATAAACCAAGCTAGTTATGGAAGACGGCCACTAATTATTCTTACAACAACTTAATTTTTTACCATCTCGGGAGTAATGTCCTTTGCAGTAGCTCCTGGGCTTGTAACAACACTTTGAAGCAGGAATTTATCCTTGCATTGCATGTCCGGTGGAGCCTCTTTCTGCGCTTGCATTGTAACTGAACCATAAAGGATAAAAGAAATTACTTTCTCCATTACATGACAAGAAGTTATAGTAACTTCACTTACATGTTAAATTATTAGTAATAATAGAGGGAAAACATTGATCACATGCATTTACCCTCCCCAGACCCCAATGGGAATACACTGGGTTTGTTGCTGTTGTAATAGAGGGAAAACATTCAAATAATTGCTAAAACCTAGGCTTGATAGAGAACATCAAATCAATTAAAAAAGTTGAATAGTTCAATAAACTTAAATTCACGACATTGTATATAAAGAGAAATAATAGAGGGAAAACTATACAAATAATTGCTAAAACCTAAGCTTGATAAAGAAAACATCACATCAAATTTAAAAGTTGAATAGTTTAATGAACTTAATTTGCGACATTGTATGTACGGGCGCATTTGGACACGAAAAATTGTGAATATTTGAAAAATGTAGTTTTGGTTTTCAAAGTGAAAAATGATATCTGAAAATTGGACTTGTGTTGGGACGAATACAAATTGGAGTTCTTTTTGAACTTTTTTGGAGTAATTTAGAGTGCAAAAAGTAAAAACAACTTTAAAGCCTTTTCCAAATTCCGGAATTTTATAGCCAAAAGTGTTTTTCTTCAATTCTGGAAAAAAGTAGGAAAAAAAATCATGGCCAAACGCCCCTAATAAGCATGGTGCTCTACCTGTGACATCGCTGGCAGAGTGAGGCATGACAATTCCAGTGTTGGGCCTTACACAATACTTCTTTGGATTCGTTGTCTTCACCTAAAAAAGAAAATTCCAGCCTTCACAATTCCGGAGAAAAAAGCAAACTACACCTTCAAAATTATTAAATTACCTTGAAAGCAACATAATCATCCGACTTGTTCGTCAACTGCATGGAGCATGAGATCTGCTTCTTCAATTCAACTATCCAACAGCACACAACAAAAAACAAATCAATTAAAAACAGAGGAAGTGTACCACGGAGGTGACAAAGTTGAGCAAACAGCCTCTTGTAGAAATGCAAGGTAAAATCGCATATAATAGATCTTTGTGGTCGGCCCTTCCCGAATCTCACTTACAGCGGAAGCTTTAGTAGACCAGATCGGCTTTTTCTTTTTTTTTTTTTTAGAGGAAATGCAAAACGGATCTGAGAAGTGAAGAAAGTAGAAAAAAAGTAGAGAAAGTTACAGGGAAACTGAAGCTCAACAGGCTCGATTTGAAGAAGCTCTCCTCCGGTACTCATTCCGACGCGATCTTGAAATCGGCCGGAGAAGCGGTTTTCCGGTGCCGGAGGTTGAATCTGGAAATGATTTTCACTAGAGATATTTGGGGATTTTCGAAATTTTGGAAAAAACAAGTTGGAGAGTGACAGGAGTAACCCGAGAGAGTGATGGATGCCAATAAGCAAAACGTGGTAACTGTAGTTTGTCGGGGTTATAGATGTTAGCTGCGTTTAAATGCGGCAACTGCTTCCCTGTTTGCTCACCAAATCGTACGTTTTCTCTCTCTTTTTCCACAACCTGTAAGGCTCATTTTAATGATAAAAGACCTATTCAAACTCATTTAGAATTAAAATTTTAATAAAAAAATAAATATATTTAATGATCTGAAGTCTGCATTCAAATTCAGACATTTATTAAGTACAAACAAATGAGGCCTAAGTTTGCATAAATTGAGCTTACAATTATTTTGACTTTTTAAATTTTTTTATAAAAGCTGTCTAAAAAAAAAAACATTATAAAGATTAAGGCTGCATTTGTTTTTATTAAGATTCAGACGTCTGAATCTAAATGTATATCTGAATAATTAAGATGTTGTCTTCAGATCTGAAATCTCAATGATTAAAACTATTTATTTTTCAGTATCTGAATATGCAAAATTTATTTATTTGTATATATAATAAAAAATATAATTTAAATAAAAAATAATTATATATTAGAAAAATATTTGATTTAATACAATAAAATTATTATTTGATTGAAAAAATATTTATATTTGTTAGTGATAATAGAGATGGTTTGTAATGGTGGTAGTGGTGGTAATGATTGATGTTAGTGATTAGTAATGTTGGTGGTAATAGTTGTGATGATAGAGATGTTTGGTATTATAGTGAGTGTTATGATGGTGACGATTGGTAGTGGTGGTGGTAGTGATAATTATAGCAATGATAGTAGCTGAAGCGATGTTAAATGTGACGACACCGATGATAATGGTAGTGGTGATCAAAGAATGTGTGATACAAATGATGTGTTAGTGATAGTTGGTGGTGGAGATAGTTGTAAAAGATGAGTTAGTTAGTAGATGGGATTGGCCGATAGTGGTTGATGATGGCTGTGGTTTTGGTGGTGTTGGCATTGACGATGGTGATAGTGATGGATATAATTAAAATAAATAATAGAGGTGGCAGATATGGTAACTGCTAAAAATAGTGGTTAGTAGCAATTATAATTGTGAATGGTGATTATGATGGTAGAGGTGGTTGGTGGTGGTAGTTGGTGGCAAGGTGGTGGTTGAAAATGGTGGTGGTGACAGAGTAGTTAGTGGTGGTGACTGATGATTATGGATAGAGTGGTGGTGAATATTTCCAACACAAGAATACCTCTTAATGATTAAGACTTAGTTTCATATATGAATGATTAAGACCTATTCAGACCTATTAAGAACCAAAATCTTAATGAAAAGATTCAGACCTCTATTAAGTGCAAACAAATAAGGTCGTAAACTCTTATGAAGACTTAGGGGTTATTTGGTATAGTGTATAAGAACAATGCAGAATATAGTGTATTAGTAATGCCTGCATTAGTAATGTTTGTATTAGCTATGATTATATTAATTATGCATGTATTGTTTCTTATACATTGTTTGGTTTGATGTATAAGAAATAATATATCTTACTAGTTACTACATAATTTTCATAAAAAAAAATGTTTGTTTACAAAAATATCCTTCTTTGACTTTGAACATTTTTTTGCAACAAAGTTTTTTTTGTCATCTCAAACATAATTAGTATTGTTGAACTAGTATATAGAGATTTAGGATTAATTATAAAACCTTCGTCTTTGCGCATGAAATATTACGCCGACGGATTAACATAGTCGAAATAAAAAAATAAAATACAAGATGTAAAATTAAGAAATAGTCTAAAAAAAAATTTAATCTTTTTAAAGACCCTCGAAGCAAAGCAAAAATATATTGCGGTTATTTAAATCAACTATTCATTGTTGTAAATTAAAATGGCGGGAAACGAAATTGTGAAATGTTTAGAGAAGATTCACTGTTGAATATTAAAATGGCGGGAAAAGAAATTGTGAAATATTTTTAGAGGAAAATTGAGAGGTATTAAGGTCATTTAATAAGTTAATGTGTGTGCTAAAAGTCTTTGTATCACTAATACATAGGAAATAGAGTGTATTACTAATACACACTTCAATATACAATAGAGTGTATAGCTAATGCAAGCATTAGTTATACATAGGCAAATAGACTAACCAAACAAGGTACTAGTAGTACGTATTAACTAATGCATGCATTATATTTTCCAATATGCTTTTTTTTATCAACAAGATATGCATTAAAAGAGATAATTACATAAGTTCATGAGCCTAGTCTGGCTCAAGTACAAAAATAGATGGGCTATGCCCAGAGGAAGGTACTGGTAACAAAACAACCCTACGATAGCAAGTGTCTATCTTATCAACCCAAACTTCACGGGCTACAAAAGAAGGGGGCATAAAAAAATACATAATCAGCAAAGTGGTTACTATTTACTCCTGCCTTGGCCAACGCATCCGCCACCCTATTCTGCTCCATGTAGCTATGTCAAACTGGAGGAGCACCCATCCTTCGTATCAGGGATCTACAAGCATCAAGAATTGGGTTATATAGTAAGTGACCATGTTGTAACATCAAGATAATTAGTTGGGAATCTGTGGTAATTTCAATAGGGGAAAAGTGTTTGTCATAGACTAAGGTGAGACCCCTAAGAAGTGCCAAAAGTTCCATATGGGTATTGGTAAAATGATGGAAACTTTGATAAAATCCCCTATCTAGTTCCCACTAGAATCACGTATCACTACTAGTACCAAACTGCCCTTTAGAATATGAGAGCAATGGGAGCACTACTATCTTTAATACATCAATTAACAACGGCATACAATTCTTAAAGAACTTAAATGATAATAGTAGTAACGTACAAATTTCAATATTATCCAATATCATAAATTTGGTACTAATTTAACAAAAGTACATCATTTATTGTCGTAGCCCAAATTCGAAATACCATGATGGCACCTATTGCATCCCAAGCATGGTAGGTAAGTCTGATACATTTACTTAAAATAACTTAAACAATAACAGTCAACCCAACAAAACAATACATAATATTTGAAATAAGGAAAAAAACGTTTACAAGAAATTCAGAGGAACTGAGGAATACAAAGAACATTCTCAAGACTTAGTATTACGAGTACAAAGTGATTTTAATGCTAGAAGAAATAACTGGTGACTACAACATGGTCTTTCGTAGTAAATAAAGATATAATAAAGATAGATGAAGTCTGGAGATAGCTTGGTCTGGGAAGCTCACTACGACTTTGAAGTAACTCCAAGTATGCACGATCAAGGACCATGCAGAGCACTCATACCATAATTTGCACAGAAAAAATACAGAAAAATAGAAGTGAGTATAATCCACTTGTACTTAGCAGGCATCATAAGCCGACTAAGCTCGAGAAGAAAACTATATCGAATAAAATACTAAAATAACCCCACAAGTAGAAAAGTCTCGACAACTCAATATCAATAATATCAAGAATATGTCAATCACAACAATAATTAATAAAAGGTGCAATGCAATGAAATGATATGCTATAGTCAATGCCTACCGGTATACACTTTTCGAGCTTATTCACTCCAGGATGGGATCCATGGCGGACTCTCAAGCCCACATATAAATCACCTCTCAACTGTGTATATATATATAGGTCATGGAAAGAACAGGTTCAAAGTCACGATCAATTCCTTAACCAAATCCTTCTGTAACTGCACGAGCCCTTCCCGCATGCCATAAATGACCTACAAAGAAGAATCATAGAACAAAATGAGAGGTAGCTAATATATATATATATATATATATGTATATATATATATATATATGTATATATATATATATATATATGGATAATCCAGACTTGAGCTAGAATTAAAATCGATATGAGTGACCCAAACTTGAACCAAGACCATAAATCTCTTATTTCTTTCAAAACTATTCTTTCACTTTATTTCTTTCAAAATCAATTCAAAGTAATCACTAATTTTATTAATCATGAGATGTATAAATATGCATGAATATGAAGATAAAGCGAAATAAGATACAATAGTCATATTTGTAATATCAGAGTCATAATCATTTCACGAACACCGATTATGAGCCTTACTATCAAATCAGAGATTCAAGTCCCATATCACCGAAATAATATAAGCCTCATACTGTGCATCATAATAATTAAGAAAGCTCCCACACGAACATTATAATTATCAACATAAGTCTCACATGGTGATCATGATAATAACCTAATTGGCTTTTATACTTAGATTCATAAATTCACCTAGCCCATAGAATACTTCACACGATAAGCCCTCACCCAAGCAAACTTTGAAGAAAGTTAAGTCATAACTTACCTCAAAGCTAAATCAAAAGTCTTGAAAAAATCACAAACTAGATTTTACTTTTTTAGCAGACACAGATCGCTCCAAATCTATTAAAAATGAGCTCTACGCGTAAACATGAGTTCAACGATACCCATAATGATAAAGTTCTAGATTGAGTCCAAAAAGTCAATTCAAAAATCAACCCCAAAAACTAAGGGTAAAAATGAAATTTTATTAGAAAATTAATTTATCCATTGACTTAAGAAATTCAAATATGAAATTTCATAAAAAAAATAGAGTTAAAATCAAGATTAAAATCATCAAAATATCATACTTTAGCTTTACAAGTAAAATCTTAAAAGTTAAAGTTAAAAATAAAAATTTGAGGACGAAATCAGGTACCAATCATTAGAGTTGGTGTAGATATAGCATATAATCTTACCCATACGTTAAGAAACTTGAATATAAAGCTTGATTAAAAATGAAGTAACATTTGACATTAAACGTCATATCCTTAATCTTGATTTAGTCCAAAATTTGAGGTAGAATGGTGAGTTAAAAAAAATGTAATGTTTGAAACTCTACTCCTTTCCAAAACAAAGAATACACACCAATCACCCAAATCTATATCTGTATAGATCATAAACGCTGGACTCAAACTGAAACTAGAGAATCATATCATAATAGTAAAATACCAAACTCAAACCAGAACTAATAAATAGTAGTAAGGCTGCTAGAGGACTCGAACCAAAACTTAAAAAAAAAAAACAAGAGCAGTAATGATCTAGGATTACATCTCCACTTAAGGCCAATTAGTCATAAACTTCCAAAGACATGCGACCAAATCTTTAAGCGACACAGTTCCTAGTGACCAAGCTAAAAAAATGTAGTTTAAGGATACTACGCCACCTGGGGTAACAAAGATAACTATATCACATTAAATTGATTAAGTCATCCCAAAACTTAGGAATTAGCCTAAGGTAGCGAATAAAGGTAATTTAGGTCAACAAAGAGCTATTTTAGGCATTCTACCTAAAAGAAGGATCGATGGGTCTTACTACCAATCTCAAAAATCAAACCTAAGACAAACACCTACCCAAACCTAGTATAAGGCTTCTTAATCACATCCCAATGCATTAAGTAAACCAATATTAATCCTAAGGGAAAATCATAAACTAATATAATGGAAAATTGGGTCGAACTTTACCGAAAAGGGCCCCTAACCGGCTAATCATGACTATAAATGCTAAATGATAATCAATCCATAAGAACCTAACTATATCTAGCAAATACTACACTATTATAATAATAAGCACAGTTTAGTAGAAAGGTAAGTCTAGCCTACCTAGACGACACCTAAAACTCGTATAATCCTCTACTCCAGAGCTTTACCCTTTTGAGAAACATCCGATCATTGTCACATTATAAAAATAATATTCTATATGTCAAGACGAGAATATTGATACCCATATTATATATTTACGCTCCGAGTCAGATATCAGATTAAAATCTTACATGGGGTTCGCTTGTAGAATTACAAAATTAAAACAGTAACAACGTTCTTTCAACTCAAGGATCAATATGCCCAAAATTAGTCATAATTCGAGCTCAAATTAGTCCTAAAATAGTCCCATAATAGATAAGAAAAATAAGAATTTTAACTACTAATTTAAGTGGAAATTAAATCACATACTTACGAAATATCAACGATGAGTGATCACTATAATAATCTTAAGCGAAACCTAGCTCCAATTCAACATTATGCCACTAAATTTGAGCTCCCACTTGGAATTGAGAAGATGATATATATATAATACACACACAACACTAGCAATGTCCACTTTAGTAGCTAAATGACCGTGAAAGTGATAAGGAAGGTGCTAAGCAACCCAATCTCATCTGTTCATCCATTTCTAAAGCGATCCTGAGTCGCTAATGAGGTTGCACCAGCATATTTGCTATGTGCTAACAGACTCCGATCAGATGCTCAAGATTAGTTTGAAATTCCAAGAATGCAAAAAAAAAAAACTATGCTATCCTAGCAAATTTGATATTCTAGACTTAATGGCACCATCAAAATTTCCATCCAAGGTCATTTTGATGAAAAACGAGTCCCACACTTAAGGCGTCCATTTTACCCAAAATTCACCCAATAGCCCAAAATGAGTCTAGAAGCCTCGAGACTCGAACCAAGGATTTGCTGGCCTAAAATCAATATTCAAAGATAACAAAATTGTTATGATTAGCATCCGAGGCCATTTAACTAAAGTTTTGTCCCAAGACCCATTTCTCAACTTTAGAAGCTCCAAAATAGGGAAATAGCTCTAAAAATCAAATGAACTACCAGGTAACCGAACTGTCAGTCTCAATAAATCATAAATCACTTGAGGCAACTATAGAAAAACGTTGACTACAAAAAAAGTATGAAAAAATACAGGAAATGGCCTTGAGGGTCATTATAACATCTATTACTTAAAGGACTCTCATCCGCAAAAATAAAGGATTGAAAAGTATCTAAAGGCTCAAATAGGTAAGAATTCTCACACTCGGTCTCCTAGGCAGCCACATTTATTGGATGGTGTCTCCACTGAACCTTAACCACAAAAATATTTCTGGAGTTCAACCATATGACATCTTTGGCTAGGATAGATGTTGTCTTCTTAATAAAGGTCAACCTCTCATCCAACTGAATCAAATTCCACCAAAACATGTGAGACTCATTTGGAATATAATGCTACATTATGGATACATGAAATACTGGGTGGATGGCTAAAAGTATTGGAGGCAAAGCTAACTCAAAAGCCACATCCCCAACTGTTTGAAGTATCTTAGATGATTCAATATACCTGGCGATGAGTTTGTGAAACAACCTAAACTTAGACCCTTGGAAAAGTTTCCTAAGTTGAAGTCTCTCGACAGGGTACAACTCCGAGGTACTAGTCGTACCCTAGGATATGACCTAAGACCCTCTCTCTCGTATGTTGATTAGTGTTTATTGTGTATATTCTGCCTATTGCGTTCAAACACGCATGCAAATGTACGTGATCATACAAGTAATATAGTGACTTAGATAGTTGGATATCGTACCCACGGGGACTACGCAACTAGCAATTCAACTAAATTTAATTTTAGACTAGTATGTATTAAGTGTTATCAAGATGATTTCAAAGTTTGGAATAAAAAATGTAAATAGATAAGAAATAACAATTTGTGACAATAGCAAAGCAAACAACGATTGTAAACAGTAATGATAAGAATTCCAAGGTTGAGGCACTTCTAACAATCTTACAGATCTCTATTCTTATCATATTCTAGTTAGTTATCGGGTTGTTGATTCAAAAGGTTTATAGTACGATCTTGATCTCCCGATCTCAAATCTTCTACCTATCTGAATATTGCAACTACATTGACTAAAGAGATGCAACAATTCATCTAGATGCATACAAATATCTTTTTGCAATTGAATCAGATAAGGCTTATAGGTATATCCATATCCTAAATATTAATTCAAACCCCTTATTTCATAAAAGCATAAGAACTTTACTCCTTAATTTCTTCGTCCTATCCTACGATTCTTCTCCCAGATTCATATAGAAATATAGATTTATTCTAATGATGGCCACTCATCAAAATAGTAAGCACAAGAAATAAAGAACAACCCATATGATAATCTAACAAGAAACTACGATAAAGAATATCAAAGAGTAATCATGTTTTTGGCCTTAACCCCAGAACACGGGTGATTAGCCACTCATGTATGAATTAAACATCCAAAATGCGTAATTAATCATACCAAAAATTAATCTTGAAGTAAAGAAGTTCTAAAGACCCTAAAAGAGAGATTTTGTTATTTTTCCGCCGCTCTGTGCTTTTCAAAGTGATTTTAACTGTGCTCACATATTTTTTTTATAATTGGGATGATTTTACCTAACTGGGAATGAGTACCGTGCCGCAAGGGTTACTTCTCATTTTTGTCCATCGCGACGAGACCTGTAGATCTTGTTTCTAAAACTCACGATGCGAGCTAATCGCGAGAGCACACTGGAATTATCTTCAGAAAATTTGGCTAAGTATTTCTCCTTGCTGGGGCTCTCGATGCAAGCATTACCACTTGTTTCTGTACCTCGCGATGTGAGGTATAGTCCTCCTTTATGGTGCTCACGATATGAGCCAATTGCGAGAGGCTACTGGAAATGCCATCAACAATTTTAGCTAAGGCAAAATTTTCACTAGCTTGTTGTTTCTCTTATTTGCTTCAGCTGTCCATGAAGGCTCTACAAATCTAGTGAAAGTGTCTTCTCAAATTAATATAGTCAATTCAGCCTGCATCACTAATCATGTCCATTAGTTAAATAATGCAATTACACATCAAAACTCAATAAAAGCACACATTTTAGCTCATCGAACCGGTCCTATTATGGGTAAATATTGGTGCTTGGACATATAAATACGCCCAAGATCACCACCTCACACTTAGAACCTAGTTCGTCTTCAAATAACTTCAATCAACACACTAATCAATTAGGCTTCACATCATAACCTAAGATTTATGCTTGCGTTGGGCACTTACAATTTATAACAATGACTTTTCATCTTAAAACATGTCAAAAATATTATTATGCACGTGGACAATTTGTTTCAAACCTTGTTATCTCAACAATGATATCCAACTTACTGGCAAACTTAATCAAATCACTCAACCTAACAACACAATAAGTAATCCATACTATCATCCACATGCACCCTCACAACAAGAAGGTTTCTTCATACCACTCACAATTTTTTCAATACATCACATGAAATGAGTATCAAAATCAAATCACTCACACTAAACAAAGAATTCATGCATGATAGATAATGAACCATAAGTTTACCCTTATTGTACTACTCCACTAATAGTCGGATGTTAGGATGAACAATCAACTAGGTCTTTCATGGTTGCAATGTAAGCTAAGGGACGGGTAGGAACTATTTAGGAAATAGTGACTAATCTCCCCAAGCGCTTTAATACATGTCAATCTACACATTCTAACAACCCAATTTCTACTTTATTACCTTCACACATCATTTGTGTTACCCGAATCTTGATAAGCACATTAACATCAACTATGACAGAATTATTTTTCTTTTACACCATGATTTGACTTTTTGCTTTTCTTCACATCCATTTACTGTTACGCACCCCTATAATATCCACTCTTAACTAAAGCTATTCACCTTGGTTGCGGTGTATAATATCCTAGGCGGACCAGGGACAAAACAGGTTTATTGTAACAAAATCAGGCTACAAAAACTGAAATTTCTTTCAAATTTTCTATAACTCCCAACCATCACAATTAAACACACAAATAATTATTTATTTAGGGCTTCACATTCACCTTTCTACTTCTTCAATTTCACACTCCCTACTCATTTAATCCTCTATACTAATGCGCTTAAGAGCTTTAGATCGAATAACAATCTATCAAATAAAGGATAAGGCTACATATGAGGCTACCAAAGAAATCAGGCTATAAGCTCAATAGGACTAACTAGGGATATGCTCAAGGGTAGGTAAATAAGGTCTCAAAATTTCGGCTATCAAAGAAATGCCTACTTCATTTCCTACACCTAACACCCTTTATTTCGCTTTGTAAATACATCGGGCAAGTTCTAAATAGTCCTATACATGTAGAGTACAAACAAAAACTCTCACACTCTTGGTGCATGCTAGGAATCTAGTCGGATCCTTACAGTTCCCGATTTTGTTCTTTGTCAAATTAAAATTTAGCCAACAAATCGTACTATACCTATAAGGATTAAACATTTACAATTAAATCCTCTTTAATTTAAGACATGCTTTTGTTTCAAAACCAATTCGTTCCAAGTCACTGTACCAATGGCCCAACATAAAGCACTACTCAAAAAATTATGATTATTGGATTCTTATCAATTCTCAGCTTTTAAAGACTAACTCCTCTTAAGACGGTCGTCATCCATCTATCATAGGGGAGGGCAACTAGCTATGACTGTTTATTTCGAATTACCAAGAGGGCATAAATGAGAATTGCCATTGGGGGCAAAAATTAATACTTTAAACTAAATCAATACGCAAAAATCACCTTAAGGGATAATTGCAACAATCCATACTTTGAACTTACTAACTATTATGACACAGTGTTCCGAATAATTAGAAATAACAAGTTTAACATCCAAACACAAAAATAAAAACATCCCAAAGCAGAAATAAAGATAAAATTGTCCAACCAACTTAAACCAAAGAGAAAGAGAATAAGGAATGAGAATTCCACCACCTCATACTTAAAAGAAAACACTGTCCTAGTGCTTGCCAAATAAGCATAGTATGAGGTGGCAAAGGACTTCCTGGCCACATGTCATCATCAGATTCTGGACCATAGGCCTCAACTCCCAAGTTTGGATCATTAGCATCATCATTCTCATCTTACTCTATGTCTGAATCCTACAACTGATACTCCTCGTCGGTGGGCATATTATCATCAGCCGACTCTAAAAAAACTGAACCAATCTGCAACAGTTCTTTTACCTGTGAACCAAGAGGATTGTCAAGCTCAACAGCTTGAATCTCCCATTAAGTCGCTGGGTAACCCCCGATCCTTAACTGTAGTAGTGCAGCCCATACATACGGACGGTAATCTCATCAGTCCGAGCTCTTAATATCGGGCCATAAGCACCAACGATCCACTTAGTACGAGATATATCTATCGGACGAGTTCCTACTGGTGGCCTATAATCGAAGTCCTCTTTATCTACACCCTCATTCTTAAGAAACTGTGACAGCAACCCACCAAACCCATACCTGCGCATAACATGACTCTTTACCTTCTTTATAGATGAAGAGATGAACGCTCCTATATTCATGTCAATATCTTCACGCATTATGGCATAGATAAGATACACTCTATCACGTGTCACCTCAGTCAGATGTGTCCCATAAATGAGACAAGTATAGATTGTCTTGGCCCATATACGGGCCTCCCTATTCATCTGGCTGAAGGGGAGAATAAGGTGAATACCACTACCTCTTTGATGTTTCCACCTGGCTGTACAGTTTTTTCGACACAATAGATGATGGATATCTATATAAGGTGGTTCAATGTTCAACTTCTTTAAAGTTTCAGCATCCACCCCAGGTGTACGTAGGAGGATATTCAATGTGTGAGCATTAAAAGTAACCACTTAGCCCCTTATCTTGACTTTTGAGTCCCTGTCTTGCGGGTCCCAATTTGCATAGAATTCTTTCATGAGGCTCAAGTTGCATTCAGTTGGTTGATCGAACAAGAAGATCAAATGTAATGCCTCGATGCGGTGCACCATGCTCGGGAATTCTCTTAATAGGTTGACTTGATTAATGAATTGGTCTGCACAATATCTAGACTTGTTGTACTTTGCATACCATTTTTTTCGACCTCCAGGACCCATCGAGTGTTGTATCTCCTATGTTTCCCTATTAGGATAGCTAGAGGACGTGGTATACGACCAGTTTGCCTATTTCATTTACGTGAAGACTCGAAAGGTCCCGTTGGGGTCTTACCCTTTTGCTGATGACATGATATTTCACCTTTAATCACAATATTCAGCAACACATTAAATCATGCACACATTTTGTAATAGCAAACACTAAGTGTGCACGGGTGTTGAAGGGACCCCACTCTTAGTTGCTATCAAAGGTGCATAAGTATGGGATTAGGGTACTTAGACTTCCCCTATTCAATACAATTCACATAAACATAGTTTTTCCCAAAATCAAGCAAGGAGTAATTCCAATCATTATCCCATTAAAAGGCAGTGATAATCCACATTTCTTTATCCAAACAACTCTATGTGCACCATATTACAGTATGTCAGTCAAATACAACACCAATCAATACTAACATTGATTCTTATATATTCCTAACTTGTCATCTTTACATAAATTTTAGCACAATGACAAACATGGAATCAATCCCATGGAAACCATACTACAATTTGTAGCAACTCCTAAGTGACTAGTTTAACAGGCCATCTCACACTTAACTGTTCACATGGTAGTGCAACAAAACAAACCCCTAAGATACTTAGACTTTCCTTGTCAATACACATATACTTCATGCTACATTCATCATTTACTTCTCATTCTCATGACACATTTTTCCAGTCAGTTGAACTACTCACAGGCTCACTATTCACAAAAATATCTTATGAACTCTATTTATCTCACTAAGCAACAAAGAAATCACTACACATTTCAAACATGTCCACAACTTCTTCACTGCTTGCCCTGGCATAAGAAAAAAAATGAAAATAAAAATACTTACCTTGGTTGTTTTTGAATAATATGACTGAAGACTTGCTGTTGTTTGGATGAAAATACACAAAGTAGAAGAAAATTAAGCGTATGGGGAAGGGCGGCAGCGCTGTTAAAGTATTGTGGGAGAGGGGAAATAGGCAACAAGAGAGTATTTAAAGGGAATGAAGCAAATAAAGGGCCGTTTGTTTGGTTTTACTTTAGGTCAGAAATAGGCCTCGCGACGCGAGTGGTATATCTCCTTTTTGGACCTCTTAATGCGAGTGGTATATATCATTTGCGAGGCTCGTGACGCGGTCAAATCGTGAGGAGCCTCTGGAATTTGTACTTAGCCTTGGGGTATTTTTTGCACTTGGGGGAATATTTCATTCCTTTTTTTCTTGTTCACCCAATACCTCTCTATAATATGTATTTTACTTGCTCGAAAGCTACCTGCGTCTCACTTACTTCTCCTTCTTTTTCAAGCCACCATGTTTGTCATTCTTGTATACTCACCAAAAATAATAAAATAATGTAAGAAAAAGTGGGTTGCCTCTCACTCAGCGCCTATGTTTTGGTCATAGCACGACATCTCTTTTTGTATTTTGCATTCTTTTTTCAACTAAAAATTAAACTATACTATTACATTACATTCGTGGTTGCCTCCCATACAACGCCTTAGTTTATGTCGTGGCACGACTCAACTCAGTCTCACTCTTCCACAAAAGTGATGGAGACATTGTGCTTATCTCCATGATCTGCCCAATAATACTTCACACGTTGTCTATTCACCAAGAACTTTTCAGTATTTTCCTTGTTCCACAGTTCCACCGCACCATGAGATGTCATACGCATTACCTCAAAAGGCCCAAACCAATTAGACCATAACTTACCCGAAAATAATTTCAACCTCACATTGAACAACAAAACAAGCTGTCCTGGTTTAAAAACTCTGTCAAGGATATGCTTGTCATGAAATATCCTTAGTCTTCTCTTTGTACAGTTTGGCATTCTCATAAGCATGGAGACGGAAGTCATCAAGTTCAATAAGCTTCAATAATCTCTTCACACCTGCGACCTTCATATCAAGATTCAGATTTTTCACCGCCCAATAAGCTTGATGTTCCAACTCTACAGGTAAATGGCAGGATTTCCCATAAACCAAATGATATGGAGAGGTACCTATAGGCATCTTATAAGCTATCCTATAAGCCTATAGTGCATCATCTAGCTTTTCAGGCCAATCCTTTCGCTGACCATTAACAGTCTTCTGTAGAATCTGCTTTATCTCCCAATTGGATACCTTTACTTGACCACTTATTTATGGATGGTATAAAGTGGACACGTTGTGCCTAACACCATATTTAGCTTGAATATTTTTAAATCGAGTGTTAATAAAATGCATACCTCCATCACTGATTATTGCTCTGGGAGTGCCAAACCGGGAGAATATGTGCTTCTTCACAAATTTCAGTACCACTCTGGCATCGTTAGTGGGAAAAGCTACAACTTCCACCCACTTAGATATGTAATTAATTGCCACTAGGATATACAAGTTGCTATTGGATGGTGGGAATAATCCCTTAAAATCTATCCCTCAAACATCGAATACCTCAACTTCAAGAATATTGTTCAGGGGCATCTCATGACACCTTAAAATTGTACCTAGCCTCTAGCACTGATCACAACCCATCACGAATACCACTTCATCCTTGAACAATATTGACCAAAAGAATCCTGATTGTAACACATTTCTAGCCATTCATTCACCCTCATAATGGCTTCCGCAGAGAGATGAATGATATTTTTACAGCACTTGTTGAGATTCTTCTTCAGACACACATCTACGCATAATCCCATCTGGGCCCTATTTGAAGAGATAAGGCTCATCCCATATGTATGCACGAGAATCATATAACAGTTTATTTCTCTGTTGAGTGGTAGCTTCAGGATTGTAAAACCCACGCACTAATAGGTTTACTATATCTGCATACCAAGGAACTTTACACACATCAAGAGCCAATAAATTCTGATTTGAAAACTCTTCCCGAATGCATAATGTATCATTAATAATTTAGTCATGAGTCTCTAGCCTTGACAACTAGTCTGCAACTTGATTCTCTGCTCTTTTTCGGTCTCGCACTTCTAGGTCAAATTCTTGAAGCAACAAAATCCACCTAATTAATCGTGGTTTTGTATCTTCTTTGTTGAACAAGTACTTGATGGCAGTATGGTCTGTGTGAACAATAACCTTGGTGCCCACCAAGTATGATCTAAATTTGTCAAATGCACAAACTAGTGCTAACATCTATTTTTCTGTGACTATGTAATTCATCTGGGCATCATTCAAGACTTTACTTGCATAATAAATAAAACAAAATGCCTTGTCTTTTCTTTGCCCTAAAACTGCTCCCACAACCACGTCACTTGCATTGCATATTAGCTCGAACGGTAACGCCCAATCTGGAGAAATCAAGATGGGTGCTTCGGTCAGTTTCTTCTTTAACTTCTCAAAAGCTTCTTGACAAGCAGCCCCAAAATCAAATTTGGCTTTTTTTTCGAACAATTTACACACAGGGCTTGCAATCTTTAAAAAATCTTGAATAAAATGCCTATAAAAGCCCGCATGCCTCAAGAAACTTCACACTCCCTTCACTGTTACTGGATATAGCATCTTTTCAATCACTTCCACTTTGGCTCTATCTTCCTCAAGTTCTCTACATGACACCTTATGGCCAAGGACTATTCCTTCCTTGATAAAAAAATGGCATTTTTTGCAATTCAACACTAGATTTGTTTCTTCACAACAAGTTAGGACTCGATCTAGATTTTGCAAGCGTACATTTAAAGAATTACCATAAATAGAGAAGTCATCCATGAATAACTCGACAAATTCTTCAACCATATCGTAGAAAATTGCCATCATGCATCTCTGAAACATTGCAGATGCATTGCAGAGTCCAAATAACATGCGTCTGAATGTATATGTGCCATATGGGCAAGTAAAGGTGGTTTTTTCTTAATCTTATGGCGCAATTGTGATCTAATTATATCCTGAGTTTCCATCAAGAAAATAGTAGTACTCTTTCCCTACCAGCCTATCCAACATTTGATCAATGAGCGGGATAGGATAGTGATCCTTTCTTGTGGCTTTATTTAGCATTCAGTAGTCAATACAGATTCTCCATCCAGTCACCATGCGATTGGGAATCAGCTCATTAGCTTAATTGGTAACCACAGTCCTCCCACCCTTCTTTGAGATACAGTGTACTGGACTTAGCTACTTGCTGTCAGAAATTGGGTAAACAATCCCACTGTCAAGCCACTTGATAACTTCTTTTCGTATCAATTCCTTCAGCACCGGATTCAATATTCGTTGTTGCCGTATCCTTGGTTTGTAACCTTCTTCCATGTTTATGTTGTGCATGCAAAAAGCCGATCTATCTCGGTAATGTCAGACATCTACCACCCAATTGGTGTCACTGACCCCATATAGCACATGGGTGAAATTCTAAACGACAAGGCTAAAAATCCAAGGTTAATGATTTCAAAGTTCATGCTAATCATGTCCCCTATCCCGGCATGGGGTGTGTGTGTGTTTGCATATATATATATATATATACACACACATATACACATACGTATATATATGTATTGCATTGGTTGTATGCATTGATTGTTTGGTTTAATTTTTGGCACGGTTTTATCCTTATCCTTGAGTTACATGCTAGTGATCCAACCGCTAACCATCTTCGATGGTGTATGCCCGCACGATATAGATACCGAAACTTTTTTTTCTTTTTCTGTGCACTGATCAGGTGTTCGGAGCGATTCGTGAGTATATACATTAAAGTGGTGAGCTTTTATACTTCAGAAGATATCTATTTCATGTTATCAGTCTCCATATATTTTTTTTCATAGACTCGATTTTTGGCTATGGTCGGGGGCATGTCCTGACTAAAAACTCTTTGGTTTGGTTTAGAGGCTTTGTATGGACAACTATGGACTTGGGTATGGAATGATGACGTTATATATATATATATATAGAGAGAGAGAGATTGGGTTATTATTTTCATTTTGTTTCATGATTTTTATATGGTTAGTGGTTTCGATTATTGGATTGATTGACTTGGTTGGGCCGGCCTCAGATACAGGCTTATCCCAAAGTTATTACATGGTAATTACGCTATGTTGATATATATTCGAAGTTTATTCAACTCAAGGTATATGTGTTGGTTGGTTGGGTTGGATATCGGGGGTGTTCTTTCGGTCCCGGTTGGACTTGAGATTGCCCATTACGACAAGGCCCCGTTTTGGGTCGTGTCAGTTTGACCCTCTTATCGAACTTCATCATACTTTTTATGGGTGATACTCGAAGAAAGACCCAGTCACCAACTCTAAATTTCAAGGCACAAAGATTATGGTCAACACAACTCTTCTGCCTACTCTGAGTTGTTTGAAGCTTATCCTGAATCACCCAAATCCTATCAAAAAACTCATAAAGCAAATCATCACCACTGGGCCTAACCTCTGAAGACTCAAACCAACCACCGGAGATCGATGATGCCTACTATACGATGCCTTAAATGGTGCCATCTTAATACTCAAATGGCAGTTGGTATTATATGTAAACTTTGCTATGGATAGAATGGAGAGGCATCTGATATCACATTCATCTTTCCCTAATAGTATATAATAGAGAAGTCATAGTCCTTAATTAACTCAATCCACTTGTATTGCCTCATATTAAGCTCAATCTAAGTCATAATGTATTGAAGACTACGATAGTCAGTGAAAATCTTACAAAAAACACCATAAAAGTAACACCTCTAAATCTTAAGCGCAAAAACTACCGCCGCCAACTCCAAAGAACGAGTGTCATGACCCGAACCCGGGTCTAGTTATGACGGGCAATCTCAAACCCACCATAGGATGGAGACAACCCCCTTAACCTTACCTCAAGAGAACATAAAGATAAATAGTGGAAGCCAACCAAAATATTAATAATAAAGATAGATGAGTCAAATGAAGATTCTAAGAATAAAGACAAACAATCAACCCAAAACTTGTCCATAAAAGGCTCTAAACCCTAAGTCGGGACATACCCCCAACTATGTTAAATAGAATCCAAAAGTACTAAGATAGTAAAAAAACCAGTGAAATGACCGGGCCTTCTGAAAGATAGAGGCTCACCACTTCATAGTAGCTCAATAAATATACCACACCACTTAATGTTGTACAGGAGTAACAGAAAATTCCTACGAACCTACATCATGAAATGATGTAGCGTCTGGGATGATCAGCGAGGAAAACGCTCCCATGTAACTCAAGGGATAAGGATAAAATAGTGCAATTACCGAAATCCAATCATAAATCATGTGTACAACAAATATATATATATGTATGTGTGTATATATATATATATATATATATATATATATAAAGAGAGACATAGGAGGGGATGTCGAGATATGGACAAGGGTCATAAAAAATAATAGTTTAAAACATTAGCCTAAACTATGTAATCGCTTCATCCTAAAGGCACCCACGGTCTATATAGGTCCGCTTCCCCTGCCGGAAGAGCCTTAGTACGTGTTAGCCACATGTACCGAGGAAAGGCTAAAGACACCAAGGCGATAAACATCTAAAATATAATGTGTATCCAACATATGGTCACATATACCCCCCCACATCAACAAATGTGGTTTCCGGTATTGGTTCCTCAGGGACTATATCTTCACGGTGAGCTACATAATTCCCTTTTAAGCCCAAATTAAAATAGTTTACACATAAACCAACCATTAACCAATGAGTCTTTATTAAGACATTTTCCAACGTGGCATCATCATACTAATATGCTTGCAAGCTAATTCAGTTATGCCAAACCAGTTCATTTAACCATTAGAATCCCAAGTTTCATTTAAAATCCAAAACTATGGCCACCAGGGCATTCCAAAACCATCATTATCCATTTATCATTTAATGCAATGCAATGTTTTCAAAGGACAAGTTAAACTATATGAATATTCATATTTAAAACTAAGATTGTAAAGTGGGTTGAGGTTAATGCTATCATCAAGCCAAATTTCATCTATTTTGGGAAAACCCATGTCACCCATTTCAACCATAATCAAAATGCATCAATTTAGTCCCAAAACCATCAATTAAAGCATGAATAATCAAATTAAAACATGGGAAGAGTAATACAAGTAATAACAATCGAAAACCCTCGACCCAATTTTAAACCCATCATTCAAAACACATGAATATTGATTAAAATAATGTCACAATGTAAAGCACAAGTTTGGGAATGAGCAACATTCCTGAAATTTAGATGAATTTGAAGAAGAATCAAAGTTTGGAGCCTAAAGGATGAAAATCCTTGAGTTTCTTGACTTGAGGGTTTTGAGAGGAGAAAACTGTGAAGCTAAGTGAAATTTGGGGTTTTCTGGTGGGTCGTTTATGATGTTTTAAAAGTGGAAAGGACATAAAAGGGCCCAGACCAAGCTAAAAAAACAAAATTGGACGAAAAAATATAGCAGCATGGCACGCCTCTATCGTAGAGGTTAGCCTCCGTGCCATGCTCTTATTGCGGTGACTAAGTGGTGTGGTATGCCACTATCTTAGAGATTAACTACCTTGGGGTCCCAAAATGTCCCCAAGCCCCTTTTGAAAATTCCAAAACTTTTTCAAAACACCCCTTTAACATCCCTAATCATAATTCAAGTAAAAAATTAGTATTATGAACACAAGAGGGTTAAAAATAAAATGATCAAAATTTTTACAGGGCGTTACATTATCCCCCCTGGATCGTTTTTCCTCGAATGAGGAGTTAGGATATTTTAAGCACGATAATAGAAAGAACACAATATAATCCAAAGAGTAATTCTAGATGCATAAGAGGGAAATGAAATTCATACCTTAAGCACTTTCATCCAACACGGGGAACAATAATAGGTACTTGGCTTTATATCTTCTTCGAATTCCCAAGTAGCTTTTTCTACCTTTTGATTTTTCCAAAGAACCTTCACTAAAGCTATACCCTTTGTCTATAGTCTATGAACTTGCCTATCCAATATATCAATCGGGACTTTTTTGTAAGACAAAAAATCTGTAACACCAACATCCTCAACAAGCACTATCAAAGAAGGGTCACCCACACACTTTTTAAGCATGGACACATGGAAAATGGGATGAATCAAAACCAAACTAGCTGGTAAATCCAATTCGTAAGCGGCATTCCCAATTTTTCTTAAAATTTGATACAAACCAATATAATGGGGACTGAGCTTCCCCTTCTTGCCAAACCTTATGATTCCTTTAATAAGAGAAACCTTCAAGAACACCCAATCGCCAACCTCAAATTCCAACTCTCTTTGCCTCACATTCGTATAAGGCTTTTAGTGACTTAGAGTAGTCTTAAGTCTTTCTCTAATCACCTTTATCTTCTCTATGGCTTGGTGAATCAAGTCAGGGCCAATCAACCTAGTCTCACCCACCTCAAACCATCCAATAGGAGACCTGGACCTCTTACCATAAAAATTTTCAAAAGAGCCATTTAAATTCTAGAATAATAATTGTTGTTATAAACTCAATAAGAGGCAAATGGACAACCCAATTTCCTTTAAAATCAATCACATATGCCATTAGCATATCCTTCAAATTTTGAATGGTATGCTCTGCTCGTCCATCTATTTGAGGGTGAAAAATGGTGCTAAGGTTTACCTGTGTACCCAAACTTTTCTGAAACAAATGCCAGAAGTGAGAAGAAAACTATATTCCTTGGTTTGAAATAATGGACACCGGTGCCCCATGCAACTTAACTATTTCCTGAATGAACAACTTGGCATAATTCTCTTATTAGTAGTAAGTCCTCATAGGCAAGAAGTGAGCAGACTCAGTCATTCTATCTACAATGACCCAAATAGAATCATACTGAGTGTGAGACCTCGAAAGACCCATAACGAAATCCATATTAATCATCTCCCACTTCCACATAGGCAATTCTACCTCTTGGGATATGCCACCATGCCTCAAATGTTTAACCTTGACCTACTGACAAACCATACACTTAGCCACAAAATTAGCCATATCACTCTTCAATTCATAATACAACTTAGTCGAACCCGGATGAACTGTATATCAGGACTTTTGAGCTTCAGCCAAAATTCTTTCCCCCAGCCCATCTATATCAGGAATACACAACCTTCCTTGGTATCTTAAGATGCCGTCTCCCTAATCTAGAAAGCCATAACCTTTTATTGACCTACATCATCCTTAATCTATATAAGTATGGGATCCAAAACCTACTTCTCCTTGACCTTAGTATCAAGGGCTGATTTAACCATTTCTTGAATAATTACCCCCTATCTTCAGAGTCCAAAAGATTAACTCCCAAGTTAGGTAGAATATGAATATCCTTCACTAATCCTATTTTCTCCTCATTAACATGATATAAGCTCTCCATAAACAATCTGCTACGTGCATCGACAATAATATTAGCTTTACCTTAGTAGTAGTGCAAACTCATGTCATAATCCTTAAGCAATTCAAGCCATATCCTTTACCTGAGATTCAACTCCTTTTGAGGAAATAGCTACTGGAAGCTCTTATGATCCAAATAAATATCCACATGCACCCCTTACAGATAAATGATGCCAAATCTTCAAAGCAAAGACCATAGCCACCAACTGTAGATCGTGAATAGGGTAATTTCTCTTATGAAACTTAAGCTACCTGGAAGCATAAATCACAACCTTACCATGTTGCATCAAAACATAACTCAGTCCCATGTGGGACGCGTTATAATTCACAACAAACCCATTAGTAGCATTGGGTAGGGTCAAAACTGGAGTAAAACTCAACTTATCCTTTAAATGCTCGAAACTACCCTCACAAGCATTAAACCGTAAAAACTTAACCTTTTTCTGAGTTAACTTCATCAGCGGGGCAACGATAGATGAGAAACTCTCCACAAATCTCCTATAATACCCCGCTAAGCCCAAGAAACTCCTAATGTCGGTTGGTGTCGTGGGTTTAGGCCACTTCTTAACTACCTTTACTTTCTATAAATCCACCTTGTTCCCCTCACTAGAAATAATGTGCCCGAGAAAAGTCACAACACTTAGCCAAAATTCACGCTTAAAAATTTTTGCTTACAATTTTTGGTCCTTAAGAATTTTCAGCACAATTCAGAGGTGGTTGGCAATATCCTCCTCACTTTTGGAGTACACCAAGATGTCATCAATGAAGACTATAACAGACAAATCCAGAAACTGCCTAAACACCCAATTCATAAGATCCATGAAAGCAGTTGGGGAATTAGTCAACCTAAATAACATAACCAAAAACTCATAATAACCATATCGAGTTTGAAAAGCAGTTTTAGGAATATCAACCTCCCTAATTTTCAAATGATGGCAACCCGAATGAAGATCAATCTTAGAGAAACACTTGGCACCTTGAAGTTGATTGAAGAGGTCATCAATCCTAGGAAGAAGGTACTTATTCTTCACTATAACCTTATTCAAGTGACGATAGTCTATACACATCCGAAGAGATCCATCTTTCTTTCACATAAAAAGTACAGGAGCATCCTACAGAGAAATACTAGGATGAATGAAACCCCTATCAAGAAGATCCTTCAACTGCACCTTTAGTTCCTTTAGTTCAGTAGAACCATCCTATAAGGAGGAATGAAAATACGGCGGGTAATCAGTAGAAGATCAATCCCAAAATCTATCTTCCTATCGGAAGGAATTCCAAGAAGATCATCAGGAAAAACTTTAAGAAATTCACTAACCATAGGGATAGATTGCAAAGAGAGACTCTTAGAGTTTAAATCTTAACCCGAACTGGATGATACAAACGCCATATCATTTCTTAAGCTTTAAGATAAGAAATAAACCTCTCTTTGGGGACTAAGGAACTCCTTGCCCATTTAATCATCGATTTATTAGAAAAATGGAAACTGACCTTTCAGATGCTACAATCTAGAGAAGTATAACACAAATGGAGCCAATCCATCCCCAAGATTACATCAAAGTCTATCACATCAAGTTCTATTAAATCCACCAATGTCTCCCTATGAATAATGGACTCCACACAACCCCTATACATTTTCTAGCAACAATAGAATCACCCATCAGAGTAGATACAGAAAAGAGGCCGTAAATATTTTTAGGACCAAAACTAAAGTATACTGCCACATAAGGGATCACATAAGATAGGGTAGAACCTGGATCAAGTGTCATGACCCAATTTATGAGTCATGATGGAACCTACTAAATCCCACTAGATGGTAAGTCAAGCCATAACTCGGTGCTAATAAAATGGGTTAATTCGGTAAGAAATGCCCAACATAGGTGAAAATAAACAATATAATTATAAATAAGAAAAATGTTCAAAATAAAGAAAACAATCAATACAAGATACCATCCAACGACCTGGTAGAGCCAGTACAAGAGCATCTAATAATATTACAACTTAAAGACATTAGAATAGTCAACAATATCTATCTCGATAACAAAAGACTGAATATCTAAAGATGGAAGAAAATAAGTGACTCCAACTCCAAGAGCAAACCCTATCTCTGGAAAATCAATAGAGCATAATCAACGATCAACGATGACAACTTGTACTCAAATCTGTACTAAAATGGTACAGAAGTGTAGTATGAGTATCAAAATAATGGGTACTTAGTAGGCATCTTCGGTTGACTAAGCTAAATCATGATATAAGTATGATTAAATGCAAGATAACATAACTAAGTAAAGGTACTAAAACAAACTTGAATCGTCTCCGATGCTGTTGTACATAACAAGTAATTTAACCGTAATAATAATATAACACGATGCATTAACATATGCCAACATCACCGTGCAATATAAGTAAATAAATTGGAATAATAAAGCATCACACAAGCAATCACAAACTACAAAATTGGCTCTCATACGCCAATTGGGCAGAAAGTAAATAACTCATCACAGACTCCCATACGCCTAGAGAGTACACTCAAAGATAGAATAAAGCAACCATTCATCTCTTATAAATAAACAACCCATTATTTAACCATCATCCCATAAATTATCATCAACCGATCATTTATCGACATTTGATAATGTAACCCATCCCATAATATTACCATTATTTAACAACCTTATCATCGATACTCACTTGTCACCATTTATTAGATGGCCATCTCTTATTAACTAACTCATTTGATTACTACTCATCATAAAACCTTTAATCATCTTTTAACAACTATTCACCATATATCCGCTAAGCACCATTTATTAGATAACCATTATTTATCACCTAACATTATTTATTTATCAAATTATCATTTACCAACTAATCCTCGATTATCAGCTAGTCATTATTTTATTACTTAAACAACATTCACCACTAATTATCAATCATCACTAATCATGAATTATCACTAATAATCAACTATATCATTTTTTAATCCTCTTCTATTTTTGGGCCATATCCGGCCTCACTAATATCAATTTCATACCCAACTACCTATAAGTGTGTGTATATATATATATATATATATGATAGTCATACTTAGGGTATAGCTGGACTCAAACCAATAGATGTATACGTAGGTACATCAATATAATTATCCTCCCACCTTATCGGGTATCAATGCATCATCATAAACATACTCCGACCTTGTCAGACATCTATCATCATAATCATTCTCTGGCCTTGTCGGTATATATATCATTATAATCATCCTCCTGCCTTGCCGATTATCAATATATTATTATAATCATCCATCAGCTTTGTTGGGTATTAATATATCATCATAGTCCTCTTTCGGCCTTATCGGGTATCAATATATTGTCATAATCATCCTCCAAACTTGATAGGTATCAATAAATATAATTTTGATCTCTGAACTTAAACTGATAGACATATTATCATAGTCAGTGGTAAAATCAATAACATAAGTGATCATATAATCAGACATTACAATTTCAAGCATAATTAATAGCATAACTTTCCACATAATTAATAAGCATGACTTCTAACATAATTTATTGAAAGTCTTGGACCGATACCAGACAATGTATACAGATATTCCTGCATCCCTTAAGGCCCTTTTATTCATGAGCCACAAATGCCAGAAAAGAGTGGCCTTCATAGGTCCAGCCTTTGAGAGCTACTACGATGGAAGATGTGTATACACATAGTACATTATGACGCTCGAATGGGTTATGGTTTACTATTGGTTTATGCTAAGTTTAGTCATATGTGTTTCCTATCGCTAGTATAGTTGTTAGGTGATTATATCTATCGACCTTATGGGGGGTTGTATGGGTATAAGCTATGGTTGTTGTTTGCTGAGTATTTAATTGGACCTTTCGGGCTTATGGAGGCCTCATTAGGTATTATTTGCTTAGACTAACTGATTACTTTATTGTTTGTTATTATGGTTAGTTCATGGCAGGATAGTTATCGTCTAGAACCCGGGGTGTTTGGTACATTTCTAATTCCTTTTCATCCTTTATTATTGGTAAAATTACATTATGATTAGGGACATCATTATTCTAGTCTTAGCTTTCTATATGGTTATGACCCTCGAGATATTAGGTTAGATCCCTCTAGCTACTACCTTGAATAGTCCTATATATACACACACATATATATACTTGTATATATGGTATTACCCTATATCCCTCTCTTCCTTTTTTATTCATATCGTATATGTATTTTTGTCCTTGAATACAATCATTTAACTTTCTTTCACTCTTCCTTTGTATATTGACTAGCGATATACGATATTGCATTTAGACCCTTCTTACTATTATAATAGAATCGTTTATCCTTATTGCCCACTATCTTTATCATGCTTAGTTTCTTGGATAACAGTCTGTAGTTACATGTCTAACTTATATGTTATTTATACTTGCGTTATCTTTGGAGCTCAGTCGGTTGATGCGTACTGAGTGCCACATCTTTGGTACTTTTACTACACTTCTTCAACCTATAGATCATAGTACGAGTTCTTACTTTGATGTGTGCATTATGCGGAGAAGCTATGGATTAGAGATTTGTGGTGTTCTCCTGGCATTTAGAGTATTACTGCACTCTGACTTGTCGATTATACATATCTCTATGTTGTATTCTGAGACAACGTGTACTTATATTTAGTCTGTATTTCACTTTACACTCTTATTATATTAGAAATACTTGTACTGACTTCACAGGGTCTTGGGGTTGTAGTGTTGTAATACCTCGAGAAATTTTTCGTTGAAATTTTATGCGTAACGTGTTGGGTTCTATCTTCTAGAATGAATTATAAATTTTTCATGTGGATTGTCTTAGATTATGACCTACCATTGCGTAGAGTATCGAATAAGATTTCCAATGATATGTGGATCATCCAAAACGGACACCCGAGCGATGAGTTATGAACATTCCGATCGAACTGTGAATAGTAGTGAACAGTAAAACAAGCAGGAAAAAGTACTGAGGCCTAGGGTATTTTTGCTCTAACTTTAAACGATCATAACTCCTTGTACATAATGATCTGGGTGATCTACTATACATCAACGGAAAGCTCTGCGAGTTCTCTTTCCAATGAAATTGGTTTCATCCACATAATTTTATTCTCTCAAACGTCACTCTCTCAAATCTCAATTCTCAAAATTCAAATATTCTATATATTTTCTAAAGTTCTTAATTTAATTTTTTAATTTTGCGATTACAAAGTACGAGTGGAAGTTTATAAAGTCGCAACTTCGGATACTTCCAAAATTTGGTATTGTCGTTCCATCTCTTACTTTTAATTTTTAATTAGTGTATTAATTGTTGAATATTAATTTTATTATATTTGTGTATTTTGAATTTTTTTAGTTTGGTTTATATTATGGATAAATTAAGAAACCTCGCCACTAAAAGTGTAATTTTTTTTTGTCCCAGAAGTGGTAGTAGTAGTAAAAAGTAAATTACTGGCGGTAGAGGTAGTTCAATAGATATACCTGTGTACCTCCACCTCCGGTACCACTTAGTCAACCTTTTGAGGAAGAAGTAGGTGTAGGTTCTCACGAAATGGATTATGAGAAGCTCAAGAAAATTATGGTATAAAAGAAGAAAATGAAGTAGATGCGGTTGATTTAGATGAAGATGATGGAAATATTGGTGAGACACCCGCATTAGGAAATGCTAATATTAGATCTGAATTATTTAATCGCCCTCTCCATCCCCCAAGAGCTCGTAAAACAACTAGTATTGCATGGAAATTTTTTACACGTATATCAGATACTGAGGTACAATGCAATATTTGTCAACAAAAATACAAGCATAAAAGAGGAGGCAAGCAAGGGAGTACGGGTACGTTAATGAGACATATAAGTGATAATCACGAAAGATAGTTATTTATTGCAAAAGGTGGTTAGGATGTTGGTGGGCCAACACAAACTAGATTGGACCCAACAACCGATCAGGTAATTAAAAAAGCATAATAAATTGAGGGACCGGAAAGAAATAACAAAAATGATAGTTGTGGGTTGTTTGCCTTTTAGTTTTCCTTCTTCTGATGCTTTTATTCATTATATTTAAGCAATTTATAATCCTATGTTTAATGGTATTCCTAGAAGTACTTGTCGGGCCGATATTTTTATACTTCATTCACAATATTATTTTATCTACATTGTTAAAAAATATTCAATGTAGAATGACTTTACCTTCTGATCTTGGTCGTGCTATTAATAAAAATGATTATTTAACCATTACTTGTCACTGGATAGATAGTAATTTTATTATGCAAAAATGTATTCTAGTTTTTTTTGTATGATGAAAATCGTACACATACCAGAGATTTTATTGCTAATTCGATTGGTAAAGTTGCAGAATTTTACGATATTGAAAATAAAATCTTATGTATTGCTTTTGATAATGCTTCTAACAACAAAACTGCTATTACAAAGTTAAAAGCTAAGCTAACTCTGCTCTTACCTAAAATATTTCATGTTAAGTGTGCTTGTCATATATATAATTTAATTGTAAGAGATGGTCTTGAGTTTTTTGAGCTTTATATTGAAAAAATCTGACTTGCTGTTGGTTTTATTCAAGGAAATATCGAAGAAAAAGAATTAAAAAATTTAAAGTTAAATGTGAACAAAATGGACTTGCACCGATATTGATGCCTGAAGAATGTGATACTAGATGAAATGCTACGTATGATTTTAATAAAACTTATCATAAATATAGAGTTCTTATTACACTAACTTTTAACCAATATTGCGGTTCATTTGCTGATTCGGTTGAATATATGCTACATGATTCTGATTGGGCTGTAATTGATGATCTTGTTAAGTTTTTGGAAAATTTTTATATAGCTACAGTTGAATTTTTCGGTGCTTATTATTCTAATGTTTGTAATATTTTAGCATATATAGCCGATATTTCTGGTTTGCTCAAAGAATATAAGAATAAAGAAGGTTACAAAGAAGCTATTGATGCTATGTTTGCTAAATTTTAAAAATATTTTTTTTCGATTCTCCCTATTTACTTGGTTGGAGCTATGCTAAATCCGTGTATGAAATATACTACTATGTGCACTTTAGTACTCTTATTATTTTAACTTAGAGATAAATACTAACAATGATTCTACTGTTGGAGAACAAGAACAACAAGATTTATGGACGGCTATGGGTGATGCGAACGCTTACATAGATAAATTATATAATCATTATGCTGATTTACTTGATTTAGCTGTACCGACAAATATCACTCCAACTATTGCTCCTCATCCTCCCGAGGAGCCATCATCTTCTAAAAGGCCAGCACATAGTGGTTTCCTGATTACTTTTATGATTTAAATTGTTAGAGCAGTGTTGAGGCGGGAACTTACACAACAACTTATCAGGAAGAGCTTAAGTATTATCTTTGAACACCGCTAGAGGATCGCAGATGATAGATCAACGTGTTGGATTGGTGGAAGAATAATAAAACACAATATCCTGTGCTTTCAAGATTAGCTAGAGATATATTGAATGTTCCAATATCAACCGTTGCATTGGAGAGCGCTTTTAGTCAGGGACGACAACAGATTGGAGACAACCGACACTCATTGGAAATCAATGCTATGAATGTTCTAGTTTTCCTTAGAGATTAGATTAGAGCGGAATAAAGAAATCAAGAAATGGAGATGGAGCCGAACGACGAACAGAAACTTGAAGAAATTATGACTTCAAGGGAGAACTCAACAGAATCAAGTCCAAAGCATGGTTTTGCCCCCATTGACTTTAACTATCCTATGCAAGTTCTTGTTAATATTAACATGGATGAATTGGAAAAAATGATAAAAACTTTGTAGATTTTTCATTTATGTACATTATAAATTTTGAATCATTTTGAAAGCAATAAAATATAACATTTATTCACTCCTTAGTCCTTACTTTGTAATTTTTTCTATTTAATGATTTAAATTGAATTTCTAGTTTAAATTAAATACTTAGTTTTAATATATCACTAATTTACAATCAAGTATTATTAATTTATTATATTAAGTAGCATATTTTGTAAAGCAGTACATATATTGAATGGTGTGTATATATGTGTTTATATAGAATATAAACTCTAAAGTAGTATATATTTAACGTATACATGTGTATATGTTTTATAAATTAGTATATATATTATTATATTGTAGAATATATCTTGTAGCATATTTTTTAAAGTAGTATATATTTAACGTATACATGTGTATATGCTTTATAAATTAGTATATATATCATTATACAATTGAGAACCGGATCGCTTCACTATTGCACTAGGTACCTTCACTATATGTTAGTAACCTTGGTCATGAGTTAAATCTTAAATCAAGTCCCAATTACGGCCCTGGACGCCCACTTGGCTAATCGGCCTTTACAGGGACATCCGACATTAGTGCCAAGATTGGACTCATAACTGCAGCATCTTAACATAGAGACCTCTATAACAATGGAGATTTACAATTCCTATTAATAACAAGATGTCATTTCATACATGTAACATTTTTTGTTATTGTTCAACACTAGGAATTTAGCTTATCATAGGCTAGAGATAATAAAGTTTAAATTAAATTTAAAACAAAACAAAAATTTAAATTAACATTAAGACGGACAGATTGTGCTCAAAAGCAAAAATCTTTTATTCCACACTAAGAATATTTTTACAAAAAGAGGGTGAGAGAGTACAAAAGAGAGAGGGGTGCTGAAAAAACTGCCTCTTCCAAATGAAAATGAGACCCTTATATAATGGATGCTCTATACAAAGGACAAAATAAGAAATGACCCCTACTATTCATAATTGTCCTTTACTATTTGTAAACGACCCTTGCCTTTTCAGAAATCTAAGTGTCCATTACTATTCAATGACTCTTGCTTTTTCATATAGCTGTTTTTCACTTTGTCTTCCATCATAGCTATAATAATTTCAACATTGGCGGGGCCCTCCATGTACTCTATGTTCTCATGTCATTTTTCTTTTTATTTTGCAGTGATGGAAGATTCTTCTATTGTTGATTAAAATTTTCTCAAATATTTATCCAGATTTATGTCTTTATCACTCTGGATGCTCTATGACTCTCCAGCCAAAAAATCTCCTGCAGACGAGACTGACATATCTGAAGTGCATTTTTGATCAAGATTTTTCAATAAATCTTTTTTGACTTCCTCCATATAGGATGCTAAAATCTCGGCTTTGGTCATTGCGCCCTTTTTCATTTGAAGCTTTCTAGTGATGTTCTTGAAAGGGCTAAGTTCTGCTTGCTCATGAGGAGAATCTATTTCTTTTTGCTGCCTATATTTTGGAATAATCATTTTTATTGATTCAATTAGTTGGTGACCAGGGACATTACCATCACCCATTTACTGGTTTAATTTACTCCATAATTTTGTATAGTAAACCCCCATTAAACATGGTAAATTATCCATAGTTGATTTTACTTTTATGGACCACTTCAAGATCAAGGGAATTGAAAATTCAATGAAGAAATACATCATAGATATTCCTTCAAAATATATATTATCTTTTTGCATTTTTAGAAGTATTGGTGATACTTCTATCCAGTCCTTGTACAAACTTTTAAATGGCTCTGGCAATATTTTCCGTGACGGACCATGCAAGATCCACCATTTAGTAAACCAATTTGGTATGCTTTGTTTGTGCACATTTGCATATATTTTCACAAGCCATGAATGAGATCTCTCAGGATTCTCACATAAGAAAACCTTATCAAAACTTTCTATATAATCCGAGTAATTATATTTTACAACAACTTTCTGCTATTCGAGATGTATATATTCTCTTTCTTTTAGGGTACTCAAGCTCTATTCTTCATGAGTCAGAATTTATTTGATTATAATTTTATTATTACTATAATTTTTTTGACTGCCTCATTAGCATATAAATATTGGATTTCTGCAGAACCCATTGTAGATAATATGGATTGATAATGTTTGCGATATTTGTAAAATACCGCAGCATAAAACGTATAATCCAAATACATTTACATCAGCTGCCAAGGATTATCTTTTCCTCGAAGATCATTGTTTTCAAGGAAAATTATGATTTCCTCTGTCTTGCTGCGTTCACACAACTCAGTATTCTCATTGTCATCTTTAAAAATACTTAAATAAGAAGGGACTTCATTATCCCCTTAGACTTGAATTTCATGAATTCTAAAAATTTTGGATTTGTTTGTTCATCTGTATTCATACCAGAAGAACTTGAGCTTGCAATGCTCGAGAATATCAACCTCTGATTTCCAATTTGGGCGAGGACATTACCTCTGCCTCTTGGTGAATTTCTTCTACCTTCTCCTCTGAACAAGGAAGAAGATCCTCGTGATGCCATCCTAAAATCCATAAGAGAAAACATTAGCTTAAAAATTCACGAGTTAAAAGATCGGGTAGACTATTATCCGACCCTTTTAAATATTGGATTTCAAAATCAAATGGGGCTAACAAAGCCTGCCATCTTGCAAATATTTGCTTAGAGACATCATGTTTAAAATCTTTGTTAAAGATAAATTTGGCAGCTTGACAATGAGTCCTAATTAAGAACTTTTGATTATAAAGATCGCCTTGAAATTTAAGAACACATTTAACTATAGCAAAAATTTTTTTAGCTACAGTTGCATAGTTTTTTTGGATGGCACTCCATTTTCCAGAATAATATTGAACAATATGAACACTCTTTTCTTCTGGGAAATATTGTTTAAGAATTCCACCATATCCAATGTCGAAGCATCAATATCAATTATTTTTCCCCAATTGGGATTTGTAAGTGTAAGGCATGATAGATTTTTAACTTTAGCCTTAATATTTCTTACCACAGTAGTATAGCTCTCAGACCATGCTTTAGGATTTTCTTCAGTCTATCATACAAGTTAGCTGTATCTTTTTTCAGATTTTCCACAAAAGGAGATATATAATTTAGACTTCCCAGAAATCTTTGCAACTAAATTTTGTCTGTTATTCCATTAGGAAATTTAGAAGCAAATTCAATATTTCTATTTATGGGAATAATTTCCTCTTTGTCAATATTGTGACCTAAAAATTTGGTATTAGTCTAGGATAAAAACATCTTTGTCCTCTAAATGACTAAGCCATTTTGTATAATGATCTTTCTGAAAAGATCTAGATGTTTAAAATGTGTCTCTATGTTTATTAAGAACACCGGAATATCCTCAATGTAGACCATAATAAAATTACTGTATGGCATAAAAATATCATTCATGATATTTTGAAACTCCGAAGGAGTATTCTTCAGCCCAAAAGGGAGGTCATTCCATTCAAATTGTCCCATTGGAACATTGAAAGTAGTTTTATATTTGTCAGCTTTCAAAAGCTGGATTTGCCAAAAACCTTATTTCAAATTAAATTTTGAAAATATTAGAGTATCATGCAAATGGTCTAATAAATCCTTGTTATTGGGAATTGGATATCTAATCCATTTGAGGACTTTATTCACAGTCTTGTAAGTAATAACCAACCTCAGAACTCCTCGTTTCTATTCTGCATGCTTATTCACATAACATACAGTAAATTACCATGGAGACTTAGATGGTCTAATCAGGCCTTTATGCAAAAGAGATTCAATTTCTTTTTTAAATAATTCTAAAAAGTCAGAATTTATTTGACAAGGTCTGGCCTTAGTTGGTATATTACCTTCTTGGAAATTATTTTCATACGAAAGGCTAACAACATGTTATTTCCTTTTCCAAAATGCATTTGGATGATCTCCATAAATTTGAACAGACAACTGATTTTTTAGAAACTCAATTTTTCCAAGTAATTTTGGTTTTTGAAGAGTTTTATTGATAGTCAAACTGCAAATTTTATTTTTCAAAAATTTCATTTGCCTATTTTTTAAAAGAATATTTTCTTTAATCAGATTTAAATATCTGGTATAGGGTGGATCATACCATTCAAACTGAATATGTTTATTATTAAAAGTTCCAATGATACCTTTTCCATCCCAATGGACGAAATGATACAAATGTTAAAACCAAGGTTTCGCTAAGATAAGTTCATCGGTAATATCCTTAACTAAAACAAAAGTTTCAGGCATGCAAACTTTGTTTTTACAAATGTAAGCTTTAGGGATTCTATATTCAACTCCTATTTTCTACCCACTTGCATTCCTCATAGTATTAATGGTCTTTTCAAAATATCTTGAAGGTATCATACCTTCTTGAATGCTGTTATAGACTGCCCCACTGTCAATGAGAGCTGTAAACTCCTTCTTATAATTGCAATTAATAAGAAGGGTGACCTTAGCATAGAAGTGTTGGTGAGCTTTTCTTCTAAGGTTTTAAGAAAATTTCCATCAGGGAGAGTTTGGCTATCCTCAACAGGTAATAATTTTGGATTTTCTAAAGCAAAAACCCTTTGATCTAATGCAAAATTATGACTCTTATGGAAAGATATTTCCTTTTTGAGATTATCTATCTCGTTCTTTAGGTCCTGGATTATTACTGGATAGCTTCAACCTTCCGTCTTTCCCTTAGAAGTCTATTAACTTCAGTCATGGTATAAGGACCTTTTTAGGAGGGAATAATATACATTTCTTCCTAAATAGGAAAAGAACTGGTGGATGGCTTATCATCTTGCTTACCCAGTTTTTTTAGCATCTGTAGTAGAGATGCTAATTTGTCATCTTTCAAGACATTAATTTCTATATCTTGAAATATGGATATGATGTTGTACAAAACATCCTTCTCCTTCTTGTTAGTACTAGGGTGTCCTTTTTGGCAAGGTATGCACTCATCATCCGAAGGCATACAATCTTCTTATTGGAGAACTCACAGGTCCTCATCGGTTGAATCATTTTTCTCATTATCACTATGGTCCAGACTAGAGTTTTCTGAAGAGGAATTGAGAAAAATCTTACACAAAGAGTCTTTAATATGATCATCGATAGTGAGACTCTTGATCTTGCTTTTTACTTTGCAATCTTTTGCAAAGTGACCAAATCTACCACATCGGTAACAAGTGTTGGTTTTCTTGGCTTTTCTATAAGCCTTCTTGGATTTGTAATCCTCCTTTCTTTTTCTTTTATTCTCCACTTTTTTTGGCTTTTTCTCCTCAGAGTACTTCTTCTTATGTTTATGAGAATCTCTTGAGGTTTTGGGGATATCTATGGCAAATTGCTCACAAAATTCTCCCAGTTGTTGTCTCTCAGTAAGACGATACTTCTTAACCTGTTGGTTTACCTTAATCTCATTACATAAAGCTAAACCTTCTTAAGTAACAACTTTTATAAGGTTACCATAAATGTAAGCCTCATAGTTAATACTCACATTAGGACCTCTAAGGGTTTTCCAAATTCTTTCAGCAAATAACATGGGAAGGCCATCTATAAACTTGGACTTCCAATGAGAACTATTACTCTCAGGTAATTCCATTACTCTAGAAGGGAATACATCTTTATACCATATCCAAGATGTCAAAGTCTTACATCTAAGATTTTGGAGCAAAGTCCTAATACTTTTACTATTATCGGACTATCTTCCAGAGAAGTGCTCAATAATATTAATAATTAAAGTATAGACAGTGTTCATGACCTCTTGTCCATCTTCTTTCTTTACTATTGATTGAATGATTTTGGTTTTTTGGTCTTGGGTAAGATAATTATCCCACCAGCCTTTAAGCTAACCAGTAAAACCTGCCGTAATTATTTCGGCAATGCCCCTATCATTCGTATTAGGAAGGGCTTTACAAATGGTACTATACATCAACATTCTATGTACCATTATAGATATCTATCTATTAGATAATCCATCTATATTTCACTCGTAGATTTCATCTCCTCTGAAACTATTTGGGACATATAATCCTTGTTCTTCAAATAAAACATCTTGAGGAGTTGGTCTAGGATAATAAAACATCTTTTGGGTAGGCTTCCTAGAAAATTTATCTCAGATTTTATTTATCTCAATAGGAGTAGCATGCCCACCATTATCTCCTGTAAAACTTTCATCGTGGATATTATTTATCTTTAATCTACAAAATTTCTCTTCTAGCAACTTTTCGATATTATCTAAGTTACTAGATAACTTGAAATCTTTGATTTCAGGAGGAGGTTGGATAGTGGGAGTGGCCAAGACCTCAGGATCCATAAGTTTAAGGTCTAGTTGCTCAGTATTACTAAGCTCTATCTTTTTTAAATCAGATAGGACCTTATCAATTTTCTCATGTAGAGAAATAATTTGCTCTCCCAGGATGCTCATATAATAATTAGCATAGTTATGCTGTTTTAACATCATATTGATATTCTGAGCAATTATTAGGGCAGTATCATTATCAATCAGCATAGCAAAAGATGTAAAATAAACTACCTTGTTGTCTCTTTCAATTTGAAAGGACTGCAGGGAAGGGAATACCAAAGTAGTAGTTTCTCCAGTAGGTAATTTAAACTACCTAGCTAGCATGAAAATGTAGTTATCCACATATCTGGCCATAAACCTGGGCACAAAAGCAATTATTTTGTTATGCACAGAAAGGTCTGCATAGAATTCTTCCTGGAAAGTAGTTTTTTCTTATTTGCTAAAATTTTGAAAAAACCATGTTCGAAACAGTTCCCCTCTAGGTTTATAGAATTCTTCAGAATTTTTTTTGCTAGAATCCTGGACTAAAATCAATTTAGTTGTGATTCATTTTAAACCAGTTGGAATTTCTATTTCGGACTCAGTTGGATCCATATCAAGGATTGCAGTAACAATATTATCACTATCAATCCTGATGCTATTTATTCTAGTGCTTTCTCTAATCTGAGATATAGAAGCTCTAGAGGGAGATCTAACAATATAATGATCAGGAGATATGTATGAAAATGTTGATCTCTTTAATCTCGATGATGTTGCAACACACATATCATCAGATTTGTTTAATAGAGGTAATGAATTAGAAAATCTGATTCAAATAGTACCATCAACTGATTGTTCTACCTCTAAAATCTCTTCATTGAGATCTGTTTGAGGAGTAACTGCATCCTCAAGGATCCATTCTTTTGGGAAACCAATTTCATCCCATTTTATAGGTCGTCTAGTAACAACTTTGGACCTATAAAAATTTGTTTCCATTAAAATAATTTCATTCTTGAAATCTATTATTCCGCACATTGGATTTAAGGTATGTAGAGGTTTATAATATATCCTATAACAAATACATATAACTGCAGTACCAGGCATATAATTATATCCATGCAATTTAATACTCAGAATTAATGCATCCAAAGAATTCTCATCAGTGAGAGATATCTGTAGATTGGGATAAGCATTAAAGTACATCGATCCATAAGCCAAACTTGTTTGGACTGTCCCAATAAGAGACTTTTTCCAATTTTTATTTCTGCCATCTCTTAAGATGCAATAAAGCTTTCAAGCAAACCTCTCAGGGTTAGTGGTTTAAATGCAACTTGAATAAAACCAATATGCATAAACTTACATGTTTCACGATATGGAGCAAAATCAGTTTCAGATAATAATTTGAAAGTGGCATGATCACTATCTACTGTAAGTGTCTCCTCAGTCGTTTTTATAATTTGTTTAAGACCTAAAGTCTTGAAATTTCCCATTTGGTACAACTTTTTGGGTGAAACTTTTGGGATCGTCCACTTATTAAGCAGATCCAAGTGTTGAGGAATATCATACTCCTCTTTTTTACTATTTTCACAGTATTTTTCTTCCTTATGATATTCATTAGGAATGATGTGTTGAACATATAACAATTATGTATACAAGTATTTCATGACTCTGATACCAATTGAGAACCGGATTGCTTCACTGTTGCACTAGGTACCTTCACTGTATGTTAGTTAACCTTGGTCATTAGTTAAATCTTAAACCAAGTCCCAATTACGGGCCTGCACACCCACTTGGCTAATCGGCCTTTACAGGGACATTCAACATTAATGCAAGATTGGACTCATAACTTCAACATCTTAACATATAGACCTCTGTAACAATGGAGATTTATAATTCTTATTAATAACAAGATGCCATTTCATACATGTAACATATTCTATTATAGCTCAACACTAGGAATTTAGCCCATCATAGCTAGAGATAATAAAGTTTAAATTAAATTTGAAACAAAATAAAAATTTAAATTAACCTTAACACGATGGATTGTGCTCAGAAGCAAAGATCTTTTATTCCACACTCAGAATATTTTTACAAGAGAGGGTACGTATATATGTATATATATAGAATATAAACTCTAAAATAGTATATATTTAACGTATACATGTGTATATGTTTTATTAATTAGTCTATAACTATATATATAGTGTGTATATATATTGTAGTATAGATATATTGTAGTATATATATCATTATATTGTAGTATATATCTTGTAGAATATTTTTTAAAGTAGTATATATATTAAATGGTACGTATATATGTGTATATATAGAATATAGACTTTAAAAGAGTATATATTTAACGTATACATGTGTATATATTTTATAAATTAGTCTATGACTATATATATAGTGTGTGTATCCATTGTAGTATAGATATATTGTAGTATATGTTTTATTTAAAGTAGTACATATATATTGAATGGTACGTATATATGTGTATATATCTTCTATAGACTCTAAAGTTGTATATATTTAACGTATACATGTGTAAATGATTTATAAATTAGCATATATATCATTATATTGTAGTATATATCTTGTAGCATATGTTTTATTTGGAGTAGTATATATATTTAACTAACGTATAGTCGTATACACGATTACATGTGTAATTGTGTAGTGTTTTATAAATTCTAATGTAGTATATACTATATATATAGTGTATATATATTGTTTAACGTATTTAAAATGTATGTAGGTGGGTATATATAGTGTATATTGGAGAAAAATCTTTTAATTTTTTTGTTTTGCTTTTGACTAGTTTTGACCAGATTTTGAACCAGTTTTGATCGGGTTTAGGCTGGTTGGACCGGATTAGGTTTAGTGGGCTGGTCCCGGGTTGTTTTTTTTAAAATTTACTGTTGGACCCAGAACCGGACCGTCCCGTTTAACCTGGCCCGGAATTGGACCGGCCCATAAACTGGCTAAATTTGACAGGCCGGTTTCGGGTTGACCCAACCCGGCCCAATTAACAACCCTAAAAAGAATTGACAAATGTAACAATTGTAGGGTCCTGTCCATCTGGATTTTAGTTTTCTTGAAAATAATCTAAGCCTTCTACTATAAAGAAGTACTAAGTCTCCAATTTTAAAACTCTTTGGTTGAATCAAATTGTCATGCCATTTTTTTTGTTTTTTCTTTAAAAATTCTGGTATTTTCATAGGCTTCTAACCTCATTTCTTCTAATTCATTGACTTGAAGAAATCAATATTTTCCAGCAGAGGTTAATTCACAATTATGTGTTTTCATTGCCTAAAAAGCTTTATGTTCTAATTCAACGAGTCAAGGACAAGATTTTCCAAAAACTAATTTATATGCAGATGTCCAAATTGGTATTTTAAAGGTCGTTCGGTATGTCCATAGAGCATTATATAATTTTAAGACCCAATCTTTTCTAAAAATATCTATCATTTTTTCAAGTATTCTTTTTATTTCATGGTTGGTAACTTCCACTTGCCCTTGAGTTTGAGTATCATTTGTTGTTCCTGTTTTGTGAGTTACACCATATTTTTATAGTAAGACAAAAAATTATTTATTAATGAAATGAGTCCGTTAATTGCTAATGATGAATCCTGATTTGTCAAATCTGGTAAAATTAATTTTTTTTAAAAGAATCACACACTGTACGAGCATCATTTTTTCTTATAGGAATTGCTTCAACCCACCTCGATACATAATCCATCACCATGAGAATGTATGTATAAGAGTGAGATATGGAAAAGGACCCAAAAAATCCATTCCGCAAATATTAAATTTTTCACATACATGTATTGATCGTAATGACATCTCATCTCTCTTTGTGATATTTCCCGTTCTTTGAAATTCTTCACATTTTGCGACATATGCTCGAGCATTCTTAAAAATTTATTGGACATAAAAATTTAGCTTTAAAAATTGTAAAGGTAATTTGATTGGCTGCATAATGTCCTCCAATTGCTCCACCATGACAATGATAAAGTATGTTCTCCATATCCTCCTTAGGTACATATCATTTGATGATGAAATCTGCAATTCTTTTTTTAAAAAGTAAGGTTCATCCCACAAGTAATATTTAGCATAAAAATGAGTTTTTTCCTCTGTTGATAAGTGAGATCTTGGGGTATCCACTTTCCAGCCAAGTAATTTGAAATATTTATAAACTAGCGTTGCTGAGTTATAGCTAAAAATACATGTTTCTCAAGAAATTCTTCCTTTATTTCTGTAAGCTCAAGATGAGGTTTCTCTAATCTAGACAAATAATCAGCTACTTAATTTTCTGTTTCTTTCTTGTCTTTTATTTTATGATAAAATTCCTATAGAAGTAAAATCCATCTTAAAAATCTAGGACAAGCATCTTTCTTTGCAAAGAGGTATGATAAAGCCGCATGGATAACGAAAACAATAACCTTGGCTCCTATTAAATAAAAATAAAACTTATTATATGCAAATACTACTGCTAATAATTTCGTCCTATTGTTGCATATTTCAGTTGGGCCTCATTCAATGTCCAACTAGCATAATAAATAAAAATATTTTCTTTTCTCTGACCTAAAACAATACCTACGGTTATATCACTAGCATCACACAAGATCTCAAAAGGGTGGTTCCAATTAGGGGAGACAACTCTAAGGGCAGTTGATAATCTATTCTTGTGTTTTTCAAAAGTCTTTAGCCAATCACTTTGAAAATTCAAACTCAACATCTTTCATCAAAAGGTTGTTTAGAGGTTTTGAGATCCTTGAAAAATCTTTTATAAACCGTTTGTAAAAACCTCTAATATCTTTAATGGTTATGGGAGGAGATAATCTTGCTATGATATAAATTTTAGCCTTATCGACTTCTATCCCTTAGCAGTTATTTTATCTCCTAAAATAATTTCTTCTGTAATCATAATGTGTTATTTATCATAATTAAGAATCAAGTTTGTCTCTCACATCTCTTAAGAAGGGCAAGTGGTAAAGATAATCTTTAAATGGTTTTCTAAAAAGTGTGAATCCATAAAAATCTTTAGAATTTTTTTGCTCATGTCTAAGAAAATTACTAACATACGCTGAAATATGGCGGGTGCATAACACAAACCAAATGATATTATCCTATAAGCATAAGTTCCATTAGGACATGTGAAAGTTGTCTTATCCTTATCTTCAAGTGCTTTTGGAATTTGGTTATAACCTGGATATCTATTAAGAAAATAGTAAAATCATATCTTACTATCCTTTCTAACATTTGATAAATGAATGGTAAAATAGAATGATCTTTTCTGGTGGCATCATTTAGACATTTGTAATCAATACAAACTTTTCATCTAGTAACAGTTCTAGTTGGTGTAGGTTTATTATTTTTATTTTGTATGATTGCCATACCTCCCTTTTTTTTACTATCTAAATTGGACTTACCCAAGGACTATTAGAAATAGGATAAATATACCTACCGCCAGAAGTTTTATAATCTCATTTTCACTACTTCTTGCATTGCAGGATTTAATATCCTCTGATATCTATGACCGTCCATCCTGATGCTCCTCTGTGCTTGTAATACTTCAATCAAATTATGTTCTTGTGTAGCAGTGAGAGAAGATGAAATACTCACTGAAAATAATTTAGGCTCAGGATAAACATATTCTAAATTGGAAGGAAGTATTTTGAGTTTAAGTTTTTGTTAAACTCTTTATAATTTCATTTCTTCATCTTTGTAATCTTTTTCCATTTTTTTTGCTTCACTCCTGACGAAGAGATCATTATCTTATGATGAACCACAATTAAGTAAGCATCTTTCCATATAGTCTAGAATCGATTTCTCATATTTAAATTCATCTGTAAGATACTCAATTGGATCAATTAAAAAGCATGAAGATGATATCTCATCTCCTAAAAATCTTAACATTTTTTGCATATAAAAATGTCTCTTTCTTCATCCACTTTTAAAATTAGTTGTCCTTGATGGACATCTATGATTGCTCTTCCTATCGCATAAAATAGACTACCCAAAATTATTGGTTCAAGAAGTCATTCATGCATTTTAATTACTATAAAATCTATAAGAAAAATGAATTTATCTACTTTTACTAGAACATTCTTAATTATTTCTTTAGATTTTTTGCACTTTGATCTGCACACTGAAGAGAGATACTTGTGATTTTTATTTCACCAATATTCTATTTTGTAAAAATATAAAGTGGCATTAAATTTATTGAATCTCTAGAATTCATAGTGTTTTTTCAAAATATACCCCTCCGAAAGTGTATGAAGTTGTGAAACTACCTAGATCACCGAGCTTTTGAGGTAGCTTATTTTGAAGTACTACAGTTTTCAGTAAGCACTACCATAAAAGCTTTTTTTAATTTTTTTTAATTAACAAAATATACTTTTAGAAAATTTTTATATGAAGGCATATGTAAAAGAGAATCGATGAAAGGGATATTAATATGAATTTTCTTTACAATATTAAAAAATTTGGCAAATTGCTTGTCAAGCTTCTCTCTTTTCATTTTTTGTGGAAAAGAAATTGTCACAGGGGTAGAAGTCATTTTTTCACTATTCTTCTCTTCAATTTTTAATTTTGGTTGTCTAGAGGTATTTCAACATCTTTATCTTTACTTACCTATTGTTTTGACTGATCCATTACTTGGATATCGGTAAAAGGTTTACCAAGATTCTTACTTGACCTTAAAGCAAAGGCTTTAAATAGCTCTATAAGATTTTTCTCTGTATTGCTTGGTAATGGGCCTTAAATCCTTTCTGACATAAGATTTGCCAATTGACTTAACTAAGTTTCCAAATTTTTAAAAGCTTCCGTTTTAGTCTCTATTTTTTCATCTATTTTTTTTGAAGTATTTATACAATAAGTCAACAAAGTTTGAATGGACATATGAGGGTCTTTTCTGATATAGAGTTGTTTTCTGATATGTGATTTGAAATTTGATGTCTTACGATTTTGATTCTGAAATTCAAGTGTACCATGTACTGGTTTCTTTTGAAATCTTTGAGGATTTTTAGCACCATTAATATTGCTTCATTAAAATCTCAGATGTTTATGTGCCAAGGGACTAAAAAAGAGTATGGATTATATTTGAGGATATTAACTTGTTCATCATTCTAGTTTGTTGCTTGACATTTGTGGTTTAGATGATTTTCTTCACGCATGTTACAATCCCCAACTTGACTTGACCGTTGTGCATTCAACTAAAAAGATTCAAACTTTTATGCCAAAGAAGAAATATGTTTTTTAGTGTATTTGAAGCCTTTTCTTGATTTACCGTAGCAGTATTTTTGGTGAGTACGCGACCAGATGGTTATTGAATAGCATTTTATGAGATCTCACTCACCATTTCCAGTGCTTCTTCTATGGTTTTACCCATGATGGATCGTCCAGCAGCTGCATCTATCATATTTCTAGATGAAGACACTACTAAAAAAGATGTTAAAAGAGACCTAATAAAGAGACCTCATGAGGTCTCTTTTCCAGAAAAAGAGACCTAAAAAGTGACCTCAACGGTGGGTCAATAAAACATAGGTCGCTTTTTTTAAGAGACCTCATGAGGTTGCTTTATATGTTATTTATTTATTTTCCATTTTTAAAAAGTGATCTCATGAGGTTGCTATTTTATGTTGTGTTATTATTAAAAGTGATCTCATGAGGTCGCAACTTTTTTAATAATTATTTTTATTTTCTAAATAGCAACCTCATGAGGTAGCCTTTAATAAGAAAATAACATAAAACAACGATCCCATGCGGTCTCTTTATACAAATAAAACTATTAAAACCATTTTAATTCAATTCAATAATATATATACAATTTTATAAGCTAAATCAAGATAAAAGAGACGTCAACAATCAATCAACAACAACAATATATACATACATACATATATATATGTATGTGTATACACACACAGACACATATATAATGTCATCCAATCCACATTAAAAACAATATAATGTATCTTTACATGCCAAAAATACAAAATATCCTTGACTTGTTGTCTAACTGTAAAAAATGTCTCTTCTAAAAGAAAACTACAAGCTCATTCTCATTCTCAAAAAATAAAAGAATACTACAAGTATATATGAATACACTATGATACATTACCAAAATAATAATTTCTCTTTATCTCCACTTGTGCCATTCAACAACTACAATAAAGTACTAGAGAAAGATCAGGAGACAGTGCAGCTAGCCAAACTCAATGCCTATTCATTTCATTGTTGGGAGTCAAAGAGCTCATTTAGCTGAGGCATGAATATATAATCATGGCTCCCTACATCAAGTCCACTTCAACAAAAAAATGAAACTAGGGACCTATCTTTGGATGGATCAATATGTACAAAGAAACTTGCAGCATCAGTCAGATTGCATAAGATCAATATCAACCCTTTAAAGTAGTTTGATGTACCTTCCTACATTGTGTAAAAGCAACATTCAGCCAATAGCCTCCCATGTGTTATTTTAGGTGCCTCTTCTTTCTTAGGATCTTCTGGATTATGTTCTTCATCCTATTAACATATCAGAGAAACTATTAGATCTACCAAATAATTTCAAGTAACATAAGACAACAATCGCATATTTTGATATAACTTATCTTGAGAACTACTTTAAATATGAGAATTTTTCGGTCTTTATATCAGGCATTTGATTACTCAAGAGAAAAACATAATGTAATGAAAGAACAACTGGAAATCAAAGCAAAATCAAATAGCTAAATTAGACAATATACTTCACTCACAAAACTATACAGATTTGGTAGGAAGCTTCAATATGCATAGTTCTAATATGAAGAGCAACAACTGCTTAGATAAGTATAGTTGGAAATTACCCTCTATATAAGAACAAGACTACAATTGTATACGCTGGTAATCTAGAAGTTAAAACATAAGATTAGAAGAAGTCTAGATGCTAGTAAAAGCATACTACACATTTGTTTGTCTTAACGGAAGAGAATTTACCAAAATTATCAATTTCTTCATAACTAGTCCACACTGTATACTATTTTTTGAACCTCTTCTGATAGAGATGAACTCAACAATTTTTGATTTTTCAAAATTCATACATTGACATTTCTGATAAGAATGCTTAATCAAACCACTAAACCGAAAATATTCTAGTATCATTGCATAGTCCACAAAATCATCAACACCTTCTACAAATTTAGCTCTCATCCTATATTCACCTAGACTTTTATACGTTATAAGTTCTGGATAGCTATATACCGTTATAAACATATAGCACTATATATTTTCTATTGCATATTTTAACTTCTCTTATCATCTTAACTGTAGTCGAACACTCATAAAAAGGACTAATTTAACTTAATAGTTAATATTGAGAGGGTATTCTATGAGTTTTTTTATTTTATTTTTAATCAGACGTAGGGGGAGGGAAAAAGAGAAGGAGACTACAAGGTGGGAAATCAAACTCCTACCAACAAGGTGAAAATTTTAATTCATCCTATAAGATATTTTGTTCAATAACATATGTAAATTGATGTAGGGTGCCGATAATAAAGATAGTATTATGTTCATGCCCAAGCAGACCAACATGTTCTCTTGCTACTTTATATTAGATAGGGATCTCCATGAGTGCAGCAAGAGCAATGCAACTTCTATTTCTGAAATAATTGTATATTTTTTATGATATTAGTAAAATTCACAAACTGCATATAGAAAATGATTGTAAAACTAATGTCTGATTCTATTACAGATCCATCTGTAACTTGAAAAGTCTACTAAAATTATACCTGAAAATTAGCAAACTTGTGAGCAGGTTTATGGTCATCAAAATTTTACAAGTTTTCCCAAGGTCCATCACTAACTCACCCAAAAACAATAGAGAGAGGACACATGCTGGGAACAAATGCTAGATGTTTGAGATTTTCTATTTTTTATTTTTTGTAAATAATTCATCAAATAAAAAAACAAAATATCTAACTCACCTATTATGCCTTATAATTTACCTACAATAACGTGCATTATAGTCGATCAAAAGAGATCTAAATATCCAGATCTATCAAAAATCAATTCTATATGAACTACCCAAAAACAAATACTCATAAATCAAGAAAAATGACCTTTTCTACTCTATAGAGAAGTTAAAAAGTGAGTTATCAAAAAATATTTTCAGCATACTTAATCTGCATACAAATCAAAGAGTCAAAGTAAGAGAAGAGAAGAGAAGCAAACGTACCTCACGGACGGGACAGAGGACCGTTGGAGGTGGAGTGGCGGGCGATGGATGGATGGAAGGTAGGGGCAACATAGATGGAGGTGAAGCTACGGTTGCGAGAGAGAAAATTTTGAGAAAGAGAAGGTTTTAGAGTCGGGTTAAAAATGGTCTAATTTAATATTAAATATTAAATTTTTAATTAGGTCTTCTTTTTTAATTAAAGCTGTAAGTGGAAATTTAAAAAATAGAGACTTAGGTCAATTTTTTTTTAATTTTTAAATTTTTTGAAAATGTTTAGTGACCTCGTGAGGTTGCAATTTTTTTCAGAATTTAATTCTAATCTCATGAGGTCGCTACTAATAATTTTTAATTTTTTTATTTCAATTAATCGACCTCATAAAGTATATTTCCTTTTTAAAAATATAAAAAATAATATTAAAGGAAATAGTGACCTCATGAGGTCTCTTTCTTGCGACCTATTTTTGAGGTCTCTTTTTTTAGATCTCCTTTTACCATATTTTTAGTAGTGAGGCTTTAATCCATGATAAAAAATATACAATTGCATAATGTCCAGGTATGCCATGATGTGGACATTTTCTTAATATTGCTTTCAATATTTTCCAAGCTTGATACGCTCACTCAGTATCAGTCTGCAAGAAATTAGAAATATCTTGTCTTTATTTTATGGTTTTAGCATTGGAAAAATATTTGTTTAAAAATTTCTTAGTTATCTGATCCCATGAGGTAATAGACCCTTGAGACAAACTTCACAACCAAATTTTTGCATATCTTTTTACAGAAAAATGAAATAGCCTTAATTTCTTTGAGAGAGACTCCAATATATTTAATAGTTTCAACTAATTCTAAAAAATCAATCAAACGACGATGTGGATCTTCACTTGGATCACCGAAAAAAGTAGATGATTGTTGAATTATTTTAATTAATCCATTCCTGATTTCAAAAATTGTTAGCTGCAACTGGAGATTTTCCAACACTAGATTCACAGTTGAAGTGATCTAGTCTTGAGTAGTCCCTCAAAATTCTATTTGAGGGTCTCGACACCACTTCATCAAACAGATCATCTAGAGCATGTGGTGGAATTTCTAGAGGGTTATTTTCATTATTAGGTTGGTTTCCTATTCTGCCAAAACTAATATTTGTTCTACCCAACGCAAATGAATAGTTCATTCAATTTTTGGATAGTAATTGGCCAATATTTTTATATATGAGCGGGTCATAAACTACCTAAAACTCATAGAGTAGAGAAAATTAAAATAAGTTTAATAGAAAAAAAGTAAACGAGAATGAGATTATAAAGAATATTTGATAGAAATACTACTAATACTATTATAAAGTAGTATATATGATGATAGAAAAAGTTACAATGATAATATTAATGAAAATAATAATAATTATAAATATAAAAGTAAGCTCTAAAAGTAGTATTAAAACACATAGTATGAATTAGATGTATGCTAATCCTTAACAACGACGTCAAAAATTGGATGAGTCCAATGTGTATAATATTTCATTGTCGTTGTTGCGGTACTACCTCACACGCAAGTGTACATGGTCATGCAAGTAATAAAGTAATCTTTAAGAGCCAAGTATCGATACCACAGGGATAAGTATTTAGTAACAATCTAATTTGCGCAATACTAAGAAGATTAAACAAGTGCAAAGCATAACAAAAGAGAGTGCATGTTTGAGAATTAAGAATAACAATACACACTTCGAGATTGTAGAGTGTTGGAGATAATAATTTGAGAAATCCAGGGTCAAGACACTTTGAACAATCCTACTAAGCTATACAATTTTGTTGGCTAATTTAATTATCATGGTTATTGCTTCACGGGGCTGATAACGTGATTAGGGAATGGTCATGCTTTATTCGCTTATCTAAGTTAGACCCACAATTACATTGTTCAATGGGGTAGTGAGAACTAACTTAAAAAGTATTTGTATTTCATCCTGTATTTGAACCAAATTGGGAAAGTTTGGTATATTCCAATCCTTACCGTAAATCATATCTTTAATTCATTTAAAGTATAAGATCCTACTCTATATATCCCATGATCTAGTCTATTGTTCCTCCATTCGGGCTTACAAAAGAAATATAGGTTTATCTTAAGAGCTGCAAATCCTTAGAATAGTAAAAATAAGAATATATGAAAAACCAAACATGATAACTAAAAATAAGCCAACTTAATTGAAAACAAAGTATTCATATTCCTGGCCCCAACCCTAGAACGAGGGTGTTTAGCCACTCATAGTTTTACAATGAATCAACAAATTGGAATTCATATGTGTGAGCCAAAACTAAACTAAAGTAAATTAATAAGATCCCTAATTGATACTCCTCATGTGTTTCTTCCATCCCAAATTCATCCAAGATATTTACATTAAGAGTCAATTATCATAATTGATACTCCTCGTGTGTTTCTTCCATCCCAAATTCATCCAAGATGTTTACATTAAGAGTCAAGTATCATATTGGGGGCCCTACGCACCCATTCTTGACTTAAAATTTGACCCGACCCATTATATGGAGATATGGGTCTCATTTGACTCCTAATGACATACAGATATGGTAGAACTTCAAGATCGTGGAGCAAAGAAGAATGTTTTGTGGATGATTTAAGGATTTGTGGTTCGGCATTGAGGCAGGCTTCTGTCTACTCTACTTCACAAGATAATTTGTTATATATATTATATGTAAATGTGAATGCAAAGTTAATTGTGGTTAGAATACCATCACTTAGTCTAAGGTGTTGAAGTTTGGGGACCAGATGAGTAATTTGACCAATAAGGTGAAATATGTATTATAGTCTAGGATCCTATTGCATTCTTCATAGATTGAGATACTTCATAGAATGATTATGATATTATGCTAGATTTGGTATGTTGTTTAAGTGTTGGAAGCATGATTAGTCTTACTAGGCTTACTTGGACTATTTAATTATCTTAAAATCATAAGTTAAGTGGAGTAGACTTAATTACTCATGTTCTAGGTGGAATTCCTATCTTAGGGCGAATTATGGCTTATATACCTTCTTGTGTCAAGATACCTTAGCCTAGTCTGGGGTATAAATTTCCTAAATATGTAATCCGAGGATTAAAAGTGGATTCCTCTGGCCCACCTTAGGCCAAGACTTGTGTTAGCCTTTGTGGACCTATTTATGCAAATTAGTCATAGTTGAGACTATGAGGCCTTTAGTACAATGTTACTTTATGACTTGGTGAATGGTGATTGTTTTCAAAGATTATAATTAAAGGATCATAGCCATGATATTTATTTTAGATTTGATTAATAATATGGCCTGTCGACACACTTAGTAATATAGACATAGATATGATTTATGACATCTAGATATGATATGCCTCCTATATATGAGATGGCCTATAAATATGAGATGCCCAATAGATGTGATATGCCTAATAGATATGGTATGAATTATAGATATGGTCATTGAGATGACTTATGATCATGACTTTTGACATGATCTATGGGCATGGTTATTGGCATAATTAATAAATATGATTCGAAGGGATGTACCTTAGTTATAGTCATTGGTAAAGTCTATTGTGTTAGATTATGTCATGGTTATTCTAGGTATTATTGTTCCTTAGGCCGTGTGATGATATTGATTGGATCCTCAGAAATGGTTTATCCTTTTAAAGGACGTGGCCGCAGTTTGTAGACATATTAATGCTTATATTACATTGTTTGAGTACTGGTGATGACATGCATAGATCGGTAGATCCAAAATCTCTAAATATAGTAAGTGGTATGATTTCAACTAGAATATGATTTACTACTGTTTTTCCTGAAAAGGATCAAATCCCACTTTTCATCTTAAGATGGATTTTTTCATGACAGGAATCATACTCACTTAATGAATAGCCTCTGTGTAATGGGATTGAAAATGATGTTTTAAAGAGTTGACTGATACATATTCTGATATATGTTTATACTATAATTTAGTCTTAGAGTTTACCCCGAGTACATGAATTTACAAACTTACACTCTTTTAGTTATGACTCGAGTCTATGCATTTTTTATATATATATATATATATATACACAACACTTGGGTACTAGGTGGAGAAGTGGGATGATGTTGATAATTCTGATGATGATGATGATGATGATGATTGGAAACTCTAGATTGGGACCTGGTTGGTGTAAATGTCTACTCTTGAACCCCTAGGGACTTATTCATCTATGAGCCATCGTGCCGGAGAAGTAAGGTCACCATAGGTCCTGCCTTTGTGAGATATTGAGCTGGAGGAGGTATATACACTGGGTTACTTTGTGGTATGTGGATCAGTAATGTTATTATAGATTATGTCTTAACATTTATTCTTACATGCACATCACCTATCATCACTATACATCTATATCTATCAGCCTTATAGGGGGTTGCATTGGTATAGGTGATGAGTATGGCTTTTGGTGTATTATATGTTGATTGAACCTTTTTAAGCCTATATTGGTGGGGATTTATAAAATTCCCGATTAGGTATTGTTTGCCAAGACTAGCCGGTTACTCGCATCGTCATTGCTATTTTTATTGTTATTATATTGATCATTGTTATGGCTAGTTTGTGATAACTTGATTAATGATTCGGTATTGAGATTTAAGGTATGATTTTGGTTCCCTTATCTTAGTATTATATCATTATGCATGATTATACATTGGTTAGGTATTATGGTTCTAGACCCTGATATCTTGATTTATTTCTTTATGGTTGCTCTATTAGGGTAATTATCTCATGATTAGACGTATATAATAGAAACCCTGAGTACACTAGCACTATTTCTTGCTATGGTTATGAGGTCTTAAGATTTTAGTCTAATGATTTAGGATTTACCTTAAGTTGACCTTGTTTATATGTATATATATACATATGTGTGTGTATATATATATACATATGTATATCTATATATATGTTGCCATGGTTTTACCATATATCCATTCTTTTCTTTATTTATTAAGATTGTATAATCATTCCTTGGCCTTGTATACTATTACATATTCTCATTTCATCCTTTATTTGTATTTTAGCCATTGATAAATGGTATAGTGTTGAGATCCCTAAGTGTGGGTGGAATAGAATAGTTTGTCCTTGTACTTACTTAGACTTATTAGGTTATTTTATTAGGTATAAGTATGATAGTTTATCCTTATACTCTCACAAGCTTTACTATGTGGTATGTGGATATTTGGGTGTAGTTTCTATTTCTTTTTATATGTTATTTGTATTTGCATTATCTTTGGAGCTCAGTTAGCAGCTGACTATTGAGTACCATGTGTTTGTTACTCATACTACACTTTTGTAGCTTGCAAATTATTGTACGGGTTATCACCATTATTGTGTGCATTGTACGAAGAAGCTATGGTTTAGAGATGCAGAGTGAGCTTCTGACGTTCGAAGTATTACTTTCCTCCCTCTTATGTTCTTGACTAGTCTCTATGTTGTATTTAGAGAAAGGTTGTATTAGTATATTCTCTTGGTACTCATTTTGTATCTTCATTATGTTAAGAGCTCTTATATTGATTCTACCAGGTTCTAGGACTATCTTATGCATTCAGTTTTTATTTTATTCATTATGCATTTGTTCATCATTTCTCTTGGTAGTTCCTTATTAGTAGTTCTTGACTACGGGTTGTCTTACCTACTGGTGGGTTGGTAGGAACAATCATGACCTGAGAAATTAGGTCGTGAAAAATTTGTATCAGAGCCTAGGTTAACCATTGTGTTTGTACAAGAGCAAAATTTCTAGTAGAGTACAACGAATTAGTGTGGAGACGTCTATAACATATCGTTGGGATGCTATATGGTATTCTTAGGAAATTAATTTCTTGAATCATTGTCCTGTGTTTGTATCGCTATGAGCCTTAAGCAAGTTGCTTAACTTATTCTATCTAGAAGAATGATGCGAGATTGGTGATAAATGCAGACGAGACTTCTGTACATGTTTTTAGAGCTTCAGCGCAACATTAGACCAGGGAGCCAGGATAAATGTCAAAGATCTTCAGTATTAGCCAGAGGATTTTGGGCTAACTCAGGATCTAGTAGAGCTCGTGACTACTTCATCCCTTCGAGGTTCAGCATCGATTGACCCTAAGTCTCTTTGCATATACCGTACTACCAGGGATAACATTAGGTTCATTGAGCAATTCTCAAGCCAGATTTGGTTTGTTGGTGTTCATCATAGTTCTTTATCAGTTTTGAAGTACGAGATTGGGTTTCTTAAGTGGGACATGCATATTCTTATGCTATATCCTTTGGAACAGGACATGGTGCGTGGATTTGTTAGACGATTAACATTGCTACTTCGTTTGGCATCAGAGTACTTGATAGCAGCTGGGTCTATCTTCTTTAAGGTTATTGATTACATGAGGGCCATAGAGAGAGCATGCATTGAGACTTATGGAAGTGGTGGTAATAGGCAATTTTATTAGTACAGTTGAATGTAACGCCCCCAAAATCTATCCTGAGACGTCACATGGTGCTTAGGACTACAAGTGATCCCAAGCTAACCCATGAACTGGCATACTGATAACCAACTGATAAGATATGTATAAAATGTCTGAGTTTATTGTGCAGAAATGTAATAATGATGGAATCTATAAAAATACAATAATGGTACAAATTTAAAGTTTGATAAAGTCTGAAAAGAGGGATTGAAATTACATGACTATCTATGACTGACATCTGTGAAGCCTCTACTATACTGACTATATATAGCTAGGACGCGACCCCAACTACCACTAATCAATATATAGGAGTAAGAAAGTAAAGTACATAAATAACATCTAACTAAAGTCCCTGAAGTAGGAGGACTCATCATCTGCTGGATGGAATCTGCAAACTGTCTGAATATGGTATGCATGCTAAACCTCGTACCTACATTATGAGACAATGTAGCACATAGACATATATGTGGATCAATAATTTGAGAATGTATTGAGTATATGGGGTGAATGCATAAGTAAAAAATTATCACATCATCATAATTTGTAAAACAATACATGCTAAATGTAAATAACTCACATAAGCTAGAATATCTAAAATACTGAAAATAATAATCATAAATAAAAAAAATCATACTTTATAAATCTAGTGAGTCATAACATTTAGTTCTAATAACTTTACTTGTATTCTCTCTTTAAATCATACTGTCTAAGTGCAGAAAGGACTCACTCTTTAAATCTGAAATCTGAAAGCTGAAGTCTGTAGCTAATATCTTTCTGTAAATTATAATCTAAGTAAACTTCGTGAGCCTTTACACAAAGTTTTCTAAAAGCTTTCTATTATTATTTTCTGAGAAACTATTCTAAAAAATCTTTACCATTAAGTTGTAAGGAAAACACTTTATCTTAAGGCTTTAAACCAATAGATTGTTTTAAGAGTAAGGGACTTCTTTAGGGAGGTTCTTCTAACCGACATAAACCATGTGAGCATTCATGGAGTCCAATGTCTTACCCACGTTGGGAAGAGCTATTCTACCCTTGCCATCAGAATAGAACTTCTTATCTTAAGTGATCACAATCTTAGCATCGACGTAGAAATAAGAATAATCTTAATCCTATGGCGGCACGTAGTTCTAGGGCATGAAACCTTGGTAACATACCCATCTCGGTGCTAAATACTACTCCCATTCTTATGCTCAGGATCTTAAGAAATCCACTTAAAAAATAACACAAGGGTTTACAAGAAAACCAATTATGCTCTTTCTTTTCTTTAAATCTCAAGTCATATGAACAATGTGGATTCTTCATCTTATCTTAGGACCAAAAGGTCAAGTCTTTATCAAAATCTGAGAATAATCTTATCATAGGGTGCTCATAGCACAAATAATCTTGAAATAACAATCTCTAATTAGGGCTTAATAACCCATGCATTAAACTCATGTCAAAACATCAAAATGTTCATGCTTGATAATGTAAATATTGATAAATCACTCAAAATCTGGAAATTTCTGCAATATGCTTGAAAATATGAACATAAACATGCAACTCAACTTCTAAATCAATCGAAATCTCATAATTTTATGAATAGCAATATTGGGTATAAACCCTAACTTCAATTTCATGGGAAATCACCTAAAAATTCAGTAAATTTGTAATTAATATAAGTTTTGGGCACAAGGACGAAAGGATTGTCCTTGTTCATAACCCCACATACCTTAATTGATGATCTTAGTTGAGAAATGTTGAATCTTGGATTCCTATGATACTTTTGAAGATGAGTTCTTGGAGTTCTTTGAATTGGAAATTCTTAATCTTGAACTATCTTGGAGAATTGATGAGGAAAATTGAATTTCTTGGAGAGTAAGTTTGAGCTTTAGGGTTTTCTTTTGAAAGAGAATTGATGAGTAAGTTTGTCTTGAATTCCTTTTTATGTTCTTGAATGTTGTTTCTTGAAGAAGATAACTCAAATGATGTTCTTGGGAATGTTATTGAATGGTTTTCTTGAACTTCTTGGAATATAAAGCTTAATTCGTGGTTGTTTTCTTGAATAGAAGGTGATGGAATGGACGAATCTTGAAGAGAGTTGATTTGGGTTTGTTTTTGGGAGTAAAGTAGGATAATGGGGGCAAAATAATGCCCCAATGACAGCTATATATCATGATATTACGACCTGGGTTGAGGGGGGAAATGTCCCCATTCCCCTTCAATAATTTAACGCAGAAATTCGTAACTCGTATCCCAATTTTGCTCTTTGCAGCGATGCGGTACCATCGCGGCAGCTTACTGCCTCACACAAAAATGGCTATAACCTTTTGCCCGGGTTTTGGATTAAGAGGAAATTTGTATCGTTGGAAATATAATTCAATTATAAACAATTTGGTGGGTCTTAATATGGAAGATTCTACATACATAAAAAGTTATACACTTTCAAAGTTGACCTTTGTAAAATTGGACACCAAACTTTGAATGAATTTAATGTTCTTGGCTCCACTTGGCTCTAAGTGACTTCTATGAACGTTATTCACCTAATAAGAACTTCACATACTTATGATTAAAGTCATGACACAATCATTCGAATTATGGATTAAGAATACGGCAATTATCCCTTCACCGCGACGCGGTGAAATCGTGTTAAGCTACTTGAAAAGAACGAGTGAGAATTTGCACTTTGGCGCGACGCGGTTCTATTGTGTTGCACCACTGGAAATCAAAAATTGGGAATTTGGACCTCTCCGCAACACACTAATATCACGGAGGTCTACTTGAATTGACAATTATGAAATTGTCCTTCACCGCGACGCGGTGGTTGCTCATGTAGGACACTGTCAACTTAAAAAATGCTCTAACTCCTCCACAGAGTATCAGATTTGGACGAATTTGGTATCGATGGAAAGCTTATTAAATTTCCCACACAATGGAAGATCTAAATATGGAAAATTCTGCACGAAATAAATATTCAAAATTCTGCACGAAATAAATATTCTTTATTTTGGAAGCTATTCCTTAACATTCTAGGAACGAATTTAAGCTCGGAAAACTACGGAGTGTTACAATATCTCCCCTTTGAAAACATTCGTCCTCTAATGTGGCTAGATAAGCTAAAAATACTGAGGAATCTGAGGCTATAAGCTATCATGCATAACTGAAATAAACTAAATAATTGGATCTATAGCATACTGAGCTTCTGAACTGATTTGTGAGTGTATGAATTTACATATAAATAACGATATAGCGGAGTTAGAAACGAAAGCGTCAACTTATGAGTAACCATTACTTTAGGCTGGATCTGATTTTGTGAGAAAAAGAATGAGAGGTTTATGAGATAAAATCTCAGGATATTACAACATCTCCCCCTTGGGATTGTTCGTCCTCGAATGATACTAATTTGATTGAAATACTAGGAAATGATTGAGATGACGCACGAGAAGCTTATAAGTTAAATCATGGCTGATCGTCTAGATTCTGAAACTGATGCATGATGCAAAAACTGAGTTGAATTCTCAAAGTATACGAAGTGAACAAATTTTCTCTTAGAATGATATGACTAGATGGGAAGGTTGAAAACCATAGAAACTTACCTGTATGGCTGCTAAACTGAATTACTCGCTAAACAGGTTAACTCATACTATACATTCCACTTTAACAACTACATTCAACCTTTTTACTAGGAATTCATTAATGCACAACACGCCTATCCCCTTATATACCAACATGACGTTCAAGCCTATCTTCATAACCACGTATGCACTTCTAAACAAACACTCATGAAAGCACCTTTCTCAAATTCTCTAATACCTCTATCAAGAATAAATTCCATGCACTATTCAATTCTTAAGAAGACACACATAAATTTTTCCCAACTAACCAAGTCATACACAAAAAGCTTCACCTCAATATTCCTTCATTTATAGACCTACGTGAAACAAGCATACAATAATCTTCCCAAACATAACACATTTACTCTCTCCCATCTATACAAGTATTCATCATTACTACTAGAATCTGGAAGTCTAACCTTGTTACTCATTCTATGATCTCCCCCTTAGCTTTAATCCATCACTCTAAGTTTGTGGAACCCTTTGCTATTCCTTAAATCGAACTACACTTACTGCACTCTAGAGTCTAGAATACAACAATACATGCAAATAAAAGACTACACTTAAAAGTGTAAAACCCACTTCCAATACTTCATTTTGAGGTACAAATCTATATTTCTATAGCCCCACTAATCATCACACAGTATCTTGAACACTTACTAACTTAGAATCTTCATGAGTATCACTACATCCCGAGTTCACCCTACCTAGAGCTTCAACCCTTATTATTTGCTTAATCTTTAAGGATTCAAACTTAGATTCTAACACTTAACACGGATATCATCAACCTCTAATAAACCATACTAATTCCTTCATACTCTGTTAATACCATATAATATCATATCTCCAAACTTGTATTTTTCTCTAAACCATGAGAATCAAGATCATACAAAAAAAGTTCAACATCATATACCCATAACTTCTTAACTTAGCTATTAAGAACATCATATACTATATAAATAGTCTCCTTCCTCTTAGCAACTCAATGGTACTACTAACCACGCACAACACATAATAACCTTAGAAATAATACAACCCCATATCACCTTGGGTATACTTCTTTATCATACATACAACATCATACTTAATTATGAATTAAAATGGACTAAAACTCTTGCACATACTGTTCAACCCTACTAGATTGCTTGCATATAACTAGCATCAGTAACCAAGAATTCATTACATCCACCTTGATGACCATCAACTGTTCAAACTTAATGTCTAGTACTAAACATGATTCAACAACCCACCTTATATATAATCCTCACTTGGAAGCTATAAAATAATGTATCAAGAAACATTAGTCCACTAGAACTTTATAACAACAATAACCGATCATAATCACATGGCCTATCTTATTTACAATCTATTAACACATCCCCCTTCTACATATCATTACTATTTACCCTTCTATACGTCTAAATTACTATCATAGCTCTATAAATTTCAGCTAAGCTCCTTTTTTCAACCTCAAGGAAAGCCTAAATTAATGATATTAAACCACCAAACACTTAATTAATACCCTATACTTTTCTAACATAATAAATACCATCAATAACCCCTTTCATACTTCAAGCAAACATCAATTCACCTTAACTAATAACTCCTTCTTCACCTTCTATTAAACTAACACACAAGGATATCACCTTAACACAACTCGATAACATACATAAGTTTACCCCTATACTTCTATCAATCGTCATTCCCACCATTCTTTTCACTACTCTTCAATACTCATACTTCCAACTATAATAAGGTTCTACTATTCATAAATCACAATACTAAAGTTCATAATATCCCTCAAATGCATACTATATTGAATAATCTAGGTTCATACTATCTCCTCTTACGAGCACTATCTTTACTAAAAGGGTCAATGGTCAATCTGAATACATATCTAATTCTATCTCAGTTGAACAAATCATAAGGATGAGGACATAACTTTCAACTTAAGGAACTTAACACACTGGGGAGCTCCTCTCAAGCCCCCTCGTATGTCTTCTGAAATTTCTGCTAGTAAATCTAAGAGCATTATCTAGAGAGAAATTGTAACTTGCTGATCATGTTATCTTAAGAATAATTCATAGATGAAGATTTTTTTGGGGTAACACATGAGTAGATAGGAGTTTCTGAAGAAACAACTTTACAGTATGATCTAGAGTATGAAAGGAGTGAAACTTTTCTTAAATACCTCGTAGCCTCTCAAAGAAAAGTACAGACATCTACGTACCATTTTACAAGACCCCACTAGACATGAATTCATAGACACCCTAGGACACTTGAACCTTGTTCTCTGATACTAAGTTTGTAGCACCCTAAAAATCTATCCCGAGATGTCATACGGTGGTTAGGACTACAAGTGATCCCAAGCTAACCCATGAATTGGCATACCGATAAGATATGTATAAAATGACTGATTTTACTATACGAAAACATAATAATAATAAAATCTATAAAAATATAATACTGGTATAAATTTTACATTCTGATAAAGTCTGAAAAGAGGGACTGAAATTATATGACTGACTCTGACTGATATCTGTGAAGCCTCTACTATACTGAGTATAGATAGCTAGGACGTGACCCCAACTACCACTAATCAATACATAGGAGTAAGAAAGTGAAGTACATAAATAACATCTAACTAAAGTCCTCGAAGTAGAAGGACTCATCATCAGTTGGCTGGAATCTGCAAACTATCTGAGTATGGTATGCATGCTACAACTCATACCTTCATTATAAGACAATGTAGCACATAGACATATATGTAGATCAGTACTTTGAGAATGTACTGAGTATATGGGGGTGAATGCATAAGTAAAATATTATCTCATCATCATAATTTGTAAAATAATATATGCTAAATGTAAATGACTCACATAACCTGGAATATCTGAAATACTAACTATAATAATCATAAATAAAAAATCACACTTTATAAATCTAGTGAGTCATAAGATTTAGTTCTAAGAGCTGTACTTGTATTCTCTCTTCAAATCATACTGTCTAAGTGTACAAAGGACTCACTCTTTAAATCTGAAATCTGAAAGCTAAAGTTTGCAACTAATATCTTTCTGTAAATTATAATTTGAGTAAAATTTGTGAGATTTTACACTTAGTTTTCTAAAAGCTTTCTGTTATTCTTTTCTGAGAAACTATTATTAAAAACCTTTACCATTAAGCTGTAAGGAAAACATTTTATCTTAAGGTTTTAAAATAATAGACTGTTTTAAGAGTAGGGGACTTCTTTTGGAAGGTTCTTCTAACCAACATAAACCATGTGAGCATTCATGGAGTCCAAAGTCTTACTTACGTTGGGGAGAGCTATTCTACCCTTGCCATCAAAATAGAACTTCTTATCTTAAGTGATCCCAATCTTAGTCATCTACGTATAAGTGGGAATAATATTAATCCTACGGTGCCACATAGTTCTGGGGCATGAAATCTTGGTAACATACCCATCACGGTGCTAAATACTACTCCCATTCTTATGCTCAGGATCTTAAGAAATCCACTTTATAAATAACACTAGGGTTTACAAGAAAACGATCAATTATACTTTTTTTTTCTTTAAATCTCAAGTCATATAAACAATGTGGATTCTTTATCTTATCTTAGGACCAAAAGGTCAAGTCTTTATCAAAATCTGAGACTAATCTTATCATAGAATGCTCATAGCACCAATAATCTTGAAATAACAATCTCTAATTAGGGCTTAATAATCCATGCTATAAACTCATGTCAAAACATCAAAATATTCATGCTTGATAATGTAAATATTGATAAATTACTCAAAATTTGGAAATTTCTAAAATATGCATGAAAATATGAATATAAACATGCAACTTAACTTCTAAATCACTTGAAATCTCATAATCTTATGAATAATAGTATTGGGTATAAATCCTAATTTTAATTTCATGGGAAATCACATAAAAATTAAGTAAATTTATAATTAAAATAAGTTTTGGCAACAAGGTTGAAAGGATTGTCCTTGTTCATAACCCCACATACCTTAATTGATGATCTTAGATGAGAAAAGTTGAATCTTGGATTCCTATGATGATTTTAAATATGAGTTCTTGGAGTTATTTGAATTGGAAATTCTTAATCTTTAACTATCTTAGAGAATTGATGAGGAAAATTGAATTTCTCGGTGAGTAAGTTTGAGCTTTAGGGTTTTGTTTTGAAAAAAATTTAATGAGTAAGTTTGGCTTGAATTCCTTTTTATGTTCTTGAATGTTGTTTCTTGAAGGAGATAACTCAAATTGATGTTCTTGTGAATGTTCTTGAATGATTTTCTTGAATTTCTTGGAATAGAAAGCTTAATTCTTGGTTGTTTTCTTGAATAGAGGGTGATGGAATGGATGAATCTTGAAGAGAATTGATTTGGGTTTGTTCTTGGGAGTAAAGTAGGATAATAGGGGCAAAATAATGCCCCAATAATGGCTATATATCATGATATTATGACCTGGGTTGAGGGGGAAAAATCCCCATTACCTTTCATTTAAAGCAGAAATTCGTAACCCATATTTCGATTTTGCTTTTTTCCGCGATGCGGTACCATCGCGGCAGCTTACTACCTCACATAAAAATGGCTATAACTTTTTGCCCGGGTGTTGGATTAAGATGAAATTAGTATCGTTGGAAAAATAATTCAATTATATGCAATTTGGTGGGTCTTAATATGGAAGATTCTACATACATAAAAAGTTATACACTTTCAAAGTTGACCTTTGTATAATTGGACACCAAACTTTGAATGAATTTAATGTTCTTGGCTCCACTTGGTTCTAAGTGACTTCTATGAACATTATTCACCTAGTAAGAACTTCACATACTTAGTATTAAAGTCATGAAACAAGCATTCAAATTATGGATCAAGAATATGGTAATTACCTTTTCACCGTGACGCGGTGAAATCGTGTTAAGCTACTGGAAATAGAAAAGTGCGAATTTGTACTCTGGCGTGATGCGGTGCTATCGCGTTGCGCCAATTGAAATCTACAATTAGGAATTTAGACCTCTCCATGTTGCGCCAATATCATGGAGGTCCATTGAAATTAACAATTATGAAATTGTCATTCACCGCGACGCGGTGGTTGCTCAGGTGAGACACTGTCAACTTAAAAAATGCTCTAACTCCTCAACCGAGTATCAAATTTGGAATTTGGTATCGATGGAAATCTTATTCAATTTTCCACACAATGGAAGGTTTAAATCTGTAAAATTCCATATGAAATAAATATTCTTTATTTTGAAAGCTATTCCTTAATATTCTAGGAACGAATTTAAGTTAGGAAAAACACGGGGTGTTACATTGAAACACCCTGATTTTTGGACTTTAGAAAATTTCCTTGATTTATTTTTTCTGGGTAAGATACCTCTTAGGGAAATGATTCGTACACTTGGGTACCGGTGGTATGCTCTAGTCATATGCTGACCAGTGTTAGTCGGTGGGATGGATTTAGTTTCTAGAATGAGTATGGCCTGGGTGGTACGAGTCGTATCGATGTATAAAAGTTGTTTGGTTACTTAAATCACCTTAAACTTAGTAACTTAGGTTGGATCATTGTACGAAAGGCTTTCCATGAGTTGCAAGCTAGGGTACGAGTTGTACCCAGGAATCATACTTGGGGATGATGTTTAAACCTTCTGGGATTCTATTCTGTTCGAGGTACGGTGTTTGGGTACTAGTCATACACTTGGATACAACTTGGGTTTGGGTGTCATAATTTGGATAGTGTTGTGTCTAATGGGAAAGCTTACGGTAGGAGAGGTAGGTACCACTCATAAAGGATGGGTACGACTCATAAGGGTTAGTCATACCCTATGACGGGAATTAAATATAGTTTAAGTAAGGGAAATCTGGACATTTCCCCACTTATCCTAATAAGTTCCCACAACTTATATTGCACTTGGAAGGTTATTTACCCTACTATTCTATTCTTAAACATTTATAAAACACTATTAAATCCTCTCTAAAGATCTTGGGCAAAGGAAGCTAGGATTTCATCTTGAGGAGTAAGTTGGGGCTTGTCTTGGTGATTTCTCTCCATCATCATCTTGGTTTAAGGCTTATTATCTTCCCTCATTATTAGTTCTAACTAAAGACATGGTTTTATATAATGTTTTCATGGTTTGAGTATTGTATGGTTTTGGGTTTTCAAGTATGCAATGGGGTTTTGGCTATAAATGTTTAGTTATGGTTTTCCTATATTTTAATTAAGATTTTATATGCATTAATGCTGGTTTTGGATAATTGGTTGCATAAGAATGGTTGTTTGATAATTGGCTTTGGTTTTGGAAATATTGTGCCCCTAATATATTTGATAAAATGCCTATTAGAATGTTTTCACTACATTATTGAGCTTTTTTTGGAACTTATGTATGGCTTAAACTTAGTAATGGAACCCTGATGATTTAAATGGTTTAAAGAAATAGTTTAACTTATAAACACACTTGTGGGGTACAAGGCAATCCCCCAAGTTAATATGGTAATGAATACTTATGGGGTACATGAGAATCCCCTAAGTTTATTGGATAATAGGTTTTAGAGGTACATAGGAATCCCTTGACCACTAAAATGTTTGGCTAAGGAAAATACTTACAATTATAGTCGGTATGACGATACCACTACTAATAGCCTTGGTTAGTAATAATGGTTTGGTTGGAAATGGTTTTAATTGGGCAATAATGGCAGGGTGTAATAGCTAACCGTGAAGGTGAGAGTTCAATGAACGAACACTGGAAACTCATGTTTGATGACATGAGTGGGAGGGCATGGCAACCCTTTTATGATACTCATGAGGTACATGCGAATCCTTTACGTACGCTGTACATATGTATCATGGAGAGTGAAGGGTACATAGGAATCCCCGAATCTTATGGTATCTCCAGTCCTTGAAGCTACATGCATTGGGGCCCGTTCAGGGGTTACACTGGACCCATATAGCCCATGGGTGGTTAAGCTTCACATACCCTGGTTAAAGGTTTTAAATGCATGCTAAACCCAGTTCTCTTTCCCAGCTTAGTTATATATATGTGTATGGTTGTATGCATATGGTTGCTTTACTTTGATTTCTTAAATTGAGTTATTTTACCCTTATCCTGAGTTCATGCTAGCGTTCATCTGCTAACCTATCTTCGGGTACTGTATCCCCAAGCAATATAGGAACCAGTTGTTCTACTCCTCCTACTTAGTATTCGGATATTCGGGTTCAGCTTTTGGAATGAAATGGTGAGCTTTCATCTTTTCAGAAGCCTTTATTTCATGGATGTTATTCTATACTTCAATTTATTTATGGATATTACTTTTGTCTATGGTTAGGTGTATGTCCCAACAGGATTGTTGGTATTCTTTGGTTAGAGCTTTTATGGAACTACTATGGGTTGGCATGGGCGGGATCGATATTAGTGTCATCCTTAGCATTAGTATTGGTATTAGTGCTAACACTGGTCGACTGTATTATGGGTTGTTCCATCCTTTTATGTTATGTTATGGAACTTAGTTTGGTTTTGGTTTATGGTTTGGTACAGTTTGAATTGGGTTCAAGCGGTTGGACTCGATTAGGTCAGTCTCGTTTATGGACCGATCCTAGAGTTTAGAATTAAATAAATTCTTTATTATTTATATACTTGAATTTTTCCAACCCAGGGAAGGCGGCTATAGGTTGGGTAACAGGAGCACCCCCCGGTTTGGGTCGGACTTGGGATGCCCATTACGATAAAGCCCTGGGCCAGGTCGTGCCAAATTGTTATCAGAGCTTTAGGTTCATGGGCAATTGAGAGTCCATAAAGTCGTGTCTGGTAGTGTCTTTTTTAGGGATGTGTAGCGTGCCACACTCATAAGAGAGAGGCTATAAGTCTTTTAGGAATGTTTCACTTTCTTGGAATTCTATTTTCAAGCTTGGAGTCTAAGTCTCAAAATCTTATCTAATCCTTGTTTGTTCGCTCTTCAGATCATACCTCAACGTTATGGAACACAAGGAAATTCTTTTATCCCATCTAGGGAAATGATGATGGGGTACGTTGTACATATGGAGTTTGCACTTTTTATAAGGGTTCTAGCCCTGATTGTTCTGGAGTTCCACCGCTTGCTACTCCTCCTCCTCAAGATAAGGTGACTAATGCTATAATACCCTAATTTTCTAAACTGGAATGCTACACGGTACTCATGACCCCGAAGGACCATAAGATAACCCATGACTGATATCTGTACCTGTACACTGCATAATAAACATAAAAATGCGGAAATATGTACTGAATGGCAATAAGGTTCAAATCTAAATAAACATCTGATAAAATAATATTTGAAATAACTGTCTGACATGCTGTAGTCTGAAAATCCTCTAAACTGTCTGAATAAGGAGTTGATGGGACATGTCCCCAACTAACTCTAACTACTGAAATAAACTGAAAACTGAAATAGTAATGAAATCGTTATGTCCTCAAAAGATGAGGACTCACTTCTAATGCTGACTGCTAATACTAGAATCTACCGCTGATCTAAAGCTCCTGCCTCTGAACCTATGGTGTAACATAAGAGAAAGCACCATAGCGCAAATGTGTCAGTACGTCTGAATATACTGAGTATACGAGTTAGGTAGGCATAATGCAATGTGTTATATGTATGAACAATGCTGACTACTATGAACGTGAGAATACATATATGCATAAGTAACTATAACTGAACTCATGGAGATACTGACTACTGAATCTGAATACTGACATCATGACTTTATTGATACTGAGATACTGAATAGATGAATGACTGTTTCTAACAGTTTGAATTATAAAGAATTGGTCTAATTGACTGTGTCTAACAGTCTTGAAACTAAATACTGATAACGTAAGCTATGACCACTAATATAACTGTGATGATCGGGATAACCAATGTAACTGATACTAAGTGATTGTATCTGACAGTCTAAATCTTCTAATAATAATTAAGAGTGACAGATCTTGAGATCAGGCCTAACTAACGGGTGATCTATGGAACTAATATTGAGAATATTCAACTGAATCTGAGATTGAGATCAAACCTATTTGATGGGTGACCTCTGTAAGTACTGATACTGAATAACTTAATGGGAGACCAAGCCTATCTGACGGATGGTCTTTGAATCTGTGGAACTATCAGAGTTCCTTACTGATATTGATTACTGTATCTGACAGTCCTAATTTCTAATTTCTACTCTGAAGACTGATACTGAAATTGTAACGGTGGGAGTTCTCACTTAATCGACATGCCCGGAATCTGACTAGTGGGGTCCAACCTGTAACCCCAACTGGAAGGGCGTCAATACCGTGCCATGGGTAGAGACCTTTGCTATGGTCAAGCCTCTCTGACGGGTGACCCTGAACAGAAAGCCAAGCCTAAGGCAATATATAATAGTCAAGTCTAGCCTTAATCTGATAGGTGACTCCTGATCCTGCGCTGGCTACGCAGTTCTGGAGTACAGGGATTGCTGCTAATGACTCTGCCTCTCTAATGGGGAAATCGCCATCCCCATACTCAGTCGGTGCTAGTTCCAACTCCCAACTAAAAGACTCTAAACTGATTAACTGAGCTAAACTGATTGACTAAACTGAACTGATTAGCTGAACTGGGTTGGACTGAGTTAACTGAACTGATACTAGTGGTATTATTTAGCAGATCTAAACTAAGTTTATTGAGTTCCCTTGACTGAAGGAACATACTGAGTTCTAAGGACTGAACATCATGATAACATGACATCGCTCTAGGCACACAACTATATTTTTCAGGTACAAGTACCCCCAGGACTCGATGGAAGGAAACTGACACTTCTTGATCATAGGAATAACATTCACAATTCATAATACCATAAGTAGGGGATTCCATGCTACACATGATTTCATATTCTTGATCACGAAAGATAAAGCATTTAATATGTACATAATTGCATGATTCTAATTTCATGAGCATTCCATAGCATAACAACAATACATAATAATTTGCATGGAATTCAAGTTAAGTCATAAGGGATAGAGCATGGACTTTTCATTTGGGTTCTACTTAGCTATATTGTATGATTTCTAGTCTCTTAGGTATTTTATCAAACACCTTGCATGCACTCTTTAAGGCATAGGTGTATTCACAAATTTACACCATATTAATCCACCCAAATTCATGGGTTCCAACTACATCATCATAATTTTCATGAAAATTCATCAAACTTCCACTCTATAGCACAAACAACAAATAACAACATGAATACAACCATATCACCACAAAACATTCATGATTTAGTAATCAAATATTGATTCTTGAACTTCACGGATGAAAGGAATCCGTGGATGAACACTACGTATACCTTAGAAGGAAGATTCTTGATGATTGACGGAGGAATTTCCTTAAAATTGGATCTTCAAGCTTAATTGTGCAACCCTAATTGTTTTTCTCCTATTTGTACTGTTGGATAATGAACTTAAGATGTTAATAGGGTTGTAATGTGATTAGGAGCTATATATTTTGTAGGGTTAAGTTTAGGGACATGTAAGGAGTGTTAAAAGACTTAATTATCCTCAAAATAACTCAAAAACTAAGTGTTTTCGTTGCTGAAATCATAAGTGTGCGTCGCACACCTTATCGGACATGCTAGGGTGTGTACCACACATGTTATCGCACAAGAATAGGTATGCGTCGCACATCCTATCGCACACTTGATCCAGTAACCATGTGCAATTGTTATGCGTCTCACTCCACTTTGCAAGGCCATAACTCCTTGATCGGGTGTTGGATTTTAATAAAATTGGTATCGTTGGAAAATTAATTTTATTCTCTATAATTTGGTGGGTCTAAATCTGTCAAAACACCATATATACATTGAGTTATGCTTATTAAAAGATGACCCTTGCGAAATCGAACACTAAAATTTGATGGATTCAAAAAATCTTCGCTTGTATTACCTTAAGTGACTCATATGAACATGCTTAACACATAATAAGCTATCTTATTGCTAGGATAGTCATTGTAAGTCATGTACTCAAATATGAATTACAAGAGAGGAGGTTTCATACATTGGAAAAAATAGTTTACTTCCTAGCTTAGAAACATACGGGGTATTACATTATCTTTCCTTGAGAACATTCGTCCTCGAATGAGATTGAGAGAGGGAAAACAATAAGCTGAACATGAACTGAACATAAATGATTGAAACATGGTCTTATGACTGACGTGACTGATAAACTGATTCATACTGAACATGCATATTTGATGCATGGGTAACTGATTCATGAATGTAGGATTGAGGATTCTAATAAATTGAGCTTTATCAAAATGAGGATGTATATCTGATGCACAACTAAAAGAATGAATCCATGCACATCTGATGCATGATTGCATGACTGACATAGTACGTGATGTATTAACTGAACATTATGAATTGAACTGAACCTCTGAATACTTGTCTTACAGCTGAGGTTTTAACCTGAGGGTTAACTTATGAGCACTCTCTATTCTAGACTAAATTCGTTATGCAAGAAAAAGCTAAACGATCTAAGACATGAGAGCGTTAAGAAAAGGTGGGGTATCTCCTCCTTGGGACACTATGTCCCTCTAAGAATGCTTACCTTATGGAGATACTAAGGTGATGCACAGGGCATCTACGAACTATTGGGACATACACCTGAATCTAAAATATTCATACGTACCTGAATCTACGTCAGGAAAACTTTCTGGATCATGGCGAGTCTAAAGTGAATAGAGTCGGTTCTGACGCTGACCACTATTGGTACTGGGAGTTCAACTTGAGCTTTTGCTCACTGGTACGACATGAATACTGAAAAAAGGAAAACTATTCCTAAAACATCTTATATCCTCTTGTACATAAATATGGCGCCTAACACACCTATGCACAAGACTCTACTAGATGCAGCTTTCAGACTTCCTAGGACTCTATTGAACCTTAGGCTCTAATACCAAGTTTGTAATACCTCGATTTTCTGAACCAAAATGCTACATGGTGCTTATAACCCCGAAGGACCACAAGCTAATCCATGACTGATATCTGTACCTGTATACTGCATAATATAACATAAAAATGTGGAAACATGTACTGAATGGCCATAAAGTTCAAATCTAAATAAACATCTGATAAAATAATATCTGAAATAACTGTCCGACATGCTGTTGTCTGGAAAGCCTCTAAACTGTCTGAATAAGGAGTTGATAGGACATGTCCCCAACTAACTCCAACTACTGAAATAAACTAAAAACTGAAATAGTAATGAATTCATCATTTCCTCGAAAGATAAGGACTTACTTCTAATGTTGACTGCTGATACTGGAATCTACTACTAATCTAGAGCTCATGCCTCTGAACCTATGGTATAACATAAGAGAAAGAACCATAGCGCAAATGTGTCAGTACATCTGAATGTACTGAGTATACGAGTGAGGTAGGCTAAATGCAATGTGTTATATGCATGAACAATGCTGACTACTATGAAAGTGAGAATACATATATGCATAAGTAACTATAACTGAAATCATGAAGACACTGACTACTAAATTTGAATACTAAAATCATGACTTTACTGATACTAAGATACTAAATACATGAATGACTGTTTCTGACAGTTCAAATTATAAAGAATTAGTCTAATTGACTGTGTCTAACAGTCCTGAAACTAAATACTGATAACGTAAGCTATGACAACTGATGTAACTGTGATGATCGGCCTAATTGATGTAACTGATACTGAGTGACTGTATCTAATAATCTAAATCTTCTAATAATAATTAAGATTAACTGATCTTGAGATCAGACCTAACAACGGGTGATCTCTAAAACTAATATTGAGAATACTCAATTGATTCTGAGATTGAGATCAAGCCTATCTGATGGGTGACCTCTGTAAGTACTGATTCTAAATAACTTAATGAGAGACCAAGCCTATCTGACGGGTGGTCTTTGAATTTGTGGAACTATCTGAGTTCCTTACTGAGATTGATGACTGTATCTGACAGTCTTGATTTCTGGTTTCTACTCTGAAGACTGATACTAAAACTATAACTGTGGGAGTTCTCACTTAACCAACATACCCCAAATTTGACTAGTGGGGTCCAACCTGTAACCCCAGCTGTAAGGGCATCAATACCGTACCACGGGTAGAGACCTCTGCTATGGTCAAGCCTCTCTGACGGGTGACCCTGAATAGGAAGCCAACCCTAAGGCAATATATAATAGTCAAGTATAGCCTTAATCTAACGGGTGACTCCTGGACCTATACTGGCTACACAGTTCTGGAGTACAGGGATTGTTGCTAACAACTCTGCCTCTCTAACGGGGAAGCTGCCATCCCCATACTCGCTTGGTGCTAGTTTCGAATCCCAACAGAAAGACTCTAAACTGGTTAACTAAGCTGAACTGATTGACTAAACTGTACTGATTAGCTGAACTGGGTTGGACTGAGTTAACTGAACTGATACTAGTGGTATTATTTAGTGGATCTAAACTAAGTTTACTGAGTTCCCTTGACTGAAAAAACGTACTGAGTTCTAAGGACTGACTGAGAGCATCATGATAACATGACACGGCTCTAGGCACACAACTATATTTTTCGGGTACAAGTACCCCTAGGACTCGATGGAAGGAAACTGACACTTCTTGATTATAGGAATAACATTCACAATTCATAATACCATTAGTAGGGGATCCCATGCTACACATGATTTCATATTCTTGATCACGAAAGATAATGCATATAATATATACATAATTGCATGATTTTAATTTCATGAGCATTCCATAACATAACAACAATACATAATAATTTGCATGAAATTCATGTTGAGTCATAAGGGATAGAGAATGGACTTGTCATTTGGGTTCTACTTAGCTATATTGCGTGATTTCTAATCTCTTAGGTATTTTATCAAACACCTTGCATGCACTCTTTAAGGCATAGGTGTATTCACAAATTTACACCACATTAATCCACCTAAATTTATGGGTTCCAACTACATGATCATAATCTTTATGAAAATTTATCAAATTCCCACTCTATAGCACAAACAACAAACAACAACATGAATACAACCATATCACCATAAAACATTCATGATTTAGTAATCAAAGATTGATTCTTGAAACCTATGGACAAAAGGAATCCGTGGATGAACACTACGCATACCTTAGAAGGAAGATTCTTGATGATTGATGGAGGAATTTTCTTGAAATTAGATCTTCAAGCTTAATTGTGCAATCCTAGTTATTTTTCTCCTATTTGTGCTCTTGGATAGTGAACTTAAGATGTTAATAGGGTTTTAATGTGATTAAGAGCTATATATTTTATAGGGTTAAGTTTAGAGACATGTAATGAGTGTCAAAAGACTTAATTATCCTCAAAATAACTCAAAAACTAAGTGTTTTTGTTGCTAAAATCATAAGTATGCATCGCACACCTCATCGCATATGCTGTGATGTGCGTCGTACATGTTATCGCATAAGCCTAGGTGTGCGTCGCACATCCTATCGCACACCTAAGGGTGTGCACTGCACAACCTATCGCACTCTTGATCCAGTAGCCATGTGCGATTGTTATGCATCGTACTCCACGTTGCAAGGCAATAACTCCTTGCTTGGGTGTCGAATTTTGGTAAAATTGGTATTGTTGGAAATCTAATTTGATTCTCTATAATTTGATGGGTCTAAATCTGCCAAAACACCATATATACATTGAGTTATGCTCGTTCAAAGATGACCCTTGCAAAATCAAATACTAAATTTTGATGGATTCAAAAACTCTTAGCTTGCATTACCTTAAGTGACTCATATAAATATTCTTAACACATCATAAGCTATTTTATTGCTAGGATATTAATTGTAAGTCATGTACTCAAATATGAATTACAGGATAAGATGTTTCATACGTAGGAAAAAAATGGTTCACTTTCTAGCTTAGAAACATACGGGATATTACAAATGCAGAATTTAATCAGTCGATTCGTACTATTGCTCAGTTGGTTACTACTTAGGCTGAGCAAGATACATCTAGAGTTTTATCTACAGAGGCCACAAGGGTTGTCTAGTTCATGATGCTGAATTCTCTTACTTTTATTGGTGTAAAGGTGGTTGAGGATCCTTAGGCTTTCTTGGATGAAATAGAGAAAATATTCAACGTGATATAGGCCATAAATATGAAAGGTGTAAATTTTACATCTTATCAGATCAAGGGTATTGCGTACCAATGGTATGAGAAGTGAAATAGGGATAAAGGTGATTTGGAAGAGTTGTCATTATGGGAGGCCTTTTCTAATGCATTCTTTCCTCAGGAGCTGAGTGATGCAAAGATGGAGGAGTTTGTTAATCTTAAGCAGGGAAAATTATCTGTAAAGGAATATGCCTTAAAGTTTCATTAGCTGTCAAGGTATGCTCCTAATTTGGTGGTTGATGTGAGGGAAAGAATAAGAAAGTTCACTTCTGGGCTATCTCAGGATTTTATCATTGAAAAAAAACTACTTTATTGATTAAAGATATGGATATTTAGAGGTTATTGTCCATATGCAGAAGGTGAAGGATGAAAAGAGAAAATAGAGAGAGTTTAGGGAAAGAATTGGTAAGAAGAGCAGGTTCTCTGAGCAGGGTGGTGCTCAGCAATAGAAAAGTTGGGATAGAGGTAAATTTCCAAAGAAGAAATAGGGGATTTTAGGTTCCTTCTCTGCTTCTAGTGCTCTTTACTCAAGGCAGATGAGTGACAAGCGTCTGTAAGATGGTGATAATTTTCGAGCATAAGGTGCCTAATTTCAAGCGAGTAGGGGTCAGTTGGCTTATTTATGCCCTCTTTATCGGTTCATTAGACATCTTCATTGGGGCTATAGTGATGAATGCTGGGACAAGTGTTTTAAATATGGCCAGCCAGACCATATGCTCAAAAATTATCTGATTAAAAAGAGTACATCAAGAGCTATCAAAGCTCGATTGCTTCATCTTCTGCTCCTACACCTAGTGTTGCAACTTCTGTGTTTGCTTCTCCTTATGGTACCAGTATAGGCCAAAATAGGTTATATGCACTTGCATCTTGACAAAAATCTAAGGTATCACCTGATGTCGTTACTGGTACATTACAATTCTTTTCTCGTGATGTGTATTATCTATTTGATTCAGGGTCCACTCTTTCTTATATTACCCTATATATGGCTGTATGTTTTAGTTTTGATCCTGAGGTTTTTTCAGATCCTTTTTCTATTTCTACCCTTGAAGGTGACTCAATTATTGCTAAAAGAGTCTACAAGGTTTGTGTGGTATCTGTAGGCTGTAGGCAAACCTTGGTAGATCTGTTTGAACTAGATATGGTAGATTTTGACGTTATTCTAGGAATGGATTGGCTATACTCTTGTTACCCATTCTTGGATTGTCGAACTCATAAGGTTGTCTTTAGGTTCACCGGTAAGTCGGTTATAGAGTAAGAGGGTAGTTTCCTAGCTCCTAGGGGGAGGTTTATTTATTATCTAAGATCTCGGAGGTTAATCTTTAAAGGTTGTCCCTATTATTTTGTCTGGGTTAAAGATTCTAACTTGAAATATCCTATTTTATATTTGGTTTTGGTGGTAAATGAGTTTCCTGAGGTCTTTCTGGATGATCTTCCTAGTGTTCCTCCAGATAGAAAAGTCGAGTTTGGTATTGATCTAATTCTGGGCACTCATCCAATATCTATTCCTCCTTATAGAATTGCTCCGACTGAGTTGAGAGAACTCAAGAAGCAACTTAAGGATCTTCTGTATAAGGGGTTTATTCATCCTAGTGTATCCCTGTGGGGTACATCGGTGTTGTTCGTGTGCAAGAAGTATGGTTTCATTCGGATGTGCATTGACTATCAACAGTTAAATTAGGTGATGGTCAAGAGCAAGTATCCTCTCCTAAGGACAAATAACTTGTTTGATTAGTTGTAAGGTGCCACATTCTTCTCTAATATAAATCTTCGATCTGGGTATTATCAACTTAAGATTAGGGAGGAGGATATCCCTAGGATGGCTTTTCATACTTAGTATGGGCACTTTGAATTCTTGGTTATGTCTTTCAGCTTGACTAATGCTCCGATGATATTTATGGATTTGATGAACCGAGTTTTCAAGCAGTTTTTAAATCTCTTTGTCATTGTGTTTATTGATGACATGCTGGTGTATTCTAAGAGTGAGGTGGATCATGATAATCATCTCCGTGTTGTGTTGTAAACCTTGAAGGAACAACTGTTGAATGCTAAGTTCTCCAAGTGTGAGTTTTGGTTGAACACTGTAACTTTCTTGGGTCATATTATTTTTAGTGAGGGGATCATGATGGATCTTTAAAAGGTTGCGGTAGTGAAAAGGTGGCCTAGACCCACAACTCTAACTAATATTCGGAGCTTCTTGGGTTTGGCTGGGTATTATAAGCTGTTTGTGAAAAGCTTTTTGATGATAGCTGCTCCTTTAACCAAATTAACTTAGAAGAAGGCCAAGTTCTCTTTGTCGAAAGTGTGTGAAGGGAGTTTTAAGAAGTTAAAAGATAAGCTAACTCTTGCTCTGGTTTTAACATTGCCAGAGAACAGTAAGGGGTTTGTAGTTTACTATGATGGATCTAGGTTGTGTCTTTGTTGTGTCTTGATGTAGCTTGGGAAGGTGATTGCCTATGGTTTATGGCAGTTGGAGGTGCATGAGAGGAATTATCCTACTCATGATTTGGAGCAGTTGGTGGTGTTTTTTTCTTTAAAAATATGGTGACATTATTTGTATGGAGTGCACGTAGATATCTTTTCTAATCATAAGAGCCAACAGTATGTGTTCACTCAGAAGGACATAAATCTTAGGTAAATGAGATGGTTGGAGATTCTCAAGAACTATGATATGAGTCTTCACTACCACCCAAGAAAAGTTAACGTGGTTGCTGATGCTCTTAGGAGGTTATGCATGGGGAATTCGGATTATGTAGATAAGGAGAAGCGGGAATTGGTGAACGATATTCACCACTTAGCTAATTTTGGAGTTCGTCTCTTGGACTACGTGGATGGTGGTATGATGGCATGGGAACTGGTTCGGTCATCTCTTGCACAAAAATTAAGGAGAAACAAGTGCTAAATCCTATTTAGAAGAAAATCAAGAGTAATGTTGGTGGGCAAAGGGTAATGGTATTTGAGATCAGTGGTAATGGTACTTTACGGTACCAAGGGAGGTTGTGTGTTCCTAATGTCGATGGGTTGCAACAAAGGATTTCAGTGAAGGGTCATGAATCGCGCTATGTAGTTTATCTCGGTCCAACTAAAATATATCATGATCTCAAGGAGATGTATTGGTGGAATGGTATGAAAAGGGATATGGGCGATTTCGTAGCCAAGGGCATGTTTGTCAAAAGTTAAATTTGAATACATGAGGCCTGGTGGGCTGTATCAAGAAATTGACTTGCCCGAATGAAAATGGGAGGTAATTAATATAGAGCTTTTTATCGGTCTTCCTTGGTATCAAAACTAATTTGATTCAGTTTGGGTCATTGTGGATAGGATGACAAAGTCTACTCACTTCTTGATCATGTGGACTACCTTTTCGGCTGAGGATTATGCACGGTTGTATCTACAGGGAATTGTGAAGTTGTATGAGGTACCCACTTTGATTATATCTGATCGACGTACACAGTTTTCATCTTATTTCTGGAAGTCTTTTTAGAAAGGGTTGGGTAATAAGGTTAGTTTGAGTACTACTTTCCATCCATAGATGGATAAGCAAGCAGAAAGGACTATTTGGACATTAGAGAATATGCTTTGGGCATGTGTGATTGACTATGGTGGTAGTTGGGTTGAGCATCTACCTTTGGTAGAGTTTTCTTACAATAATAGCCATCACACTAGTATTGGTATGGCCTCTTTTGAGGCATTGTATGGTAGGAGGTGTAGATATCCTATTGGTTGGTTTGAGCTTGGTGAGGTGGATATGTTCGGTCCGGATTTGGTCTGTCAGGCTATGAAAAAGGTAAAGGTTATTCGGGATAGGCTTAAGGCTTTCTAAAGTCACCAAAATTCCTGTGTGGATGTAAGGCGTAGAGACTTAGGATTTGAGGTTGAGTATAGGATGTTCTTAAAGGTATCTCCTATGAAGAGAGTAATGAGGTTTGGTAAGAAGGGGAATCTTAGTCCCCGGTCTATTGGTCCTTATGTGATTTTGCAGAGGGTTTGTAATGTTGCTTATGAATTGGAGTTTCCTTCTAGCTTAAGCTCCATTCATTCGGTATTTCATGTCTCAATGTTAAGGAATTGCATTGGTGATCCTTCTTCGATTGTTTCTTTTGAGGGGTTGGATATCTCAGACTCTCTGTCTTATAAAGAGGTCCTAGTTGAGATACTGGATTGTCATATTCATCGATTGCGATCGAAGGACGTGGTTTTGGTTAAGGTTCTATGACGGAACCATATTGTGGAAGAAGATACATGGGAAGAGAAGGAGGACATGAAGTGCAAGTATCCCCATATGTTTTCTGCTCCTGGGATTTATGTGGAATGTATGTCTTCTTCAACACATTTATATTTTTTGAGTTTGTTAGGAGAAAATTAATATCTTTGCATATTTGTTTTCAAACTTTGTTAAAGATAGGTAATATATTTGATAATGCAAATAACTCAGGCATGTGGTTACCCCTACCTTGTCCGTCATTTGCGGATGAATGTTCTTAGTAAGGGAGACTGAAACACCCTGGTTTATAGACCTTAGAAAATTTTCTTGATTTTTGGTTTCTGGGCAAGATGCGACTTAGCGAAATAAGTCATACACTTGGGTTCGAGTGGTATGGTCCAGCCGTATGCTGACTAGTGTTGGTTGGTGGGATGGATTTAGTTACTGAAATGGGTACGACCTGGGTGGTACAAGTTGTATCGGTGGATACGAGTTATTTGGTTACTTCACTTAACCTTGAACTTAGTGACTTAGGTTGGCTCTGAATACGAGTAGCTCACCATGAGCCGTAATCTAGTGTACGAGTTATACCCAGGACTCGTACATGGGAACGGTGTTCAAACCATCTGGGATTCTATTTTACTAGTGGTACGGTTTATGGGTACTAGTCATACACTTGTATACGACTTTGGTTTGGATGTGTCGTACCTTTGACAGTGTTGTATTCAAGGAGGAAAACTTAAGGTACGAAAGATAGGTACCACTCGTACAGGATGGGTACGACTCGTAAGGGTCAGTAGTACCCTATGACGGAAATTAAATGCAGTTTAAGTGAGGGCAATCTGGACGTTTCTCCACTTATCCTTATAAGGTCCCACAACTTATTTTGCACTTGGGAGGTAATTTTCCCTACTATTCTTGAAACTCCTTGGCTTGGACCCTTAGAAAACATATCTTGAATTGGGCATTCTGACCACGGTATAATTTAGACATGTTACTCATACACTTGTGTACGAGTCGTACCCACTATTTCCTCCCTTATCATACCTTGAGAAGCCTAGGAGGGTAGAATTGTCTACTATATGATTTGGGCTTCCCTTAGTCATACACTAACGTACGAGTCGTACCTAAGTAAGTCATATAGTACTTGGCATTTAAACATGAGTGGACTATTTTTGGTATGAGATAAGAGTACGGTTAAGGGTTCAAGTCATACCTTTTGGATACTATTCTAGGTAGTATAGTCGTACCCTAACCAGTGTATGAGTCCTAGGTGAGGCCTAGGGTACGAGTTAGGGTACCACTCATAAGTGTTTGTAGCCTTCTAAACATCTATTCTTGATGGATCAAACATCCTAAATACTTTCTCAAACTCATTTATGAAGAATTGGAGGTTGGGGTTTCAAGGGTGATCTTTAAGAGGCAAAGTAAAGTCAAGACTCTTAGTGAATCAAGTTTTCTAAGGAATGTAACTCTTCCCCTTGATAAATAACTCTAAACCCATGCTTTTTACACTTGGATTAGTAAGTGTACATGGTGATTTTGAAATCAAATGAAAAGTGTTTTGTTGCCTAATTTTTAATTATGTTAACTTTTGCTTAGACTTGTGTTTATACATATTATTGATGATGATTTGCACATGTGGGTGCTTGTTGTGTGTGTTATAACATGTTGGTCTTGAGTAACTCTAGTTTTGATGATTTCTACCATGAATTTGGTCTTAATAAAGGTATGCACATAAGCTATTTGTGAAAATGTCTAAATGAAATGTCTAGTTAAATATTGATGATGCTGTGAACTATGACAATGGCCCAATGAGTATGAATGGTGGATAAATGCTATGTTAAAGATACTGTTAGCCATCTAATGTGTTAAATTATAACCATTTTGGTTTGATGGCTAAGAAAGGGGTCCAAGTCCCTAAGTATTAACTTAAATTGTGTGTGGAACAAAAGTGTGGTATAGATAGGCTAACGAAGGTTGAATGGCTTGTAAGGATCTTGATGACTATAATTTGAATTGAATGAGGATTTGAATGAAGGCATTGTTACAATAAAGTGGTTAATCGATAAATACTTCCATGAAGACCTTATGGTCCCGTATGGTGTTGATATGGGTAAATGGTTCAAGTCCTTAAACATGAAATGGATTGAATGGATGTTGATGCATGAACAAAAGGGGGTTAAGAATTCAAAATTCATCTAATAGTGCCAATGAAATGACTAGTGCTTTGAGTCCCTTGTTCAATAAAATAAGTAGTGATTTGAGTCCCTAGTCCGATGAATGGCTTGTGGTTCTAGTCCCTCACCCAATGAAATTACTAGTGGTTCGAGTCCCTAGTCTAATAAAATAACTAGTGGGTCGAGTCCCTAGTAAGATGAATGGCTTGTGGTTTGAGTCCCTCACCCAATTAAATAACTAGTAGTTTGAGTCCCTAGTCTAATGAAATGACTAGTGGTTTGAGTCCCTAGTCTAATGAAATAACTAGTGGTTCGAGTCCCTAGTCCAATGAATGGCTAGTGGTTCGAGTCCCTAGTCTAATGAATTGCTTGTGGTTCGAGTCCCTTGCCTAATGAAATTTGTTGTGGTTTGAGTACTTTTCTTAATGAGAAATGTTGAATCTATAAAAGTGAAAGGTCGGAGTCATTCACCTCATGATATGGAAAAAAGTGAAATGAGAATGCTTGCTAAGTCTTTTTTTCTTTGTGTCATAATATGAACATGTTGTGTATGTCTATATGTATGATTATGTATTTAATAATATGATTGAAAATGATGTAATGACTTGGCTATAAATGATAATGTTATTTATCCTTATCCTTGAGTTGCATGCTAGCGCTCCAACTGCTAACCCTCTTCGGATGCTATGTCCCTACGTGATATAGGGGACAAAGCATCATCTTCTATTTCTACGCAGTTATTAGGTAATCGAAGCAATTCGTGCATTGACTTTGGAGTGTTAGCTTCCTTACTTTGAAAGATATTTATTCTTGGTCTCCTATCTTTAGACTTAGTCTTATTTTGACTTGGTTTGGCTATTGTCGGAGGAGTATCCCAACATATATATTTCTAAACATTGATTTGTATAGAGGTATTGTGGATGACTGTGGACTTAGGTACATGGGTTAGTTTGATGAATCTAATGAATTATGTAGACATATTTGAGTTATGACTTGTAGTTTGTTTTTCGCTATCTTTCTATATGGTCGTATCCACCCGACCCTTGTGATTGATGTGATGATAAAGTTGGTTATAGTCTTGAGGTGCCTATACGACATGGCCCGGTTTTAGGTCGTGTCAAGTTTGTATCAGAGCCTAGGTTCTTGCTCAGTTGGGTGTCCATAATACCGTGTCAAGTAGATTATTTTTATGGGTATAAAGCGCGCCACACTTATAAAAGAGGGGCTACGAGACACCTTAAGAAATGTTTCCGTTTTTTGTGTTTCAATCTCAAGCTATAGAGTCAAGGTCTTGGATTCCTCTGATTTTCATTTGCTATCTTTCTGATCATGCCTCCAAGGAGATCTGAGGTTTAGGCAAACACTTTTGGCCCGATTAGGGTCCCCATGGACGAAGCTCGTCCAACTTCTACAGTTCAGACCTGGGCTAGGGCTGTGACTTCTGACCATCTTCATAAGGTCCCACCTATCCCCACCAACCCCGACATGAGAGTGACCCTCATATTCTGTCACCTCAAGAAGATACTAATAATACCGAGTTTTGTCGCTCTATCACCCTCTTGACTCAATTGGTAGCCTCTCAATCGAAGTTTGGTACTCCAACTACTATTTCTTATGAGGCCACAAAAATTGGCCAATTCATGGCGTGGAGCCCTCCTATGTTTACGGGTACGAAGGTTGAGGAAGATCCTCAAGGCTTCATTTATGAAATAGAGAAGATATTCCAAATCATGCATGTTTTAGAGGTTGAGGCCGTTGAGTTTGCTTCCTACCAATTGAAATATGTAGCATACTAATGGTACAAAGGGTGGGAGTTGTCTAGAGGTGTTGATGCTAGTCCCGCCATGTGGGAGTATTTCTTCAAGGCTTTGTGAACTTAAATCAAGGAAGGAGGTCCGTTCAAGAGTATGACTTTAAATTTCATCAATTGTCAGGGTATTCTCTCGAGATGGTTTCTAACATGAGGGCTAGGATGTGTAAGTTTGTCTTGGGATTATCACATGATTTAGTCCTTGAGAGCAAGACAACTTTGCTGATTGAGAATATAGACATTTCTATGTTGATTGTGTATATGCAAAAAGAGAAGAAGAGAAAAAACAAGCCAGTTGAGTTGATTGAAAGGTAAGGGAAGAAGTTTAGACCTTCTGAGTTTAGTGGTGGAAGTGGTGGTAAGTGGTCTAGAAAAAAGTGGTGGAGTTTGAGTTCTTTCTTCTCGGTTAATGCTCTTTACCCAAGGTCATTAGGTGATCATTAGTCTCAATTTAGTGGTGGGCTCCGGGCATAGGGTGCCCAATTCCAGGCTAGTAGTTCTTAGTCGACTGTACACCGTCATCCTTGTAGATTTTATGATTAGAGTTTTCATAGTTAGAGTGAAAAAGGGCGGAACAAATGTTTTAGTTGTGGTCAGATCGGGCACATGCAACACGAATGCCTCTCTCGGTTGGCTCATTGGGCCAATAGGGCCCCTATTGCTACTCCACCCACTCCCTCACCAAAGGCTGCTATGTCTACTTCTGCTTCTAATTCTGGCACCGATGCTGGCCGAAACTACTTGTATGTACTTGCTACTCGCTAGGATTCTAAAGAGTCTCCTGATGTTATCACAGATATGTTGAGAATTTTCTCCCGTTATGTATATATTTTGCTTGATCCAGGATCTACACTTTCTTATGTGATCCCGTATATGGCTGTACATCTTAATTGTAGTCCAGAGAGTATCAGTTTTTTCTGTTTCTACCCTGGTAGGAGACTCTGTTATTACTAGAAGGGTCTATAGGGGGTGTGTGGTATCTTTTAGTGGTAGAGATACTCTTGTAGACTTGATAGAGTTGGACATGGTCGATTTTGATGTCATTTTAGGTATGAATTGGTTGCATTCGTGTTATGCTTCCTTAGATTGCTGGACCTGTAGGGTCATGTTCAAATTCCCTAATAAGCCGCTCGTTGGATGGGAAGATGGTTCCTTAGTGCCTAAGGAAAGGTTGATTTCTTATCTTAAAGCCCAAAAGTTGATTTCAAAGGGGTGTTTGTATCATTTGGTCCGAGTTAAAGATTCTAACACAGAAGAGCCTTCTCTAGAATCTGTTCTCATTGTTAATGAGTTTCCCGAGGTATTTCTTGATGATCTTCTCGGCGTTCCTCCTGATAGGTAAATTGATTTTGGGATTGATCTTATTTCGGACACTTGTCTGATGTCTATCCCTCCTTTTCGAATGGCTCTGACTAAGCTAAAAGAGCTTAACGAGCAACTGAAGGACCTCCTAAATAGTGGTTTCATCCGTCCTAGTGTGTCTCCCTGGGGTACTCCTATGTTGTTTGTGTGTACGAAGGATGGTTCCCTTCGTATGAGCATTAATTATTGTCAGTTGAACAAAGTGACCGTAAAGAATAAGTACCCTCTTCCTAGGATCAATGATTTGTTTGATGAACTTCAAGGTGTGAATTGTTTCTGTAAGATTGATCTTAGATCGAGCTATCATAAGCTTAAAATTAGGGAAGCAGATATCCCTAAGACTGCCTTTATAACCTAGTTTGGTCACTATGAGTTCCTTGTCATGTCTTTTGGGTTGACCAATGCCCCGGTGGCATTCATGGACTTGATGAATAGGGTCTTCCATCCATTCCTGGACATGTTTGTCATTGTCTTCATTTATGACATCTTAGTCTATTCTAAGAGTAAGGAGGATCATGTCAATCACCTCCATGTCGTATTACAAACATTGAAGGAGCATTATTTGTATGCCAGGTTCTCTAAGTGTGAGTTTTGGTTAAAAGGCATAGTTTTTCCTTGTGATGTTACCTCTAGTGAAAGGATCATGGTAGATCCCCAAAAGGTTGCAGCAGTAACGAAGTGGACTAGCCTATGACCCCAATCGATATTCGAAGATTCTTGGGTCTAGCCGGTTACTATAGAAGATATGTAGAGAGATTATCGACTATAGATGCCCCATTGACCATGTTGACCTAAAAGAAGGTCAGGTTTTTGTGGTCGGATGCGTGTGAGTGTAGTTTTGAGAAGTTGAAAGATAAGTTGACTTTGGCTCCAGTTTTGACCTTGCCCGAAAGTAATGATGGCTTTGTGGTATATTATGTTGCTTCTCGTATTGGTCTCGGTTGTGTTTTGATGCAACATGGTAGGGTGGTGGCCTATGCTTTTAGGCAATTGAAAGTTCAGGAAAAGAACTACCCTACTCATGACTTAGAATTATTAGTTGTGGTCGTTGCTTTGAAGATTTAGTGACATTATCTCTATGGTGTTCATGTCGACATCTTTTTCGATCATAAGAGCCTTCAGTATGTGTTTACTCAAAAGGAGTCGAATCTTCGGCAAAGAAGGTGGCTCGAGTTGTTGAAAGACTATGACATGAGTCTTCATTTCCATCCTGATAACGCCAATGTAGTCGCCGATAATCTTAGCCATTTGTCCATCGGGAGTTTAGCCCATGTGGATAAGGACAAGCGAGAATTGGTGAATGACATTCACTGCTTAGATAATCTTGGAGTTTAACTTGCGGACTCCGAGGAGGGTGGTGTATTTGTGCATTCGTTATCTTAGTTATCTCTTGTTGTTGAGATAAAGGAAAAGCAAGTATTGGACACCGAATTGATGAATATCACGAGTAGTATGGTTCAACACTAAGTTTGTTTCTTTGTCTCGCAAATTTTGAAAGAGACCTTTTTCTCTTGCACACTAAAATTCATTTCCCCTACCTTTAAATCGACAATGGCCCTTTCGGTGGCCACGAAAGGACGACCAAGGATGATAGGTACCTATTGATCCATTTCACAATTCAATATCATAAAGTCCTCCGGAAGTATAAATTTTTCCACTTTAACAAGGACATCGAACAAAATTGCCACCAGCCTTTTGATGGACTGGTCCACCATTAGAAATTGCATAGAGGTCGGTGTAGGGGCATCCAATCTGAGATTCCTGGAGATAACAAAAGGCATTAAGTTGATGCTAGCACCAAGGTCACATAGAGCTTTTGAAAACTCATGCATCCCAATTGTACAAGGAATAGTGAATGCTCTGGGGTCATCTTTCATTTCCGCAACCTTACTATCCATTATTTCACTACACCCATGAGTGACCTTAATGGTGTCACCTTCAACAAACTTATTTTTGGACATTAATTTTTTCATTAACTTAGCATATCCAGGGATCTCTTGGATCGCCTCGAGTAATGGAATATTTATGGATAGATTGCTACGTTTTTCCATAAACTTCCTCAATTTGTCATCTTCCTTTTTTTTATGCAATCGTTGAGCGAATGAAGGAAGAACTTCGATTGTGGGCCTTGGTTCACTTTGTGGCCTTTTAATCTCAACCACCTCTTTGTCACTTTTATCGGTTTCCTTCTCATCATTTTCTTCTTGACTTTGAGGTAACACCTCCTTTGCTTTAGGTTTTGGCATTTTCTCACTCAAGCCTCCTTTAGAGGGTTCATCAAGTGTCTTTCCACTCCTTGTGACAATTGCTAGAACTTGAGCATCATTCTTTGGATTAGAAATCGTGTCACTAGGGAGTCCATCTCTAGGCCTAGAATTTAGTTGCATGGAGATTTTCCCAATTTAGGTTTCCAATTGCTTGATAGAGGTGGAGTGAGACACCGCGGTTTGAGATCGTTGAGAGAGGTCACCTTTCAACTCACGGACCATTTTGTACGTACATTCCACTCTTTATTCTTGCTAACACATCCTTGGTCTTGAATTTTTCGGGGTCGATGGCACTTGACTCCTTGGCCTTAGCTCGATCATGAGGGGAAAATAGTAGTCATAATCACACTCACAATCTCTCCAACCTCTATCCCGATCGCGGTCTATCCAACCTTGATTCCCACCTTGCCTTTGATAGTCAGGGCGAGAACCCCCGAGTAGTCAGCCAAATACCAAATTTCCTCATCCAATTTCTTTGCTTCTTCATCATCTTCATAAGATTTTGATGCTACAGAGTTTACCACTTTCGCGGGTGCACCCATAACATGATTTGTCAAGAGTTCAAGTTGGGTCATCATTTTTTCCATAGTCTCGTCCTTCTCTTCATTCTTCTTTCTTTGTTCATTATCAATCATGGAAGTAGTGGAAGGGATATTTGGAGCTTCGGTATCTCGGGTATGCCAACCCCGATTTTGCTTTGAAACTTCTTCGATCAATAAAAAGGCCGCATGGTGGTGCATCTTCACTATGGAACCACCCTCCGCATTATCCACCTCCGTTTTGCTTAATAGATCAAGGGCAGGGTAGAAGATCTCAAGAAGCATCTTCTCTGGGACTTCATGATTTGGGCATTGGGCCAATTTTCCATTACATCATTTCCAAGCTTCAAACAAGACTCTACATTCATTTACCGAAAATTCACAATCTTGTCCCAATTTTTAAGCATTTTAGATAGTGGGAAGTATCTATCAAGAAACACCATAGTAAGCTCGTCCCAAGATGTAATTGAGTCGGGTGGAAGTAAGCGGAGCCATAAAACCGCCTCACCCGTTAGTGAGAACGGGAAGCGGCTAAGCTGAATAGATTCTTGAGTAATGTGTGCTATATTGAATGGCGCACACACTTCTATGAAATTCTTCAAATGGATATTTGGGTCCTCAAAGGCTTGACCCCCATACAATCCTTTCATTTGCAACATATGAGGCATGACGCTAGTCACATGGAAGACTGTTCCCATTAGTTGGTGGGATACAGATTGCACTTTTTTGTCCTGCTTTATTAAGTTGGCCTTCATCATCTAGCGGACTATCAAAGGGGACCATGTTGCTTGCATTATCACTTATTGTTCCATTAACACATCAATCACCTAGAAAAAAATTTAAAAATAATAAATAAAGTAAATTATACCACCCCAGGTATTCCCATATAAGAATCACACTGCACAAGTGAAGTCTATATTTCAGTCCTCGGGAATGACACCATTATGATAACGCTCAACTCACTCCCATGTTTGAGGGGTGAGGCGTTCGTTATCAATAACCCAACTAGAGTTGGGGTCGAATCCATAAGGAGTGAATTTTAAATTTCAAGTCCTATGGGTGCTCTAATTACTAAAAGGTTACCCAGATTGATAATAAACACGACTTGTAAAATAAATGGGGGATTTCATTTGGGAGTGTTGATGTAACGATTTTCAACTAACCATGCACAAATGTAATACTTTTGATTTAAAATCAAGATTTGAGGAGATCTTGGGATTCTGTCTACCTAAAGGTAAAACATGGGGGTTGATGATGGTTTATCATGAAGCTTAGTTGTTAACTAAAGGATAGGCTAGGTCAAACGTCATTTTGATCAATCTTTCAATAAAACCACAATGATTTTACCCATTGGCTATATTGAGCACCTAACAAGTGTGCAATTCATAATCACCCAAAACCTCAATCAAGCATCCCTATTTCTAGGATAATTCTCTTGACATAATTTACACTCCAAACACACTTATTTATAAGATTGCAAAAGGTAGTAATTCTTAGGCTCAATTGTCCACCATTGCTTTACCCCCCTATAACCCTCTTTCAAGGATGTTCTGGGTTACCTCAAGATCACCTTCATCTCTCTTTCAAGGATGATGAAGGGTTTTTTAAAGTTTGGGGTTTTCACCTATCAAACCCATTTGGAGATTTGGGATTTTCATCCACAAATTCCAACTCATAAATTCAAGGAATGGTGGAATCCATACTCAACAACAAAGAATCATGCAAATACAACAACACCCATACACAATTATGGTTTAGCTCAACATAATCCAAAGATTAATTTACTTATCTACTCATGAAAATGGTAAAGAAAGATATACCATGAGGATTATCCAAATCATTCATTCTTAACAAAATACCAAGAAATTAAGCCTCCACAAGTAGTTACACACTTGCCCAATTACGGTTTCTTGCTTTCAATTCAAAAATATCTATGAGGTAAGCAATATCCAAAGAAGAAAGGATTTTTGCCTATATATGGTTTGGGATTCGTCTATGCAATTTTACAAAATAACCCTGGGGCATATTCCCATTGTATCGCGATCGCGTAGGTTTGACCGCTATTGTGGCTAAGTGATCACGGTTGTGCTCCGCGATAGCATTATGCTGATCACCTGGACTGACCGCAACGGCAGCCAAAGGACTGCGGTCACGTTAACTAAGCCTGAACTTCTCCAGGTCTCCAGCTTCTCTCCTTTTGCTTCTATTTGATCCCTTTTTAGCTCCAATCCACATATTTTTACCTTCTCAATGATACACCTGCAAAATGTAGATATTAGTGCATATAAATCATGGTGATGTCTCATTTTCTAATACAAAAAATGGTAGTGTCCATAAATGTTTGGTGCAAATGAGTGGTAAAATCACCACTCATCAACTGGACCCCTAGATCGAGTATGGACCCATGGGTAGAGCATGTCCCATCAACATCATACCCAATTAGTTCAGAGGAGTTTCTGTGCTTATCAGATCGTCGACGCATGATCTGAAAATCAAACAAATAGGGATTAGAGAAGATTCCATGACTTAGACTCCAAGCTTGAAAATAGAAAAAAAGAAAGAAACATTCCTAAATGCCTTGTAGCCTCTCTCTTATGAGTGTAGAGCGCTACACACCCTTAAAAGAGACTCTAATCGACACGGCTTTGTAGACTCCTAATTGACCTTGAACCTAAATTTCTGATACCAACTTGACATGACCCAAATAGGGGCCTTGTCGTGATGGGTATCCCAAGTCCAACTAGGACCGGGGTCCACACCCAATACCCAACCCAACCTCCAAACACATTCCCTATGTCGGATGAATTCTGAACATATAACAAGATAGCGTATTTGTAGATATAATGACTTTAGTATAAGTCTATTTCCTAGACCAACCCAACCAAGTCGATTCATCCAATAACCGACCAAACCAAGACAATAACCTAATGGGTTTATATATATAATCCAAAGAAAACTGGTCATAAATCAAATATATTCCACGGATGTCAGCCCCCAATACCAATGCCAATACCAAGGCTGACACCATTATCGACACTACCTATACCAACCCATAATAGTCCCATAAAACCTCTAACCAAAAGTAAAATAATATCCGATTAAGACATTCCCCGACCATAGCTATAACCATAGTCTATAAAATGACCAAAGTATGTAAAGACATCCATGATAAGAAATGGAGCCTTCACAAAAATGGAAGCTCAGCTCTTAAATCTAACACAAGCTGATCCCAAATTCGATCACTAAGTAGGAGAAGTAGAATGGCTGGTTCCTACATCGTGCAGGGATATAGCGCCAAAACACGGGTTAGGGAGTGAACGCTAGCATACACCTAGGATAATGATAAAATAATGTCAACCTTCAAAGCCAAGTAAACAACTATATGCATACATAACCATACATATATATATATATATCCATATCGGGAGAGGGAATCGGGTTTAGCATGCCTTAAAACCATTAACCTTGGTATGTGTAGCTTAACCGTACTAGAACCATCCACGGGCTATATGGGAGTAGTGTTACCTCCTTAATAGGCCTCGATGCGTGTAGTCGCATGTATTGGAGATACCATGGGAGTTGGGGATTCCCGTGTACCCGTCGCTCTCCATGATACATATATACAAGTGTAACTTAGGGGATTCCCGTGTACACCATATATATTATATATGGTCTCCATGACGAATCCTTATGTCAGTAAACATGAGTTTACAGTGTCTGTCCATTAGACTCACTCCTTCATGGTTAGCTATCACACCCTTCTATTATTGCCCAATTAAAACCATTAGTACATAACCAAACCACCAATTCAATTTATTATTAACCAAGGCTATAAGTAGTGGTATCACCATATCAACCATAGCTTGCAAACAATGTCCTTAGCCATCTTCTTTAAAGAAGGGATTCCCACGTACCTATAGATTACATTATTAAGTTGATAGGGGGATTACCATGTACCCCACAAGATGATCATTATTAAGTTTTCTTGGGGGATTCCCATGTATTCCTCACGTGTATTCAAATAATCCACAACCACGACCACCAAAACCTTACCATTTAACCATTAAAGACCATCCAAAATAGTTAGGGTTCAATTACCACTTTATGCCATACAAAGTTTTTTAATGAAAGTTCAACAATATAGTAAAAGCATTCTCATACGGATTTTATCAAACATGTTGAGGGCCTATAGTTTTCAAAACCAAATACAAGTACCAATTAACCATTCCTATTAAACCACAAGTTAAAACCACCATTAAAACTTGGAAACCATAATTAAAACATGGGAAAACCATAACCAAACCATTTATAACCAAAACCCCCCAATATATATTCAAAACCCAAAACCTTACCAAAATTATGCCATAAAAACCATACATAAAACATGCCTTTAGTTGGAACTAACTATGAGAGAGGAGTAACATGCCTTAGATTACGAAGATTATGGAGAGAAACCACCCTTGTAAGCCCTAAATTGACCTTATTAAAGAAACCGTAGCCTTTCTTGACCCAAGAGACTTGAGAGAATTTAAGAGAGTTTCTAAATGTTTAAGATTAGAATAATAGGGTAAATGATATCCCAAGAGTGTTATAAGTTATGGGGCCTTAAGAGGTTAGAAGGGGAAATATCCAAATTACCCCCAACTAAAACTATATAAAACTCCCGTACCTAAATCGTACCCTAGGGTACGAGTGGTACCCTTATCTTGTACCCTAGGCCTCCTCTTGGATCCCAAAACTGTCCAACATATGATCACCAAGGCCAATCCATACCCAACTATACGATCAGTACCCTTAAATCGTACCTTAGGCCGAATAGACTCTTCTAGGTTAAACATAGGGCAACATATGGTTGATATCATACCACTAGTACCCTAACATACGAATAGTATGATCTATTCATACCTTGGATAGAAACCAAACAACCTACACTAGTTAACATACAACCAATACCCACCAACCGTACCATATCATACAACTAGTACCCCTAGTCGTATAATGTCTAGAAGCCAAAACCCAGGAAATTTATAAGGATCAAAACCTAGGGTGTTTCATTATATTTAAAGAGAGAAGGATCTATCATAGAGGAAGATTTAGAACATGCAAGTTCACTCTATAAAAGACAACTATCAAGTGTCAACGATGTGTCCAACACATGGTTATCCCCATGAGCCAAGTATGCAATAAGTTCTTCACTAAAGGACATGCTTAAAGGGTCACTCCTACTTATTTGATCAATATTATTACTCACTTGAGGCTCATTTAACTCATCATAAACATCATCAAGTGGTGGAATAGTTTCAACACAAGTTGATCAATACAATTTTGAAAAGATGATGTACCAACATTCATTACATGGGCTTCAACACTAGGCAGACTCAAATTGATCTTATGAGAAGAGTAAATAACGTCATCAGTAGGATCAACTAGTGTTTCCACACTCTCAATGGGTACATCATCAACAAGAGGTAAAGAATCATGAGACTTACATATATTCAAGTTATTACTCACACTCAATGGGCTACTAGCCGCAAAATTATCATTCACATGTACAAAAGTGTAAGAGTTAGCTATTTTTCCTTGAACTTCTTGAGAATATTCATCTTTGCGTTAGTGTGAAGGTCCTCCACAAGATTTTTAATCATCTAAGATTTCCCTCGTCAAATCTTCAAATGGAATCTTTTCTTTTGGTACTCGTTCTCCTCCGTTCATGTTGGTACCTACACACATGTTCTTATTAAAAGAAGGACAAACAATGTTAAATCGGTTTGGTGTAAACCCCCTAACTTCACTCCCCATAACCTTTCCTTTTTCCTCTCTTAGGTTGCCACCTTGCACTCCCTTACTTCCCTCAATCTTTTGTCTCTAATTTTCATTAGACTTGGAGTAAGTGGTCACATTTCTTAGAGATTTGGGAAGAACGGGTGGAAACAGATTTTTTCTCCATTGGTCCATTACAATCTTAGGCTAATTTTTCTAATTTGGAACTCTATGTCGTGCAAAATAGTTGGCACCCAAACATAGATGTCCACATTCCAAGGGGAAGATGTCAAATCGAACCTCCTCATAGTACCTATATCGGGTAAAGGAAACCTTTACTCTCTCAGAAACCCTATAATAATCCAAGAAGTATGGAACACATAGAAGCTCTCGAGATATCCCTAGATGGTCAACCACGGGTGGAATGATGTAGTTTTTATAACTCTAATAATCTAGCACAAGAAGGCATTCCGGAACCCCACAAATACTTACCTTTCTAGATTGAACATTTATTTTTAAATCAACACTATAAAGCTTAGTATACCCCATGGGTACATGAGTAACCCTTATGAGTCCTTTCCATCCACTCCATGTTCAACCGGACTTTCTTATGGATTCCCACCATAATAGTGTCAGACTTAGAATATGATTAATGGTATAACTTTTTCTAATTCGTTCATATCTTGATCCATGAAAATCCTTTCACACTCCCATTCTCAATAAAGATATTCTTTGTGACCTGAATCTCTTATAAAAATGGGAAAAGTAGAAAAATCTTGACTACTACTATACCCTTCATTTCTACCTTGGTTCTCGTTTCCATAAATTTGGGCACTAGGATAAGAAGAACAAGATGTAGTAATCCTAGTCTTTGGAGATGCACTCACTTTCATTCCCATAGAGCAACCTCTAATATAGTTAGTATAACTATTTACATTAATTTTACCTTGATAAAAAGTACTACAAGACGAGGAATACGAAACTTCACACTACTCACGTACATTATAACCATGATCCTTATAAGATTTGTAAATAAATAGTTTATACCTTACTTCACCTGTAGGCTCAGAGTGGGAAGTGTAATACTCATCACATGCTCCATCTTCCTCATAAGAACCATCACAAGGCTCTTTATTATCTTCATACTCACTATAAGAACTAGGATCATCATTCATCTTTCTCCTTCAGAATAGTAGCCCTCATTCTCACTCATCTCTTAATTATGGCTATATTCATAGCCCTCATAATCTCTATCTCCTTCATAGCCATAAATTTCTTTACCACAATCATAGTCTCCTATGTCATAGTCACAATTATCTGAGGCTATCAAAGACATTCTTCCTTATATTAATTTTTATCCATAAAATGAACAAACAAGATTACTTATAAAAGCTCCTCGCCAACACTTGTGAAATTCTCTCTTTTGTGATCCTCACAATTGGAGCAACAAATGTTGAAAGTTGCTTATACTTATGTGGTCAATAAGGTGTCAATCTCTACTTGCGGTCGGAGTGGATTCTTGTTTGATCGATTCAAAGAAATAAAAACTACTTACAGACTTGAACCAAAGAAGTTACAACGAATTAAGACTAGAAAAGAACAAATGAAATAGGACCAAGAAAGAAAACGAACTCAAAAAAAAACTAAATCGCAACTAAGTAAGAAGATTACCAGTTGTTAATTAGCATTTAGAATCGAGAAAAGAAGTCCAGGAATCAAAGAAAAGAAACTGAGAATCTAAAAGTGAGCTTACTAAAATTTTGACCAAGTTGATGACTAGGCTGATAGGTCTTACTTAGTTGACAACTTATCAATTTTGTTGTCAACCCAATGAAGAATTGGGTCTTGGGCTTTTTTACCTGACGACTTGGTTGACAGGCCATCACTTAGTTGATGACTTGGTTGACAAGTCATCACTTAGTTGATGGCTTATAACTCTAGTCGTCAACCTTAGGCTGAATAGGAGGTTAAAGTTATTTTTACCTGATGACTTGGTTGATAAGTAATCACTTAGATGATGACTTGGTTGATAAGTCATCACTTAGTTGATGTCTTGTCAATGAAGTCATCACCCTTAACAAGTGTGCATCCACGTCTTTAAAGAGTGAAGAATAAGGTATGGAGAGTCCTCAAATGTCTTCTCCTTCTTTGGATGATCTTGGTAGTTTCCTTGGAGATTATTCAAGGCTTTGAGGCTTCAATAATGGATCAATCAACTCTTGATAGCCTTGATTTCTTTGTGGTTCCCCCATTTGTACTCTCTTTTGTTCTCTTCCGCTAGAATAATCTTTCTTGATGGCAATTTGATTCATTCTTTCTTTGGGAGAATTGGAATAGTTTTTGGAATAAACAAGTACAACACCTTTATCCACTTCCCTTTTGGATCAAACACACTATTTTTTAATGTTCTTCTTCAACAATATTTGAAGAACACATATAAAACCAAGAACATTCAAAATTGACCCTTATGCAAATGAACCTGGAGTTTGATGAAATTTGAAACACAAGCATACAAAGAACACCAAGAACATTCAAATTAACCCTTATGCAAATAAACTCGGAATTTGATGAAATTCAAAACCCAAGCTCACTTCAACCTCCCAAACACAATACCAACACTTTTAAGCTCAAATTGCCACCAACAAATCTTTGATTTAAAAACCCCACCTTCAAGTTTTCTTAAACTTAAGCTCCAACAATGGTAGATGGCCCAAATATCACTAGAATAAGCTCAACTCTTGGATTTTGGCTCTAATAGTACCAAGGAACAAAAATCTAACACTAGAAACTCTAAATGACACAAAAATAAAAAAACTTGAAATGTGAAGAACACTAAAATCATTTTTTGGACTCTTTATCTTCTTTTTTTTTAAAATTTTCTAGATAACAAATCCAGGAATAGAATCGAGGGAACAATCCTAAGCTTGAATCTAATACCAAATGATGCAATTCAAGCCATGAGAACTCAAATCTAAATGTGGAAAAGTAAAGATAGAAGGATAGGATAAAAATGAATGAAACATACACATAAAGAAGATAATAAAAGGGAAATCGAAGTGTATTTCAAACCCCAAAACCTCATTTAAAGAATACCAACTATCACCTAACTCTTACGTGACCGTAAAGGGAATTAGATCTCCCTTACAACCAATATTTCTAATCAAGGATCAACATTTACTATTCTAAGCTCACAATATTCTAAAAGGAGTTTTCATACATTCATTATAAAAAACAAGCTTAAATAAGGAAGAAAAGACCTAAATCTATCTGTTCATAGTCTAGTACAAGGCCCAAAAGTGACCCACAAGCAAAATTACAAATAACCTTAAAGTGATTTTCAGCTGATGACTTTATCACTAGTCGTCACTTTAGTCGTCAATATAGTGATAAGTTTTCACGTTTGTGGTAAACCTTAATAGAAGGTCATCGTTAGCTGACAAGTTGTCACCTAAGTCACCAGTAAGGTGATAAGTCATCATTTAAGTCGCTAGCCTTAACAGAATGCAATTTTTAGCTTAACAACTTGTTAGTTAGTGAAGTCATCAACAAGGTGATGACTCACTAACCAAGCCATCACCTCTAGAAAGAGTGTTATTTGTTCCTTCTTTCACTCCCAAGCGATCAACCACACATGATATTATTGGTTTGGGAGCTCGAAGAAGGTCCTTCAAGTGTATTCTTGAATCTTATGGGTGATTATGGATTGGACTTCATCATGTTGGACTCAAATGATATGATCAAAAGCTTTGATGGACTTTTGGCTCGTATCAAATGGATATTGTAATGACCCTCCTGGTCATTTTATGTATTTACACTTATTTTTGTACTTTAGCACTTTCTTATAGCAAATACAAAAAATTTATGACTTAATGGATCTGACAGTTCGGTTACCAGGCAGTTCATTTATTTTTAGAGCCAATTCTCTTTTTTGAAGCCTTCACTAGTTCAAATTATCTACTGGGTAAAAACTTTAGTCCCACGACCTCATATGCCAATTTTGACAATTCCAACAGGTCCGAACCTATAAAACTTGGGGGAAAATATATTCCCTATTAAATTCACACTCTCGCACACCCAAATTGTTCAAAACCACCATCTAAAGTATAAACAATGTATAAGTAAACATGAAACAACAGATAAACAACAATCATTCAAGAAACCTCAACCCATATCCATAAACTAACAATTAAACCACTTGGGTAGCAATTTAAACATATTCTTTTAACAAAATAACTTTTGGGGAAGAGACATATGCCTGAAAGGGTCACGATTATGGAAGAAATTTGCCCTTGAGAGCCCTTATTAATTAACTTCTTATAAACCCTAAGTATCTTGACCTTAGAGAATTTAGAGAGTTTGAGAGAGTGCTTATGGTTGATAGGGGTTGTAAATAATATCCTCAGGGCATTTTATGTACATGGGGTATAAGTGGGTAAAGAGGGAAATGTCCAAATTGCCCTCAATTTAAAAATTTAAAAATGACGCACAGTCATTATGAGTGACCTTACAACTTGTAGGGTCACTCTACAACTTGTTAGTCCAGTCATAATCTGGACCGTTCCTATGGGCACTCACAATAATTCGTAGCATACAACTCGTACTCAGACATTATGACTCGTAACATGATAGTCTTAGTCACAATTGGAACTTAGGATAGTACACTAGTTTCCCTACGATTTGGAACACTATGACTCGTAATGAGTCTTGATGACTTGTGACCTCAAGTCATCACCATGGAAGTAACTTAGGAAAACCTCACTGGATACCCTACGATTTGGGTCCTATGACCCATCAAGACACCAAACAACTCCTAGGATGAGTCATAGTGATTACAATAAGTTCAAAGATCAAAATATTTTCAGGGACCAAAACCCGGGGTGTTACATTCTCCCCTCTTTAGGATCATTCAACCCCAAATGATAGGATAAATCTTTTATTAGCACGAGTTAACACAGAACACAACCACACTTATCTTTAATAAAGAGATAAAACAAAGATATAAAGGAAATCAAAATCTCCTTTAACAAAGTCAAAAAACAAAGATGTTAAGGAATACACATACCTCACGCATAATTTTCCAAAGCAAGAAACAAGAAGGGATACTTGGATTTTATGTCCTCTTTAGCTTCCTAAGTAGCTTCTTCAAAATTTTGGTTCCTCCATAGAACCTTCACCGAATCCACATCCTTTGTCCTCAAACAATGGACCTATCTTTCCAAAATTTCCACTGAAACTTCCTCATAGGACAAGGAATTTGAAACACCAGCACTTTCCTAATGAATGTTTATGGAAGGATCATCCACACACTTCTTTAACATTGAAACATAAAAGACCTGATTAATGGAACCCAGACGCGATGGCAAATCAACCTCATAAGCCACACAACCCACTCACCTCAAAATATAATATGGATTAGCATAATAGGGACTAAGCTTTACCTTCCTTCTAAACCTCATCACTCCCTTCATGGGAGACACCTTCAAGAACACTAAATCACCTACATCAAACACCATGTCCCTTCACCGTACATCCTTATTAGACCTTTCATGACTCTAGGTGTTCTTAAGTGTATCTCGAATCACTTTCACCTTATCCATATTTTGGTGAACCAAGTTGGGACTGTATACCCTATTCTCGCCAACCTCAAATCATCCAATAGGAGACCTACACCTCTTACCATAAAGAGCCTCAAAATGAGTCATCCCAAAGTCTGAATATTATTGTTCGCTTATCCATCCATCTGAGGGTGGAAAGCGGTGCTAAGGTTCACCTTAGTACCCAAACCTTTCTTGAAAGAATGCCAAACATATGATGAAAACTGAGTACCCTAATCAGATATGATATAAACTAAAGTACCATGCAACTTCGCGATCTCTTGAATAAAGAGCTTAGAATAATCCTCCGCTGAAAAATCAGTCTTCACTATTAAGAAATGAGCGGACTTAGTCATCGTATCCTTGATGACCCAAATGAAATCAAATTGTTGGTGAGACCGTGAAAGACCAATAACGAATCCATATTAATCACTTCCCATTTCCACACGGGCAACTCAATCTCTTGAGACAAACCACCAGGTCTCAAGTACTGCACCTTCACTTGTTGACAAACCATACACTTGGCAACAAAATTGGCCATATTCTTCTTTAAGTTACTCCACCAATAAATTTCCTTCATGTCATGGTACATTTTTGTCAAACTAGGATGAATAGTATACCTCGAATCGTTAGCCTCAATTAAGATTCCTTCCCGTAGCTCATCAACGTATGCAACACATAACCTATCTTGGTATCTCAAGATACCATCTTCTCCAATCTCAATAGCCATTACTTTCTGCTGGCCCAGGCCATCCTTAATATGCATCAAGATAGGATCCAAGGTCTGCTTCTCTTTCACCTCAACACCTAGAGATTTCTTTACTACATCTCGTACCATCACACCTTCATCCTCAGAATCCAAGAGATGAACTCTAAGATTAGTCTCATAACCCAAACCAGGGCCTGGTCATGATGGGTATCTCAAGTCCGCTGGGGACCGAAGATCACCTCTTACACCTAACCAACCACCATAATACCACCCCTTTTGAATAAATTCCAAACATATAACAAGATAAGTTCAGAGAATAAAAGATACTTCTATAATCAATAACCAATAACCGACCAACATCACCCAAATCTAAAGTAATCCAACAAATCCACTACCAAAACTAAACAATAATAGAGTGTTGAGACATGCCCCGGCTATAACCAAAAATAAGTCTAGACGTTTTGAGACATAAGGAACCAAAACATGAAATGTAGACTTCCAAAGTATGGAAGCTCGCAACTTCAATATCAACTCATGAGCTGATCCAGAATCCTAATCACTAAGTAGAAGGGTAGAAGTATGACCAATTCCTGCATTGCATGGGGACACAGCGTCCGAAGATGATTAGCAGTTAGAGTGATAGCATGAAACTCAAGGATATGTATAATATAATGATATGATCAATAGTTTTGAATGTTAAAAATCCAATGCATAGATATATATATAGCATGCCGGGAAAAGAAAAAAGGCTAAACATGCACTTTAAAACTTTAACCTGGATTGTTTATCTCAATCGTCATATAATAGTATCCACTGGTTATATAAGCCCCAACATTCACCCCTGGTCGGGCCCCAGTACGTGTAGCTACACGAAGTAGAGAAAGATCATATATATTTATGAACGACCCTCCAATCATATACCACGGTGACTTAAGCACCCGATCATAAAATATGATATGATGGACGAGAACCCTCCAATTATAATGGTAGAAATAAGGTGGACTCAAACCTTCTATTCATAAGCAAGGGTACTCAAACCCTTAATCCATAACGACTCCTGCACCGGCTAGTGCGGTATCCATTGTTTGTCACTTGGACCTCCACTTTCACGACTGAGCTACACAACCTACTTTTAAAGCCAAATTAAAACATTTATCACACAATCCCATTCATAGAACCATAATACACATTTAGGCATTCATTGTTGGTATCGTCATACCAACTACACTTCAAGGTAACATCAACATGCCAAAACAATTACATCATTTGGGGAAATTCACAACCCCATTGGTTCAATTATGCAATAATTTGTGAAAACATGAATCCATAAGGTTCAGTTAATCATCACAATGCAATAGTTCAATTCCCATATTTCTCATAACTAAAATCAAATTTCACAATAAGGGGTTGGGGTCATAATCATTGCAAAAGTCACATGTTTGGGAAAATCACAATTCCCTAGTTCATTTACCATACCCATGCACCCATAAATTAAAACCTATTTTTAAAGAATGAATATTCAATAATAAAGCATGGGAAAACATTGTTCAATAATAAACATTCAAGACCCTCAACCCTTATTTTAAAATAAAACTCAATATCTCATGAACAATACTTTAAATCATATGCTCTTATAGATAAACAATGAGCGAAGAGTAACATACCTTAAACACTAAGAAATTTTGAGAAATCGACCCTTGATCCCTGAGATGACCAACTTGATAAAACCCTAGCTTGACTTGGTTGAAGGAATTTTGATAGCCTTTTAGAATGTTTGAGAAGTTACTTGAATTTATTTTTAAGTGCTAATGACACCCTAAAAGGGTTATAAGATGTGGGTTTCAGTTTGGGTAAGAGGAAAAATATCCAGAATGCCCTTAACTTAAAAGTTGAAATAGTGTCGCCATTGCCTATGGGCCAGCTGTTGATTTGTAGCTACTCCTTATGAATCGTTACAATGAGTTATAACCAAGATAATCTCTAGGACCCCCACACACTGTTGACCCTACGACTCAAGTGGTACCACTCATAATGAGACCCTACGACTCATAGTTTCCAGTTGTTGTCAACATAGAACCCAATTATGTAAACACTGGACATCCTACAATTTGCACCCAATGATTTGTAACAAATCCTTTTGGCTCGTAGTAAGCCACTCAAACTCAGAGCAGAACTTAGCCACTTAATTTCTGATTTGGTTACGATTCCATCCCAATGACTATTCATGAGTCTTTATGACTCATGTCCCAAAGTCGTACCCAAGATAGAAACGTAATAACCATTCACTGGACACCATAAAGATAGATAAATTGACATAAGAAACTACAAGGAAATAAGAACCAATGAGTGTTTCAAACTCAAAGACCCCTAAATCTTATAAAATCGAACTCCAATTTCTTACGTAGACCTCAAGGGAATTGAGTTCCCAAGCAACCCATATTTCTAAACAAGTTGTCAACACAAGCTAATCCAGCTTGCAATTCACTCATAAGAGCATTCATTTAAATATCATCAAAAGTTAGAAATGAAATGAATAAGGCATATATTTATAGTGTTTACCTATTCCTAAAATAGCCTATTACAAAAATAGCCTAAACATGGCTATTTTGGAAATAACCCACATGGGCTCTTCAAAGCATGCTCCACACATGGCTTTGTGGGCTTAGGAGCCTAAAAGGGGTCCACCAAATGCACCCTTGATCTCTTGGCTTGATCATGGATTGGACCTCTTTGTATTGGCCTCGAAAGATGTAGTCTAAAGCTTTAAGACCGCTCCAGATCGTATCAAACCTTCACTGGAGACACATTCGTGGTGTCCTCAATCAGTGAACTTGTCTATCAAATATCTCCACCAGGACTTCCTCATACGACAAGGATTCCAAAATATCAACATTCTCAATAGGCACAATAAAATAAGGATCACCCATGCACTTCTTTAATATCGACATGTGGAAAATAGGATGAATGAAACCCAAACTTGCAGGCTACTCCAATTCATAAGAAAAACTCCCCACTCTCCTCAAAATCTGATATGGACCCATATACCGAGGAATAAGCTTCCCATTCTTTCCAAATTGCATCAATCCCTTCATTAAAAAAACTTTCAAAAACACCCAATCACCTACATCGAACTCTAACTCCTTTTACCTTACTTCTACATAAGAACTTTGGAAACTTTGCGCAGTCTTAAGTCTTCCCCTAATCACGTTCACCTTCTCCATGGCTTGGTGCACCAAGTTAGGACTAAATAACCTAGTCTCACCAACCTCAAATCACCTAATAGGAGACCTACACCTCCTACTATAAAGATATTCAAAAAAAGCCATCCCAATACTAGAGTGATAACTATTATTATACGCAAACTAAATTAGAGGTAAGTAATTCACCAAACTTCTCCTGAAGTCAACCACATAAGCCTTTAACATATCTTCCAAGGTCTGAATAGTTCATTTTATTTATCCATACATCTAAGGGTGAAAAGCAATGCTAAGGTTCACCTAAGTCCCTAAACCTTTCTAAAACAAATGCTAAAAGTGAGAAGAAAATTGCATACCTTATTCTGAAATAATGGACACCGACGCTCCATGCAATCTAACTATTTCCCTAATAAATTACTTGGAATAATCTTCTCCAGAGTAAGCAGTGCTCATATGCAAGAAGTGAGCAGACCTACTCATTTATCCACAATAACTCAAATCAAATTATGCTGATGGTGAGACAGCAAAAGACTTGTAATAAAATCCATATTGATCATCTCCCACTTCCACATAGGCAACTCAATCCCTTGAGACATGCCATCAGGCCTCAAGTGCTTAACTTTCACTTGCTGACAAACCAAACACTTAGCCATAAAGAGAGCCACATCTCTCTTTATATTGTTCCACTAATAGATTTTCTTTAAATTATGATATATTTTTGTCGAACTCGGATAAACTATATACCTCGACTTATAAGCCTCAGTCAAAATCCTTGCCTACAACCCATCAATATCAGGAACACACAACCTACCTTGATAGCTTAGAATACCATCATCACCAATATTAATGCCATAACCTTTTGTTGACCTACATCATCCTTAATATATATAAGGATAGGATCCAAAGCTTGTTTTTTCTTCACTTTACCACCAAGAGATAATTTTTCCACCATTTGAACAATAACTCTTCTATCCCCAAAGTGCAAAAGATGAACTCCCAAATTAGCTAGGCTGTTAATATCCATTACCAATCCTCATTTTTTCTTATCCACATTAGATAAAATCCCCATGGACAGCCTGCTAAGAGTATCAGCAACCACAGTAGCTTTACTTGGATGATAGTAAAGTCTCATCTCATAATCCTTGAGCAATTTGAGCCATCGCCTCTACTGAGATTTAACTCCTTCTAGGTAAATACATACTGCAAGCTCTTATGATCTAAATAGACTTCTACATACACCCCACACAAATAATGGTGCCAAATATTCAAAGCAAAAACCACAGCTGCCAACTCTAAATCATGAGTTAGATAATTCCTTTCATGAACCTTAAGTTGCCTAGAAGCATAAACCACCACCTTACCATGTTACATCAAAACATAACCCAGTACTACACGAGATGTATCCCAATACACCATAAATCCATTAGTACCCTCGGGCAAGGTTATAATTGGTGCAAAAGTTAACTTACCATTTAATTTCTCAAAGTTGCTCTCACACTCATCAGACTATAAGAACTTAACCTATTTTTGAGTCAGTTTAGTCAATAGAGAAGCAATAAAAGAAAACTCTCCATAAATTGTCTATTATACCAGCCAGGCTTAAGAAGCTCTAAATATCAGTTGGAGTCATAGTTCTAGGCCATTTCTTAACTGCCTCAACTTTATATGAGTCCACCTTGATCCCCTCGCTAGAAATAATATGCCCAATAAAAGTCACAGCATCCAACCAAAACTCACACTTAGAAAACTTAGCGGACAACCTTTGATCCTTAAGGGTCTGTAACACAATTTGGAGATGATTGACATGATCCTCCTCACTCTTAAAATTCACCAAAATATCATTAAAGAAGACAATAACAAATAAGTCCAAAAACTACCTGAAAACCCAATTCATAAGATCTATAAAAGCAGTCGAAGCATTAGTCAACCCAAATGAGGTAACTAAGAACTCATAGTGACTATACTGGGTTAGGAAAGCAGTCTTGGGAATATCACCCTCCCAAATTTTCTATTGCTAATTGCCCAAACGGAGATCAATCTTAGAAAATCATCTAGCATCCTGAAGTTAGTTGAAAAGACCATTAATCATAGGAAGAGAATACTTAGTCTTTATCATCACCTTATTCAACTATTGATAATCTATATATATTCGAAGAGACCTCTTTATTTTACACAAAAAATTTGGAGCACCCCATGAAGAAACACTAGGAGGGATAAAACCCTTATCAAGGAGGTCCTTTAACTACTCTTTCAACTCCTTTAACTCAGTCGAAGCCATTCTACAAGGAGGAATAGATATAGGACAGGTATCTGATAGAATTTCTATACCAAAGTCCATTTCCCTATCAGGAGAAATTTTAGGAAGATCCTCAAGAAACATTTCAAGAAATTCATTCACCATAGGGACAGATTATAAAGACGAAACCTCAGAACTAAAATCTTTAATCCAAACCAGATGATAAAGACATCCCTTGGAAATCAACTTTTGAGCTCTAAGGTAAGAGATAAACCTCTATTTTGGCACTAAAGAGCTTCTCTCTTATTCAATTACTAGTTCATTGGGGAATTGAAAACTGACCTTTCGTGTCCTATAGTCCAAAGAAGCATAGTATGCATGAAGCCAATTTATCCCTAAGAGTACAGCAAAATCTACCAAATCAAGCTTTACTAAATATACCAATGTCTCTCTATAAAAGATAAACACCACAACCCCTATAGATCTTTTAGCCATAATAGTGTACCTACCAAAGAAGACACAAAAAAAAGGGTTGGAAATACTTCTGAGACCAAAACCAAAATGCACAGCCACATGGTGTCACATAAGAAAGGGTGGATCCCAGATCAAGCAAATAATACACATCATGAGAGAAGAGCTTTAATGTACCAGTGACAACATCATGAGGTGGCTTAGATTTCTAATAGGTATAAAGAGCATAGATATATTTTGACCAGGACCGATACTAAAAGTAAAACCCTTTGGTGCGAAAGGATGGCCATGATTAAGGAAAGCATAACCCTTGTTATCTCCTGTGTCAATAATAGTTGAAGGAAAGTGTCACTATATATGCCCCACATGGCCACGATTAAGGTACCAATTTCTCCCCTTGTCATAATCACCTTGGTAAAGCTGACCGTAAAATCTATAAGGAGGATATGATGGGGCTGATTGAGCTCCACTAGCCTAAGACTGGGCACCTAGTGCCTTAGGAACACTATTATCTTGAAAACAACGATCACCAAATGGCTTAGGATAAGGAAAAATAGATAAAGAATATACAATAGAGTTTCCCCAAGTCTTCTTCTTACTTTACTATCTACCATTTTCTTCACTATTCTGCTGACCCCTACCCTGTACTAAATATCTAAACTTCTTATTCTACCTTTCTTCTATCTCTACCTACTTCTTTTACTCATCCTTAAATTGATACATCTAAACCATAAGCTTCGAGATATCCATATCATTGTTCAATATTGCAGCCTTACACTCTAATACCAAGTCACAAGACAAACCAGAAGCAAACTTTCTCACCCTCTACATTAGTAGCATGCATCACCTTAAAGATCTTCTCCATCTCATCAATAGACCCTTATAGATCCTCCTCAACCTTAGAGTTAGTATAGGATGGGGGATTTAGCCACTAACCAATTCGAGTAACCTCAGATAAAAGAATGATAGAACTAATAGGACCAGACTAAGACCCCACTAATTGGGTAAGTAGATGAATGGACCGACAAAACTCTGTATTAGAAATATCTTCTTATGGTGACTGAGCATGAGTGTCACTAACCAGAGAGTTACTAGTTGGGACTCGCGGAACTCCAGGTGGAGCAACACAATCAGGAGCAAAGACCATTAACTAGGTCTGTACTCCATAAAAAGGGTGAGTCCCCTCTATATTCCCCTCAGGTAGGGTAAAGGTTCTGGTAGAGTTTATAAAAGCATTAAATCTTAGTGGAGGTGTGATTTGAAAGGAAAACAAGCTATGAGTTAGAGAAATTCCATGACCCCAGACTCTATATCGCGAAATAGAATACAAGAAATGAGAATATTTCTAAATGCCTTATAGGCTTCCCCTTATAAGTTTGGCACGCTACACACCCATAAAAGTGACTCTACTCTACACGACTTTGTGGAAACCCAAAGACCCTGAACCTAAGCTCTGATACAAGCTTGTCGTGACCCGACCCTAGGCTTACTTATGATGGGTACTTCAAGCCCACTGACGATCAGAGACCATGCCCATAGCCTATTCAATCAAGAAAAATCCAGATAATAACAAGGCAAAAAACAACCAAAGAATAAAAATAAAATAGTAAATATAGCTCAAGAATAAGATCTAAGAGTTAACAACAATATCCAACCCACATATGTTCAGAAATGCCTCTAAACTAATCCGAATATCAAACTAGGTTGGTACATGCCCCCGACCATTACAGTGACAATGATAATGATAATGTTAATGTGAACTCTTTAATTCTAAAATATGGAATGAAAATAATGGAATGACTAAGCTTTCTGGAGGATGGAAACTAACCACTTCACCGTGAACCAACTGATAAACTAGATCACCTAATACTACATAAAGTAACAAAAGAATCCCCTAGAACCCTATATCATAAAATGATACAGTATCCGCGGAAGGTTAGTGGGATAAGCACTAGCAAGTAACTCAGAGTAGGATAAAATAATGTTATTTCAAAATCAAGTCCAAACTCGGTGTACATGTTAACATGTATACATACATACATATATATATTACACTAGGATAGCGAACAAGGTTTAGCATGAGATTTAATATCATTAACCTGGATTGTGTAGCATCAAATTATCCTAAGGGAAACCATAGGCTATATGGGTCCAGCTCCTCACACCAGAAAGGTTTTAGTACACATTAGCCTCACAAACTAGAGAAATCAAAGGAAAGGTTAAAGAATCCTCAACCCCAGCCAATCCTAAGTATATATATAAAGTGTGAACTATCCATACAGTCATAAAGACCCCACGCTGGCAAACGTGGTTTCTAATAATGGTCCTTCAAGGACCTCCACCTTCACGGTAAGCTACACAACTCCCTTTAATCTCAATTAAAACATTTATGCATAACACATCCATTTATCTGGGAATCATTTAACAAGGAATTCACCATTGATATCATTATACCACTATGATTGCAAGCTTATAGAATTATGTCATTCCAATCATCTACTAACTTGGGGGAATCCACGACCCCCAAGCTCCAATTTAAAAACCAAATTATAGCCACTAAGGTACTATAAAACTATTTATATTCCATTATCCCTTTCATGCAATGCAATAGCTTTAAAAATTGTTAAATTATGCATATAGCTATATTTCAAAGCCAATTTCATAAGGTGGGTAAAGGTTATTACCAATTCCAATACCAAAAATCCATCAACTTTGGGGGAATCCATGAAGGAAATCCATGACCTCCAGTCCATTATCCACACCCATGCACCCAATGAGTTCCAAACATTTCATGCCATGATAAAAATACAAGTTTAAGGAAAGAGATACATGCCTGAAAACACCAAGAATTTAGAGAAAAAACCACACTTTGAGCCCCAGATGACCAACCCTTAGAAACCCTAGATTTGTTCTTGACTTGGGAATTTGAGAGAGAAAAGAGTGTTTATGTTATGGTAAAAGATAAAAATAAAACCCTTCTGATTTTTTATGGCCGTGGGCTATAATTGGGGATGAAAGGTAATGACCAAAGTGACTCTAATTAAAATATAGGAAAAATTATCATCAATGACTACGGGTCATATCAAGAATCATGGTCACTGATCACGAATCATCACCAATACTTATAGCCTAGGTAGAAACTCAGGGCCTATTTACTGGTTTGGCCACAAGTCCAACCCTACAACTCGTGACCTCAGCCTACGACTCATGAAGTCTAGTAGTTACCAAGATAGCAACCTTGGGCCATCTCATTATTAAGGTCACTAGTTCCTCACCATAACTCATGACATTACCTTACGACTTGCATGATCCCAGTCGTGACCATGCCAAAAACTTAGGGAAACCTTACTGCTAGACCACAGCTAGCTCTATATGACTCGTGATGAGACTTAATAACTCACACCTGAATTGTAACCTAAGCAGTAAGCACGATCACTAAGAAAAATTTAGTGTTCAATACCAGAGGTATTACAGAATCCTAGAGAAACAATTCTACTAGCCCAAAATGCATCAAGATATTGCTAGAATTTGTAGCCAATGTATGGATTGTAAGTAAAAAATCCTAAGTTCTCCTTCAAGGATCGTATACCCCACCACCCACTCCATAAATCCCTTAGCATAACATCTCTATGGATTTTTGTTTTTGGTTTTCCAAGGACAAAGAGAGGTAGAGATAGTATTTTTTGTTGTTAATCAATTTTCTAAGATGGCCCATTTTATTTTATGTCATACAAGTGATGATATAGATAATCTTTATTTATTGATCATATTATCAAAATACATGTAATCCATTGGACTATTGTTAGTGAAAGGGACTTTAAGTTCCTTAGACATATTTGGAAGCCATTATGGGGTAGGCTTGGCACCAAATTGTTTTTCTCAATCTCTCCACCCACAAACCAATGTTCAAATAAAGTTGGTAAATAGGACCTTGGGTTCTATGTTACGTACCTTATTTAAGGGGAAAATTACCTCTTGGTAGGATAACCTACCTTTAGTCAAATTTGCTTATAATCGTGTTATCCATTCGACTATTTGTATGACTTCCTTTGAATTTTCTATGGTTTTAACCCCCTAACCCATTTATATATCACTGATTAGCCTAGTGATGTTGTGATAAGATTATATGGAAATAAAAGGGCAGAAACCATGAAAAAGATACAAGTAAAGTTGAGGATTCTCATTGAGAAAAAAAATAAAGAGGTGATCAAAAGAGTAAACAAAATAAGGAAGTGACTTTTTCATGAACTGGTGATTGAGTGTGGGTAAACCTTCATAAATATAGGCTTACAACACAAATAAAATCCAAATGTATACCTCGAGGTGATGATCTATTTCAAGTGCTTGAAAGGATAGACGATAATGCCTACAAGATTGACCTTTCTCTGGAATATTAAGTTCAAAATACCTTCAATGTGTGTGATATTTCACTCTTTGACATGATAAAATATGATCACCCTTGAATTTGAGGTCAAACTCTTCTTAGGATGGAGAGGATAATACAATCCGAATTAGCTCTAAATCTTTTACTAGAAACCTAACCCAGGAGCTTTAACAGATCCAAGAATTGTTCATAAAGTGGGAGGTACTTGAAGAAGTCTTGTTACCATCAAGAGGGTGTTATTTTATTATGATTTCACTCACATTGGTCCAAGAATCAATTAAGGAGTCAAGGGAATGCAAAATGGGACTAGAAAGCCCCTTGGGAGGGACATGCACCCAAGGTATTTTGGATTTGGAGTCACTATCTCTATGAGGTTCATGTTGATATATTTTTTTTATCATAATGGCCTACAGTATGTTTTTAATCAAAAAGAGTTAAATCTCAAGCAAAGAAGATAGCATGAGTTGCTGAAGGACTATAATATTAGTCTTCACTACTATCTAGGTAAGACTAATGTAGTTGTTGATTCTCTTAGCAGGTTATCCAAGGGGAGTCTAGATTATGTAAATGAGGATAAAAGGGATTTGGTGAAGTAAATTCCCTATTTGTCTAGTCTTGGAGTTTGTCTCACGGTCTTTGAGGATGGTGGTGTATTTATGAATCAGGTATCACAGTCGTCTCTTATTGCTGAGATAAAAGAAAAACAAATGTTGGATCCTAATCTAAGGAATATTAAGAGTAATTTGGGTCAGCAAAAGGTTGTTGACTTTATGATTAGTGGTGATGGTATCTTGAGGTACCAAGCAGGTCATGTGTTCCCGATATCGATGATTTGAGGGAAATAATTTTGGCTAAAGCTCATGGATCTCATTATACTATTATCCTAGTTCTACAAAGATGTGTCATGATCTTAAGAAGTTCTATTGGTAAGTGTATGGTGTATCAACAAGTGAAAGTTGAGCACATGAGATCGGGTGGTTTGTACCAAAAGATAGAGTTGTTCAAATAAAAGTGGGAAGTGATTAACATGGATTTTATTACCAATTTTTCTCAATATTGGAATAATGTGATTCGATTTGGGTCATTGTGGATAGGATGACCAAGTTTACTCACTTTTTACTGGTGAGGACTAGTTATTAGGCAAAGGATTATACTAAGTTATATGTTACAAATATTATGAAGTTGTATGGTGCTCCAGTTTCTATCACTTTGGATTGTGGTACTTCATTCCTATCTCATTTTTGGAAGTCATTCCAGAAAGGTTTAGTAACTAAGGTGTTCCTTAGTAATGCTTTCCACCCATAGTCGGATGGACAAACAGAGACGACCATCCAGATATTGGAAGATATTCTTCATACTTGTGTGATTGACTATGGTGGTAGTTGGTTCGACCATTTTCCTTTGATTAGATATACTTATTATAATAGTTATTACTCTAGCATTGGTATGGCTCTTTTTGAGGCATTGTATGGTAGGAGATGTTGTTCTTCTTTTGGGTGGTATGAAGTTGGTGAGGGAAATTTTTTTGGCCCACAGTTGGTTCACCAAGCCTTGGATAATGTGAAAGTGATTCGTGATATATTAAAAGCCACGCAAAGTCGCCAAAAGTCCTATGCAGATATGAGGCGTAGGGAGTTAGAGTTCAATATTGGTGATAGGGTGTTCTTACAAGTATCTTCCATGAAAGAAGTGATGTTATTTGGAAAGAAAGAGAAGTAAAGTCCTCGGTATGTTGGTCCCTACTTGATTTTGAAGAGGGTTTGCAATGTTGCCTATGAATTGGAGTCTCAATCTAGTTTGAGCTCCATTCATTCAATTTTCCATGTTTCTATGTTGAGAAAGTATGTAGGTTATCCTTCATTAATTATTCCTTTAAAAGGGTTGGGTATCTCAGATTCCTTATCTTAAGAGGGCTCCCAGTTGAGATCTTAGATCATCAAGTTTGGCAATTTTGGACAAAGTATGTGGCCTTTATAAAGGTTCTTTAGAGGAAGCATAAGGTTGAAGAAGCTACTTAGGAGGTGGAAGAGAACATGAAGTCAAAATATTCGCATTTGTTCCTTGCTCCGAATATTCATGCAAAAGGTATGTGTTCTTTATCACATCTTTGTTTTCTAACTTGGTTAAAGGTTATCTTGATGCGTAATAATGTGTTAACTTGTGCTTGTGCTTTCCTTACCCGTCATTTGAGAACGAATGATCCAAGTGGGGGAAAATTAAAACACCCTAGCTTTTGACCCTTAGAAAAATTCTTGAGTTTTAGTTTCTAGACAACATATGATTTAAACATACTTGTCATATGCTAAAATATTATTTAAATTCCCTCTCTCGTATGGTAGTCAGTGTAGTTTGATCAGTTTCTATCCAAGGTATGAAAAGATCATACAACCCGTATGTTAGGGTACTAGAAGTATGATGCAAATTGTATGATGCCCTATGTCTACTCTAGAGGATTCTATTCTTTCTAAGGTACGGTTTTAGGGTACTTCTCATTTGATAGGGTACAAGTTAGCCTTGGTGGTCATATGTTGGTCAGTATGGAGGTCCAAGGTGATGTCTAGGGTAATAGATAAGGGTACCACTTGTATCCTAAGGTGTGTTTAGGGGGTTTAGTCATACCCTCCTATGACTATGTTTTCAGCTTTTAAACTGAGGGTATTTCAAACATTTCCCACCCCTAAACCCGTAAGTCCCCATGTCTTAAAATGTATTGTAGCCTCTCATAACCTACCATTGAAATATTAATCACATAAAAATCCTCTCTAAATTCTCTCTTGAAAATTGGGTCTAGGGTACTTTAAAGGTGTTCATCTTGAGGCACAAGAGTCAAGTTTATTCTGTGAATATTCTTGAATAAGGCATGTGACTCTTCCCTAATTGTTATTTCATAAATATCATGTTCTTAAAAGTGTGATTATGATTCTTAAATGGTGGTTTTGAAAACCAAAATTGAGGGTTTTGTTTCATATAGTTGAGTATTGTTTACTCTTGGTTTAACTTATATTTATACATGTTTTTGATGATGGTTTGCACATGTGGGTGCTTGGTAATTATGGTTTCATAATTGGGTCATGGGTAACCCTAAACTTGATGGTGTTTACATTGATTTTGGTCTTGATATTAGTATGCCCTCAAGGTATTTGTGAAAATGCCTAAAAGAATAAACTAGTCACATGTTAATGATGTTTTGAACTAAGGCATTGGCCTAATGAAAATAAGTGGGTGGTAAATGGTATTGTAAAGGCGTTGTTGTCCATGTAATGATTTAAATGGTAACCTTGGTGGTTTAATTAGTTGCTTGGGTTTGAGTCCCTAACATTAAATTACTTTATGTCTTCACTTGATAATGGGTTTGAGTCCCTAAACTTTGAATTGAACAAGTATCTTTGTTAGATGATGGGTTCGAGTCCCAAAGTCAAATTAATGGATGGTTGATTGATAATGGTAATGGCATGTAGTATACTTGCAAGTAGTGTTGGTATGACGATGCCAACGAAGTGCCTTTGGTTAAGTAATTAGCTTAGTAGTTGTGTATGTGAAATTATGGTTTTAAATTAGGCTTAATAGCGGGATGTGTAGTCGCGCTGTGAAAGTGGAGCCCCAAGGAGTAACACTAGAAACCGCACTAGTTGGTTCAGGTGTCTTATGAATGGGTGGTTTGATTCCCTCGAATGAACTTATAAAAGGGAGGTTTGTATCCTCCTTACTACATGTATCGATGCTTAAGTCACCTTAATTATACCAGGAGGTTTGAGTACCCCATAAAGGCATATACAGATATGGATATTCTCTGGTTCATGCGGCTGCACGCACTAGGGCCCTTCCATCTATGGGGAAGCTGGGCCCATATAGCCTATGGATGACTTGTTCTATGATAGTCATGCTACACCACCCAAATTAATGAATTCTAAAGTTCATGCTAATCTTGTTCCCTATCCCGACATGGTGTAAATATGTATATATTTATATGTATGTATTGTATTGGATTATGAGTTGATTGATTGGTTCTGAACTATTGGCACTATTTTATCCTTAAACTTGAGTTACATGTTAGATCTCCAACCATAAACCATCTTCAACACTGTATCTCCATGCGATGCAGGTTTTGGTCATACTACACCTCCTACTCAGTGATTGAACTCGGGAACAACTTGTGTTGACTTGAAGTAGTGATCTTCCATACTTTGGAAGTCTCCATTTCTAGTTTTAGTTTCTTATGTTTCTATTTATTTAGTCTCGGTCATCGATTTCAACTATGGTCGGGGGCATGTCCCAACCAGACTTTGTTTTGACTTTGGATAGAGTCTTTGTGAGACTATTATGGGTTAGTATGGGTGGTGTTGACAAATATGCTAGCCTTGGCATTGGTGTTGGTATTGGGGCTATTGTCATATGACTGTATTTGCTTTGTGATTGTTCCATTTTTTTATGGTATGGATATGTACTTGGTTATTATTTTTGTTTTGTTACGATTGTTGGTTGGGCATTGTATAGATAGACTTGTTTGGTCTTGTCATAGTCTTGGACCTATCCCATCTTTCTGCTGCTAATCTCTCTATCTTGTTATATGTTCAGAATTCATCCGACTCAGGGTATATGCTTGGTTGGTTGATTTGGGCAATGAGGTGGTCTCTGGTCCATGTTGGCCCTGAGATTCCCATTATGATAAGGTCATGGTTTGCATCGTGTCAGGGATGCACCCCAATTGCTTCAAATTTGCTCAAGCGGATTGTGTGGGCCTTTTCTTGCAATTGGGTCACTTTTGGTCCCCTAAATGTGTAATAATTAGCCCTAAATTAAAAATACTTATGAGCCTTGGTTATTTTCTTAGTTTTGCTTGATTATTGATGAATGTTTTTTCGTTAAATGAGAGAATTGATAAAATTATGTTGAAACTTAGATTAGAAACGTTGGTTTTGAGGGAGATCATCTCCATCTTGGTCACCGTAAGAATTACGTGTTTTATTAAGATTGTAGTTAAGGGTATTAGAGTTTAATATACTCTTTTGTTCTTAATTACTTCTTCTTGTCATGTCTAATTACTATATTTATTGATTATATTTACTTTTCTTTTCACTTTCTAGTTTCTGTAGTTTGATTCTTATCAAAGTATCCCTAAACTCAGCATGAGAGACTTGTCATTCAAAGGACCTATGGAGGGGGGTGGTGCTTCTAGTTTCCATTTGCATTTCCATTTCTCCTTATGTTGGCTCTTCTTGGAGTCATTTTCATTAAACTCATAGATCACAAGATAGAAGAAGATTTTAGTAGAGTTCACACTCTATCACATAATATGAACATGAATGATGTAAGACTTTTCCTAAAACATTTCATAGCCACTCACTCATAAGTGTAGCGTGCTTCACACCATGGACAAGACTATACTTAATATGGCTTTCAGACTCACTAGGACACCATAAACTTGATTTTCTGATGCCATGTTTGTCACAACCTAAGATTACCCCGATCTATAACACGATGGTTAGAATCACAAATAACCTAAAGCTAACCCAAGGTCTGGCATTACACTAAGATTACTATATAAAACTGAATAAAACTATATGGAAGCTAAAGTATAAATGATATGTGAATAATCAAACCCAAATGTTAATGTTTTAACAAATAGAAATCACTAAAATAACATAAAACTAAATGTCTACAGTCTGTCTGAAAGCCTCTACTAAAATGAGTTGTTGGGACAAGACCCTAGTTAACCCTAACTATATGAAATTGAAATAGAGAAAACAAAAAAAATAGATAACTATTCCTTAAGTGATAAGTACTCACTAAAACAAAAATACTGAAGTGATGCTACATCAAGCTAACACAATAAGGATGCTAAACGTCAAAACTTATATTATAAGACAATACAACACAAATAAAAGTATGTCGTTAGTACTTTGAATGTACTAAGCATTTATGAACTGAATATACTGAAGATCACACGATAAACAGAACATAGAGATATAATATATAAACTAATACAATTATAGAGTACTAAACATATAACACTATAAAATGCTGAATAAACTAAATACAAGGTCAAACGAGGTCTGAGATTGATCTGCAGGTTTATGTAACTGACATAGACCATGCGAGCAACATCGAATCCAACCTATAATCCAAGTTGGGAAAGTTTTCTATACCTTACCAAGGGTACAAACCATGATTCTCATGAATTCACCCATGAGCCCATTTTAGGAAAGGTATATACTCTATACTTGTAAGGATCCCTTTAACCTATGATGGAACATATTTTGGTACTTGGGTTATTTGAACCTGTGTTCGCTCAGTGCTAAGTACTACTCCCAAATGAAAGTTACGAATATACTAAAATATTTAACAATAATGATTTTTTAAAAATAAAAGGTAAATTCTTGATCTGAAAGCCATTTAAATCATGAAAACTAAAAGATTAAGTATTCAACTGATAAAGAATGATAGGTTATCGGGCGTTCATAACCCACCAACTCAGAAAAATACAACTACTAATGGCAATTTCATGGACTGAACATAATAAAGAATTGCAAACTTGTGAGTATGTAAAGATGCTCAAAGTTCTGGGAAACATATATTCATGGTTTATTCTAAGAAAGAAACTGAAAGCTAAAGGAATTCACACTTTCCATGGAAACCCTATGCTTAAAGGGTTAGTCAAACTTGAGGAATTGAGTTACTTTGGGACTCAATGGGTGAAACTAAAATGATAGATAAAATCCCACATACCTAGAGATGAAAAACTTGGTGAATACTTTGAATTTGGGGCTTAAAGAAGATGAACGCTAGTAATTGCTTTAGAGGAGAGAAATCGCCTCTTCTCTGTTGTTTTTGCTAAGTGTCGAATAATTCCAGAGTAATGAGGGACCTAAGGTAATGTTACACTTAATAACCAGACTTAAATAGCATAAACGACGTTGTTTAAGGGTCTAGGTAATGGGAAGAACGTGGAATGCCCCTTATAAAACATAACTGAAAAGGATGAAGAATGGAACGTACGAGCCACCCCATGTTCGTGGAACCCACCTATGATTATGGGCGGTACACATCATTGGAAGGATGAATTGAATTTAATATACAAGGCTTGGTATGATTATGGGACCCATCTATGATTATGTCTTGGTTCGTAGGTTAGAAGTCCAAGTCGGATCAACTTTAGGAGCCAAGATCATTCCCAAGATTGTGGTACCCTTTCATGGTTCTCAAGTTTGGGGGGTTGTTGCATGAAAATGTGACCATTTTTCAATCATTTTTAACCACAATCATTGTTTTTTTCATACTATGGTTTTGTTCGTACTATCTCACTGCTAGACAATGCTTTATTAAAATGGTCATAATTCTTAGCTCTAGGATTGGATTATGGTGAATTGGATGCTTTGGAAAGAAGGATCAAAGAAATTTCATTTGGTTAGTCTTAAGCTCAAAAATACTTTAGAATCTATGATTTTGTTATGACCCGAGGCTACCCCTAGTCGCGACAACGGTGCTTTGGTCACAAATGACCATGGGCTAACCAATGAGCTGGTACCTGCAGTAAGCACTGATGTAACATATGCGGAAGATAAGCTGATAAAACACTGAAAATCTGAATACTGAATATATGTAAATGACAAGTCTAAAATGTCTGTAACAATTGGTAATACTGAACTGACTGACTATCTAACTGATTGTCAGAAAGCTTCTAAGCTGACTGAGGAGTTGATGGGACAAGCCAAAAACTAAATCTGATTGTCTGAACATAAGAAAATACTGAAATAACTGTAAAAAAAAAATTATGTCCTTGATGGATGAGGACTCACCAATACTACTGCTGAGTACACTCAGTTGTCTAAGAGTGGTCGGGAAATTGAAGGTCCGAACCTATGTTATAAGAAAACTTAGAGCAAAGAAAAGTATGTGTTTAGTACTTTGAATGTACTGGTACGTGAGTTAAGGACTAACTGAAATGCATGATAAAACTGAGCATAATTGCATGAACATGTAATATCTGAGAATGCAAGACCAATTAAAAATATGTTACTAAGATAATCTGTAATCTGAAAGACTAAAATTTGTATAACTAAAAAATCTGTACACTAAGTCAAGCAAACCTGAACTGAAATACATTGATTACTTTATTGAGACTATAGGAGGTATCATAAAATCAATATGCCCCAATCTGAGCTAATTAGGGTCCAACCTGTAAACCTAGTTAGAAGGGTGTCAGTACCATGCCACGGGTACTAACATTGGCTATGTGGATCCACTAATCTGATGTCCCAAAGGACCAGGGTGTCAATCCTAAACTAACGAGTGACCCTAGAGAGGAAGTCAAGACTAAACTGATGGGTGATCCCTCATATCCTACGGTGGCTACATACTTCTAGAATAAAGGGACTGCTACTAACGATTTTGCCTAATTGATGGGGACATCGCCATCCCTGCATTCACTGGTGCTAAATCCTACTCCCAACTCAACTGACACTAGTACTAAACTAAACTAAGGTTAACTGAACATTATTTATGATAGTGCTCATCATTGTCATATTAATTGAATAAATAAGAATATTCATGGTTTAACTGAATCATTACTTAAGAATCTAAAATCATGTAAAATACGTAGGTATCGGGTGTTCATAACCCACCTGCATAGATTGATCATAAAATATGACATTTAAGCTTAAAATTGTTGTATGGAATCATGTTTCAACCCAATACATAGACAATTCACCAAATATGTGGAAAGTATGGACTTGAACATGAGGATGTTCTAAACATGAGAAATCAATAATATGAAATTCACTTGAATAAGACATGGGAAGTTGAGATTTAAAGTATGAGTAAATCAGTTATTTCATGGGATCATACATGGGCTAAACTGCATTTAAATTACCAATGAAAACCTGAATTAAAATCATCTTGAACATATAAAATACCATAGTAAAGGAAAAACTCCATAATTTAAGTAAAGAGAAGGTTTTTGGGCTCCATGGGTGCAAGGGACCCTTGGATGAATACCCCATATACCTTAAGCTTCTTAACTTGAAAGGAAAACACTAATCTTGATGCTTTCTTGGAGGTTCTTGAACTTAGGGAACTTCAATTATTGATTTCTCAGGGAAAAAGAAACTGAATTTTGTTCTTGGGGAAAAGGGGAGGGTTTTCTTGAGAAAAAATTTGGAGAAGAAGGGAAATTGACCAAACTGATGGCCCAAGTCATGATATGAACGATTGGGTTGAGGTGAAAAGACCCAATTGTACCTCACTCATTTAACTTCAGAACTGGATGCAATAGGCTTACCACAATGCGGTCTTATCATAGTCATTGATTTCCCTCACCGCAACGCGGTCTGCATGACATTGGGACTAATGTCGCGTCGCGGGGTTATAGTGGTGACCTACTGGTTTCGTGATCCCAACATGACCCAAACCTTGTTCTAAAAATCCAAAACTTCTCTAAGACATACCTTTTACATCCCTGAACATGAATCAACTTAAAACCAATGTCTTGGGGTCGGGAAGACCAAAATAAAAATCCTCAAAGTCAAAGGTCCTAGAAATGACTAAGTCCACAACACAGTGAAAATTTCAAGCCTTAAGCCCCTTATGCATGCAACTAAAAGTTAAATCGAGCTAAGATTAGTACAAGGTATTATAATATCTCTCATTTGAGAGCATTCATCCCCGAATGAGACTGGTCAGACTGAGAGTACTATACTAAGGTAATTAAAATCACATACTGGACATGCATGACTTGGAACATGATTACACAACTAATTCTGAAACATGATACATGAATTGAAATGATTTTGTGAATCCATGTAATGACATGGGAATGGTTACATAACTGAAACTGAGAATGTAAAAGAGTCAATCTAAGGAAAAATCATTACCTTAAGCTAAATCTGAGTTTGCGGGGAAAATATGAGGGTACTTGGTTCGCATATCTGCTTTTTCTTCTCAAGTATCTCCCTCAACAGACTGATTCTGCCAAAGGACCTTAACCAGGGAAACTTCTTTATTCCTTAGCCTGCGAACCTGACAATCAAGGATCTCAACTAGGACTTCTTCGTAGGAAAGGCTATTCTTAACGTCCATATCTTCTAAAGGAACAACTACAGTTGAATTACTAATACACTTCTTTAACAAGGAAACACGAAACATGGGATGCACTGATGCCAAGTCTGCAGGCAACTCTAGCTCATAAGCTACCTTTCCAAAACTGTTTAAGATTCTATAAGGGCCAACATATCGAGAACTAACTTTCCCCTTCTTGCCAAATATACCTAATCATAACCTCAAACTCAAGATCTCTTCTCCTTATATCTACATAAGATTTTTGATGGCTTTGGGCTATCTTCAACATCTCCCAAATCAACTGAACCTTCTATATCACCTCAAATACTGAATCTGGCCTTATCGCTGCAGCGTTACCTACTTCAACCCAACTAATATGAGATCTATATCTCCTACAATATAGAGCCTCAAATGAAGCCATCTGAATACTGGAGTGATAGTTGTTGTTGTAAGAAAACTCAATCAAAGGTAAGTGCTCATCCATACTACCTTAAAAGTCAATAACACATACTCTTAACATGTTGTCTAAGGTCTGAATGGTCCTCTCTGCCTGACCATCTGTCTGAGGATTAAAAGTTATACTGAGATAAACTTGGGTTCTAAGACCTCTCTGAAATATCTTCCAAAAGTGAGATGTAAACTAAGTACCTCTATCTAAAATGATAAATAATGGAATCCCATGCAATTTAACTAACTCTTTGAGTAGATTCTAGTATAATCCTCGGCTAAATACAAAGTATGAACTGGCAAAAAATGGGCTGACTAGGACATTCTATCAATAATCACCTAAATCGAATCATGTTGACGACGCGTACGAGGCAACCGCATTTAAGTACGTTGTTGCCCTTTATTTCATATAGGGCTTCTGCTTTTATTATAGCTTTATTTACTTCAAAACCTTCTTCTAGAAATCAAAATTTAATTCTATTTTATATAACAATATCTTTTGTTTGTTTTGCAGGTCTTCTAATATCTCTAGAGTTTTAAATAATATTATAATCCTGGTAATTTATTAAATAATTTAGCTCCTAAAGTCAGATCAAATGAGTTCCCCCTAATTCTACAGTAATAAAAGTAATCATTTAAAAATTATTAACGTAGGTAAGTAATTTGATGTTAAGTTATTAAAGCAGAGTTATCGCGGTTGTGTTTTAATATGGTGTAAAGTCCTACTCAGTACTCCCTCCTTCGTTGTCCTTAGTCCAGTGTAAGAGTCCAAGTCACAAGGATCCAAGTATGTTTTCTCCAAAAAATAATCTAACTCCTAGAGTCTGATCAAATGAGTTCCCATTAATTGTACAATAATAAAAGAAATCATTTAAAACATTACCATTAGAAACAAATTATTTAATAGTTGAGACAGATGGAAGCCTTCAAGGATGGGGAGCAATATTAAAGGCAAAACTCAATAAATACAGTGACAAAAAGGACGAAAAAATTTATACTTACCATTCTAGCTTTTCCTCTTACTATTTCACTATGGTTTCCTACTATGAAAGCTGCTGACCTATGTCTTGATGTAGATCTTCTAAGTCATAAAATCCATGTTCATCACATCCCACTTCCAAGTAGGGATGATAAACTCCTACAATTCACCACTAGGCCTTTGGTTCTCAACCTTAACCTACTGACAATTTTGGCACTTAGCCACAGACTCTGCAATATCCTTCTTCATACCACTCCACCAATAAGTTTCCCGCAAATTGTTGTACATTTAAGTGGATCCTCGATAAATAGAATATCACACACCATGATTTTCTGCAATTATTCATTGTCTAAAGCCATCAACACATAAAACACATAACCTGTCCTGACAACGAAGCACACCATCTCCCCCCTCCCTCTCCGAGAGAAAACCTCCACATTCTGACCTTAGCTAAGAAAAATTAAAACTATATGTTTTGGCCCTCTTATTCTCTCTCTCTCTCCTTAAGATTCTTCTCCTTAATCTGCTAAGCATGAAATATGAGTGTAGATAGGTCCATATCCTTAATAATCATGTTAGTCCGACACTCCTTAACCATACTATCAGCTATACTAGACACAAATTTACTTATTATAGATCTATTGTCTTCCACCATAGTAGGAGCATACCTCGCAGACTGAGTGAACTTAAGTGAGTACTCCTTTATGCTCATATTACCCTACTTCAAATTGATAAACTCCTGAACCTTATCTTCCCTCAACTCGAAGGTAAAAAACCTATCTAAGAAAGTTGTGGTAAAATTGTCCACTTTACCAGCCGAACATCAACACCACGGTCTTCATTCTACTGCTTAAACCAGGTGTGAGCTATATTATACAACTGATATACAACATACTCTGCACTCTTACTCAAAGTGACGCCCATAATATGAGTCACCTTCTGCACCATATCTAGAAACTCCAGCGGATCCTCCTCAGACTTGGATCCCAAAAAATATAGGGAATTCATCCGTGTGAAATTCCAAATCCTAACTACAGCCGTATTTTCCACTGGATTGGCTGGGGCAATAGCTTACTGATTGTTCTGAGAAGCTACTGAATGGGCTAAGGTAGTGAAAGCAGCCCTGAATTTGGTATGGGAGACATAATCATTCAGGGGATCTTCCCGAACAAGCGGTATGGGCTGATCCCTATTTCCCCTTCCGTTATTTTTTTGGGAGGCATAGTTTGTAAATGGAACGAAGGGTGAGTTAGAAAGAGAGTTTAAATAGAGCTCATGCTCTTTTTCATGACATGAACACTGAAAGAAGGGAAAATTTTCCTAAAAATATCTCATAGTCGTTTGCCCAAAAGTATGGCGTGCTTCACACCCATGCACAAGACTCTACTCAATGCGGCTTTAAGACTCCCTAGGACACTTTAAAACCTTAGGCTTTGATACAAAGTTTTGTCACAACTCGAGGCTACCGCATAGTCGTGACAATGGTACTTACGATAACAAGTGAGCACAAGTGACCACAAGCTAACCCATGAGCTGGTACCTATTGTGAGCACTGAATAAAATGGCACTAATGTAATATATGAGGAAGATAAGCAAATAAAATACAGAAAATCTAAAAACTGAATATATGTAAGCAACAAGTCTGAAATATCTGTAACATCTGATATTATGAATTGACTAACTATCTAACTGATTATCTGAAAGCCTCTAAACTGACTGAGAAGTTGATGGGACAAGCCCCCAACTAACTCCGACTATCTCAACATAAGAAAATACTGAAATAATTGCAAGAAAATTTTTTTGTCCTCGATGGATGAGGACTCACCACTACTACTGTTGAGTACACTGAGCTATCTAAGAACTGTTGGGAAACTGAGCGTTTGAACCTATGTTATGAAAAAACATAGCATAAAAAAAAGTATGCGATAGTACTTTGAATGTACTGGTACGTGAGATAAGGATTGACTGAAATGCATGAGATAACTGAGCATAAATTCATAAACATGTAATATTTGAGAATACAAAACCAAGTATAAATATGTTAATAAGATAATTTGTAATCTGAAAGACTGAAATCTATACAACTGAATAACTAAAAATTTGTACACTTGGTCAACTAAACTTGAACTGAAATACATTGATTACTGTACTAAAATTGTGGAAGATATCATATAACTGATATGCCCCAATCTTAGCTAATTAGGGTCTAACCTACAACCCCAGTTAGAAGGGTATTAGTACTGTGCCACGGGTACTAACACTGGCTATGTGGATCTACTAATCTGGTGTCTCAAAGGACCAGGATGTCAATCCTAAACTGATGGGTGACCCCTGAGATTAAGTCAAGCCAAAACTGATGGGTGATCCATCATATCCAACACTGGCTGTGTAGTTCTGGAATATAGGGACTGCTACTAATGACTCTGCCTAACAGATGGGGAAGCCGCCATCCCTATATTGATTTGTGCTAAATTCTACTCCCAACTGAACTGACATTAGTACTGAACTGAACTAAGAATAACTAAACATTATTTCTGATAGTTCTTATCATGGTCATTTATAGTGCCCAAGCACACATGCAAGTGTACGTGATCTACCAAGTAATATAGTGGCCTTCAAGAAAGCCGAATATCTATCCCACAGGGACTAGTATTCGCCAACTATCCAATTCTAGTTTAGCGATTGAGAAAGATAACCAATAAAGTTTTAGAATTGTAAATTAAAAGTAAACTATGCTAATACAAAAAAGTAATGACTTTTGAAAATCATTGGATAGAGATCCAGGGTTAAGGCTTACGAATAATCATACTACATTATTAAATTTTATTTGTTAGACTACTCATCTGGGTTATTGATTTGTAGGGTTAATCACATGATCATGGTCTGACCTCTAACCATTTACCTAACTTAGATATTATAACTACATCATTGAGCAGGGATGTAATAATCCAATTAAGTGATTAAAGCTATCATACTACGTTTGAATCAAGTAACGCTTCTAAGTACATCCTTGTCCTAGATGCTAATTTGAAATCCTTATTTTATAAAAGACTGCAAACCTTACCTTGCTTATCCCCATGTTCTATCTTTCGATTCCCTCTCTCGAGATCACAAGGTCGACAATGAATATATTTTAAGGGTAGAATCCTTAAAATAGTTAAAACAAGGATAAGCAAACAATCATAATGATAAGCAATTCAACAAACTTAATTCAAAACGAAAGTAGTCATGATCTTGGCCTTAACCCCTAAAAGGGGGTGTTTAGCCACTAATGGAATTAACCATAATCCAAAGACTTGAATTCATGATCAAAACCAAAAAGAAACTAAACTAAATATTAAGAACCCTAAATTACACGTGTAGCAGCCTCCAATTGTATCCAAGGACGTCCAAAAGTTCCATACAAAGTGTTCTAAAGTGTGTATATATAGTAGAAGGAAGCCTAGGTTGTGCAGGAATAGAGGGCATCATGATCTTTGGAGCACCGGGATATAGGGGGATGCACTAGCTCTACTGCACTGCTCTAAAAGAGGCTGAGCGGGCTCCATTGCATAGCTCTAAAGGGGGATGCACGGGATCCATTGCACCACTCTAAAGGGGGATACATGGGATCCACTACACCACTCTAAAGGGGGCTACGCAGGCTTATCTACGTTCCCTCACTAGAATTGCACTTTTTCTTCTGACTCGTCTCATGCTTTTCTCCTTTCGTTCCAAGCCTCGTGGTGTTATTTCCACTTTATGTTCAGCTTTTATATCCTTTGTAAGTCATCAAAATAAACTCACCACTCATCATATAACATAAAACAATATGAATTATAGATCAAAACAACAAAACATCAATGACAACGCACTAGAATCTTAAGCTAAGAACTAGTTTTGCTCGTTTTAATCTTACTCTTAGCTTCAACTCTTGGCTTGTTATCTTGTAGTTTGAAAATCATAAACAAGTTGATCCACTCATAAATACACAATAATCACGTAAGGAACTCATTTGACACATTAGAATCCATTATGATAGACTTGAACAACACCTAGCTCAAGCTAGTAACTCTAGTTTTCTCATCTAAACTCTAAATCATCAATTTCAATCCAAACTTATTTGAAAACACCTTTAGACATTGTAATAACATCCTTGAACAATTACATGCTTAATTATATCATAATTAAATAATTAAGCACATGAATTGCCCTCAAACCAAGGCTAAATAAGCTAGGATAACGATACTAAAGTGCATAAATACACCCAACATCACCACCCCACACTTAAGGCCTTGTTCTTCCTCGAACAACTCTTGACTCTAAGCATCTTAAGATAAGGAGACTTTACACTTCTACCATATGCAAGACACTCAAGTTAGTAGTACCATGACTACACAGAATGCAAGTTTCTACACTTAGCATGTTATGTACTTAATTGAAAGTTCAAGAACACTACTTTCAAACATCCTAGCCTTAAGAATTGACTCAACAAGTGGCAAACTCATGCATATTGATCAATAGAAGACATCATACAAATCACCCATAGTTATCAAACATGTGTGCCTCACAAAAAGGGAGTGACTCATAATTACTCACAACAATGCAATGAAAACAAGATTGATACAAGAATCAAGTTACGCTCACTCTCACAAGGAATTCACAAGTTACACATAAAGAACCATAGGCTTGCCCTTAGTGTAGTACTCTACTAATATCAGAATGATGAAGCTTAGGATCAAATAGGTCTTTTCAAGTTGTAATGCAGGCTAAGGAACAGGTAGGAACTATTTTGGTCAAGAATAGTGACTATCTTCCCTAAGCGCTTTAATACACTATATTATATAGTTAAAATCAATCTCTAACAACTAAATTACCCCACTTTTGTCCACCCCATTCTTTTGTTTTCACCCCATCTTATTAAGCTCATTCATAACACTATAGTGGGAGTATGCTAAGTACATATCTTTTAATTTTACCCTTTCTCACACCCATTTTAAGTTACATACCCCTATGATAGCCACCCTCAACTTAAGAGATTTGCCTTAGTTGAGGTGCACAAGGTCCAAGAAGAACCAGGTCCAAAACAGGTTCATTGTAACACAACTGTGCTAAAAATGGGAGCTTTTTAAGCATAAATTTCTCTAACTCCCAACTACAACAATTATCCCACACCAATAACTAACACTTAGGGGCTTCAATTTCACCTTTTCTCCTCTTATTTTTTTCCAAAATCCTCACTCCAATAATTTTACACTAAAGCACTTAGGATCTTTTGGATCAAATTTAAGGTTTATCAAAGAAGTGATTAGGCTACATGTGAGGCTGCCAAAGAAAAAGCTAAAGGTTCAATGGGGCTAAGTAAGATAATACACAAAGGTAGGTAAAAATAAGGTATAAAACAAGGTTATCAAAGAAATGCCTAAATCATCTCCTAAACTCTCATTCTTTATTTCGTTTTGAACACACACCAGGTAAGTTCTAGCATCAAATACAACAAGGAATATACAAAAATATTACACACACATGGAACATGCTTAACTCACATAGGATCATCATAGGTTCTCAACCAACAATAGCATGAATTCAAATTTTAAGACACAATTACAAGAGTCACAATATGAGCCTAGGAGTCTAAAAAGTGATTCACACACTTAACATGCTTTTACCAACAAAAACACTTGCACCATGCATTCAAAAATACAACCAACAAGAATATCATTTATTGCTAAAAAATAATTTAAGTTTACCCTAAAATGGGAATTTCCCCACTCCGCACTTAAAAATCTACCTTGTTCCCAAAGTGAACTTTAAAAGTTAGAGATAGAAATGCTTCCTGAGGCCTCTAGGCCTAGCTAGTATCATGTTTTTGCATTAAGGAGGTTGGGGAACCCACACTTAGTCTTCGCTATGCTCCTTAGCTCAGGTTTTCCGATACTCAGACTTCCCATCAACCTGTGACTCAACAAAATAAAAACTATGTGAAAAAAACTAAAAATAATAAAAATAAAACATAGAAGCGCCTCATTTAGTGTTGCGGCAGACCTATATCAACTTTTCCCACCACTATGAGGATATGAATTTTACCCCCGACATTGCATCAATTATTTTGCTTCAATTATATGGGGGTGGTACTAAGATGAAGGAACCGAATAATGGATGGTGCATGGTAAACCACTCGGTTGTGAAGTGAGGTGTGTCCTTATGTTACTTTTCTCATGCAAAATTAAGAATATAGGATTCGTGTTTCTCATCTTCACACTCTCCCACTATTTCAGATGATTCTACAAATAAGACATACTCTAAACATAGTATAGAAAAGTTCTTTGAATGAGGCCCAACTAATCCCACTTCAAAATCTACATTAACCACAACACCCTCACTCAGATTCACCTACTTAATTACAGTCTCAAAAGAAAAATGATAGTTGAGTGACTGCGATTCTTTTCTTTGTTCCACAGATTAGCTAGAATCCTCTATTGCTTTTCTCATCCTCTGTGGAGATGGTGGTGGTGGTATATCCTTAATTCTATTTTGAGCATTTCCCACAAACATAACTGAATATGGATTAAAACCATACATGTCAGCAGAATGATACATATTTCCACAAACTACACACCAACTTATGGTCTGCTGCACGGGTCAGCAACAAGCAGGTCCTCTTTAAATGCTTGGATCAAAGTTTGGACAAAGAGCCTCGTATTTGGGTCCTCCACAAAAATGACAAGAATCGTCATCCCTCGAAAACCATCTATCTCAGACTGACATCTTAAGAAGTATGATAAAAAAATAGAATTAAAGAAAAATAAAAAGAAATAAAAAAATAAAAACTATTTACAACTCAATATAGAAAAACTAAAAATAAGATATTTTCCTATCTACAAGTCCTCAACAATGGCACCAAAAACTTGTCAGTGCCCAAGCGCACACGCAAGTGTACATGGTCTACCAAGTAATATAGTATCCTTCAAGAAAGCCAAATATCGATCCCACAGGGACTTGTGTTTGCCAACTATCCAATTCTAGTTTAACGATTGAGAAAAATAACCAATAAAGTTTTAAAATTGTAAATTAAAATAAACTAAACAAATGTGGAAAAGTAATGGCTTTAGACAGTAAATGGATAGAGATCTAGGGTTAAGGCTTATGAACAATCATACTATGTTATTGAATTTCATTTGTTAGACTTCTTATCCTGGTTATTGATTCGTAGGATTAATCTCATGATCATGGTCTCCCGACCTCTAACCATTTACATAAATTGGACGTTACAACTATATCATTAAGCGAGGATGTAATAATCTAATTAAGTGATTAAAGTTATCATCCTACGTTAGAATCAAGTAAGGCTTTTAGGTACATCTCTGTCCTAGATTCTAATTCAAAATCCTTATTTTATAAAAGACTACGAACCTTACCTTGCTTATCCCCATGTTTTATCTTTCTATGCCTCCTCCCGAGATCACAAGGTTGACAATGAATATATTCTAAGGATAGTTAATTCTTAAAATAGTTAAAACAGGGATAAAAAAAACAACCATAATGATAAGTAATTCACAAACTTAATTCAAAAGGAAAGTAGTCATGATCTTAGACTTAACCCCGAAAAGGGGGCGTTTAGCTGCTAATGGAATTAACTGTAATCCAAAGACTTGAATTCATGATCAAAACAAAAAAAAAACTAAACTAAATATTAAGAACCCTAAATTATGTATGTAGCAACATCCAATTGTATCCAAGGATGTCCAAAAGTTCCATACAAAGTGTTCTAAAGCATGTATATATAGTAGAAGAAAGCCTAGTCCGTGCAGGAATGGAGGGCATCACGGGTTTGGAGCATCGAGATATAGGGACTGCGCAAGCTTTACTGCATCACTCTAAAAGGGGTTGCGCGGGCTCTATTGCACTGCTCTAAAGGGGTCTGTGCGGGCTCTATTACACCGCTCTAATGGGGGATGCATGGGCTCCACTTCACCTCTCTAAAGGGGGCTGTACGAGCTTATCTACATGCCCTCACTGGAATTGCACTTTTTCTTTTGACTCATCCCATGCTTTTCTCCTTCTGTTCCAAGCCTCGTGGTGTTATTTCCACTTCATGTTCAGCTTTTATATCCTTTATAAGTCATAGAAAGCAACTCACCAATCATCCTATAACATCAAACACCATGGATAGATATTGAAACAGCAAAATATCAACGACAATGCACTAGAATCTTAAGTTAAGAATTAGTTTCGTTTGTTTTAATCTTACTCTTGGTTTTGACTCTTGGCTTGTTCTACTTGCACTTTAAAACTCATAAATAAGTCTTTCCACACGTAAATACACAATAATCATGTAAGGAACTCATTTGACACATTAGAATCCATTACGATGGATTAGAACAACACCTAACTCAAGCTAGTAACTCTAGTTTTCTCGTCTAAACTCTAAATGATCGATTTCAATCCAAACTTGTTTGAAAACACCTTTAGACATTGTAATCACATCCTTGAACACTTTTTAAATCATCATTCACTCATTAAGCCCACGAATTGCCCTTTAAAGAAGGCTAAATAAGCTAGGATAACGATAAATACACCCAACATCAGTCATATCAATTGAATAAATAATAATATTCATGGTTTAACCGAATCATTACTTGTAAATCTAAAATTATGTAAAACATGTAAGTATCGGGTGTTCATAACCCACCAGCATTGAATGGTCATAAAATATGACATTTAAGCTTAAAAATATCGTACGAAATCATGGTTCAACCCAAGACATAGAGATTTCACCAAATATATGGAAAGCATGGACTTGAACATGAGGATATTCTAAACAAAAGAAATCAACAACATGAAATTCACTTGAATAAGACCTTAAATAATGAGTAAATCAATTATTTAATGGGATAATACATGGGCTGAATTGCATTTAAATTACCAAGGAAAACATGAATTAAACTCATCTTGACATATAAAATACAATAGTAAAGGAAAACTCCATAATTTAAGTAAAGAGAAGGTTTTTGGGCTCCATGGGTGAAAGGGACTCATGGATGAATACCCCACATACCTTAAGCTTCTTAACTTGGAAGGAAACAACTAATATTGATGCTTTCTTAGAGGTTCTTGAATTTGGAGAACTTGAATTCTTCGAAAAAAAACTCAATTTTGTTCTTGGGGAAAGGGGAGGGTTTTTTTGAGAGAAAATTTGGAGAAAAAGGGCAAACAATACCTTAAATGATGCCCCAAATTGAGATATGAATGATTGGGTTGAGGAAGAAAATACCCAATTGCCCCTTAGTCATTTAAATTTAGAACAAGATGTAATAGGCTTACCACGATGTGATCTTATCACGGTTGTTGATTTCCTTCACTGCGATGCAATCTATGAGATATCAAGACTAATGCCGCATCGTGGGGTTATCGTGGTGACTCACTGGTTTTGTGATCCAAACATGACCCAAACCTTGTCCAAAAAATTTGAAACTCCTTTGATACATACCTTTTACATCCCTGATCATGAATCAACTCAAAAAATAATATCTCAGGGTTGGGAAGACCAAAATAAATTCCTCAAAGTTAGAGATCTTAGAAATGACTAAGTCCCTAACACTTAGTGAAAATTTTAGGCCTTAAGCCCCATATGTATTCAACTAAAAGTTGAATCGAGCTAAGATTATTACGGGGTATTATAGATTTATACACATTTAAATTTGACTATAGAATGATTCTTCACAAGAATTCAATCGATAAGGAATGTTTCAACTTGATTATGAGCTAGTAGTTACTTGTGGCCTTCATTCATATCTAAATTACTTCTCATACTACCAAAACATGATAATTGATTCTACATGTACTTAAAGTATGGTTCTAATCTTGTGTTGGATTTTTGGGGTGTTAGAGATCACTATGAGGAGGTTAAGGAAATTAATGAGGATGTTGTAAAGTAGGAGGATGTGGCATCAGTAGGAGGTGCGGCTATTCCCTATATGTATTGTGAGATAATTCAATAGGTGTTTTTTTTTGAGTGAATTGGTTGGTAATAGGGACACATATGCTAGAGGAGAATCCATGTTATCAAGAAGATAGGTGCACCATTATTTTTATGATACTTTTAAAATTGTCTAATGACAACAACTTAATAAGAAAAGGACAACAGTATGCTAGTTTACTTTCCAAGGAAAGATATCATGAATGAAGAGAGAGATGGGATGTCAATTTTATATTGGCAAGGGTAATTTGAATTGTTGCAGCTTGTACGAAAAATAACAACAACAACAATGACAGTAATAACACCCAATAAATTTCCAAAAGTAAGGTTTGGGTTAAGATAGTGTGTAGACTTACCCGTTTCCTTAGAAAAATAAGAAGTGATTTCTAATCTATCCTTGAATCCAAACACATAAAAGAGACAAAGGTGCACCATATCCTACGTAATCACCTTATCCCCAATACTTCTTAAGCCTATCCCCTACCCCTTCTCAAGCCATCGATGGCCATGCTCGCGTACCTCCTTACCGGTGAATTTGCACATCTCCTTTTTAAATGACTAAAATATTTCAACCTCACTTCCAATATCTTATCCACTGTGAGGGCTACTCCATCTTTACCATGTTTCTCAAGTTCTTATTCCCTCGGTGAAATAGAATAGAAGTTATTTTTATTTTTCTTTGAAAACAAATACTACTATTCATGAAGAAGACTAATAAAATGTTCAAAAATAAATCATGCACTACATAATTAATTTAAAGAATCCTAAACTTTAAATCTTAGACTAGTTAATTAACCTATGCAAGAACAATGTCTAGGTAATAAAATTTAGGATTTTTGTTCACATTGTAATTAATTCATCATACATGAGTTGGTTTATCTTATTTATCAATACTTAATTTATTCAAATTATATTAGAGAGTACAATTAAAATTCTACTAATGAATAAAATATGTCTGTGAATCAATCCCTAGACCTCTGGGGTTAGGGATCCACAAAATTAGAGCAGTGGAAAGAACAAGCAATAATTTAATAAAGCAATCACTGGGATTCGATCCCTAGATATCTAGCTTAATAAGAAATGCTCTGACCAGTGAACCATTCTACATTTTTGGTTATGGATTCCTTTATTTAATATTATATACAATTATAAAATTATACAAATAATATACCAAGTTTTGTTGGATGACCACGGGTTTCCATGACCCATTTTAATATATTGACTATTGTTATGCATGTCTATTAGAATCTAGGTGTTCAACTTACTATTACAATTTCTCTTAGAATAGTGAGGCCTTGGGGATTGAGATTTTCCCTCACTCGATTTTAGGACCTGTCATGATTAGGACTAAGCATAAAATGTAGACCAAGTTCCTAAAGATGAAACCACTTGCTTTTTTTTTGCTCTGAGATAAAGGGTATATTTGAATTCAATGTTGATTATTAGAAATGTCTGTGAAAATAAGCATTGTTGAGTAGCTCAATGTAGAGTTTGTTTTGTTCTAGGTGTAAAGTGATGCCAAGCAGTGGTGGAGGGTGTATGTTGAGTTTCTATCACTAGATTTAGCTCCATTAATATAGGAACAGTTTTATGCCCTATTTCTTAAGAACTATCTACCCCATACTCTTTTTTATCACAAGAAGGATGACATTTTGGCCCTTGATCCCTTTGTATTTTGCGACCTATGAGGCTAAGTTTCATGCCTTATCTCATTTTGCTACTAAATTACTTGGTACCCAAAAAAGAGGATTCAATTATTTTTGAAGGGCTAAAACATGAACTTGCATGTTTTAATTATTCATATGACTTCTACCCAGAAATTCTTTAATAAGGTTATTGATTATATGAAAAAGGTAGAAGGGGCAAAGAAAGTTAGTCAGGCAAAATTGTTAGAAAAAAAGTCCAAGAATATAGGTAACTCTAGAAGTTCTTAATCCATGGTTCAGAGTGAGAATGCCTATCCAACTTGACCTATTTAGTTGTTGCTGCTTGCTTTTACAAGTGGTCATCCAGGGGTTATTTAGTAGTCCTTAGTTGCTAGAGGCCAAAGGGCTTCTTATTCTTTGATCAATAGGCCTTCTCTTTAGTGAGGTAGTTATACTTATGTTATTGGGGCACTTCAAGAGAGAGTCTCCTTATACATAGGTTGGGTGACAAGGCCAATAGTAAGCTAAGGCTATGTTTTTTTCCTGGAAGTGGTTGTGGAGGTAATGATAATGGTAAGGGCCATCCATAGGGTGAGCATGGTAATAATTAGAAATATTATGGTAAAAACCAAGGTAATAGTAATATAAGTAAGGGTGGAGTGCAGCCTACTATAGAGGTTTCCTAGCTTGATAATAGAGCTCACTATTATGCCTTACCAAGAAAGATCAAGGTTAAGACATCTGATACCATCATTATAGGTACTATTCTTGTCTATTACTAGATGGCAACTATTTTTTTTTTATTTATGGTATACTTATTCATATATATCTATTATATTTTCCTTGGGATTAAACTTGAATTATGATATACTTGACTCTCCTTTTTGTGTCTACTCCAATTGGAAACTCTGTGGTAGTGACATATGCATCGTGCATGTTCTATTTTTTGTATGGATTTCTAAACTTAGGTGGATTTGATAATCTTGGATATGCTTGACTTTGACATTATATTGGTTATGAATTAGCAATCTATGTATTATGTTGTTTTAAATTGTAATACTAAGACAGTGACCATAGAGATGCCCAGAATAGATAAATTAGAGTGGGAAGGTGTATACAAGCCTAGGCATGTGAAAAATATATCTTTTATTCAAGTTAATGTTAGTTGGTAGAAGGTGTTCGGCTTTTCTAGCATATCTCTAGGATGTTACTACAAAATCTCCTTCTAATGAGTCTATCCCTATGGTGTCGGAATTTCAGAAGGTATTTCCCATTGTTCTTCCTAGTATGCCTTCATATTGAGACATTGACTTAAATATAAATTTGGAGTCAGGAACTAGCCCTATTTCTATTCATCCTTATAGAAAGGATCCACATGAGTTGTGAGAACTCAAGACTCAGTTGTAACAATTACTTGATAAGGGGTTCATTCAGCCTAGTTCTCTCATTAGGGTGCTCCTGCGTTGTTAGTTAAGAAAAAGGATGATAGACTATGAATGTACATTGATTACAGGCAATTGAATAAAGTTACAATCAAGAATAAGTATACTTTACCCCAAATAGATTATCTTTCTGACCAGTTTCATGGTGCCTCTATTTTCTTCGAGGTAGACTTTTGGTCATGTTATCACCAATTAAAAATTTGACCTAAGAATACACAAGACGGTTTTTAGGCTTAGTATGGAAATTGTGAGTTCTTGGTAATGTCATTTAGGTTAACTAATGCCCTGACAACTTTCATGAGCTTGATGAATGGTGTCTTTAAGTCTTTGTTGGATTATTTTGTGTTTGTATTTATTAATGATATTCTGATTTACTCCAAGATTAATGAGGCACATGCATGTCATCTTCGCATTTTTTTAGGAATTTTGAAAGAGAAGTAGTTGTATGCTAAGTTCTCAAAATACAAGTTTTATTTGTCTTCGATTTCCTTCTTATGGCATAAGGTTTTGGAAAATAAAGTAATGGTAGATCTCTAGAATATTGAGGTTCTTAAGAGTTGGGTTAGGTCTAGATTTATGACTAATATTAGAATCTTTTGGGTCTTGCTAGTTATTATAGCAGGTTTGTTAAGAATTTTGCATCTATTGCTATTCACGTGACTTGGTTGATCCATAAGGAGGTTCCATTTGTATGATTGGATAAGTGAAAATGGACTTGTGCCATCCTTCTTTATTTCTAATGCACCATAGGGATAAACTCTTGTCACAGTGAATGGACCATGCCACCTATACTTTAGCTTAACAGGAAACAAATGAAGCCTAGAATTGTACAGTAGCACTTGGTCACCTTTTTCAAATACCCTCTTCTCAATCTTTCGGTCATGATCCAACTTCATATTTTCCTTGTAAAGTGCTGAACTTTCATATGCTCGGGGCCGGAATTTGTCCAACTCATTTATGCCATTCAACCAAGATTTAGTTGCATCCTTCCACTCTAAATTCATTTTCTTTAACGCCCATAGTGCCTTATGCTTAAGCTTAATTGGTAAATGGCAAGCCTTGCCATACACAAGCTGATAGGGTGAAGCACCTATGGGGATTTTATAAGTTGTACGGTAAGGCCATAATGCATCATCTAACTTTCTTACCCAATCGGTCCTATTGGCATTCACAGTCTTCACCAATATGGACTTGATTTCTTTATTGGACACTTCAACTTGTCCACTAATCTGTGGTTGATAAGGTGTTTTCACCTTGGATTCACTCCATATTTTACAAGAAGGCTCTTGAATAGATGATTGCAAAAATGTGACCCTCCATCACTAATAATAGCACGTGGCATGCCGAATCAAGAAAAGATATTCTTTCTCAAGAATGCAGAGACACTCCTTGCTTCATATTAGGAAGCGCAATTTCCTCCACCTACTTCAAAACATAATCAATAGCTACCAATATGCACTTCACACCACACGAACTTACAAAAGGTCCCATAAAATATATGCCCCATACAACAAACACTTCTAATTCTAAGATAGGGGTCATAGGTAGTTCATGTCTTCTCGAAATAGTACCTTGAAATTGACATTGATCATAGGCAACAGCATAGTCATGAGCATCTTTGTATATGGTCGAGCAATAGTAACCGCATTGTAGGATTTTATGAGCAGTATGGGCCTCTCCATAATAACCCCCAATTGGTGATGAATGACAAGCTTCAAGTATGCTCATCATCTCCAATTAAGGTATGCATCTGCGAAAGATTCCATCTATACAAAACTTAAACAAGTAATGTTCATCCCAAAAAAATTTTCTTTCCTCGTACATGAAATTCCTCCTTTGCTGATATGAGAGATCTTCTAAGACTAGATCATTTGCTAAGTAATTTGCGTAATATGCAAACCATGGAATTAAATCTTGGGAATCTGCCAATATCTATTCATCTGGAAAACTATCATCAATCTCCAAACACTTAGCAACCTTCTGTATAACTTCCTTCTCTAGTCTAGACAAGTGATTCGCAACTCGATTTTTTGTGCCTTTTCTGTCTTTCACCTCAAAATCAAATTCTTGTAATATTATCACCCAATGGATAAGCCTCAGCTTTGAATCTTTCTTTGTCATTAAGTATCGCAATGTCGCATGGTCTGTGTGCACAATCACCTTAGACCCAATCAAGTAAGATCTAAACTTTTCAAAGGCAAAAACCATTTCCAATAACTCTTGCTCCATCAGGGTATGGTTCTTTTGGGTAGGATTTAGTGCCTTACTAGCATAGTAGATGGGATGAAGAATACTTTCTTTTTGTTGGCCTAATACTGCCTCTAAGGCCAAACCACTTGCATCACATATAATCTCAAAAGGTGAGGATTAATTAGGAGAGACAATAATTGGAGCAAACACCAACTTCTCTTTTAAGCTTTTAAAAGCCTTCTTAGATGCATCATCAAAATCAAATTTTACTTCCTTCTTAAGAAGTTTTCAAAGTGGGCTAGCAATCTTCGAGAAGTCCTTGATAAATCACCGATAAAAACTGCATGCCCTAGAAAACTCTGAATTCCCTTTATAGAAATTGGATAAGGTTATTTTTCAATCACTTAAACTTTAGCCCGATCAACCGCTATGCCTCTCTTTGAAATTTTATGCCCAAGCACAATTCCTTCTTTGACTATGAAATAACACTTTTCCCAATTAAGCACCAAGTTGCATTCTTCACATCTTCGTAGAGCCTTTGCCAAGTGAATGACACAGTCATCGAAAGAATCACCAACAATTGAAAAATTGTCCATAAAAACTTCAATGGTGTATTTGACCATATCAGAAAAATAGACATCATATATCTCTAAAATATGGCTGGAGATGCCCAAATGGTATTCGTTTAAATGCAAAGATCCCATAAGGACATGTAAAAGTAGTCTTTTCTTGGTCCTCAAGTGCAATAGTGATCTGATTATATCCTGAATATATGTCAAGAAAACAATACCACCCTCTGCTTACTAACCTATGCTGATCCATGAATGGCATAGGAAAATGGTATTTATGATCCAAGAAATTATCTTTCTATAATCCATACATACTATCCATCCAGTGACCGGCCTCATAGGTACTACCTTATTTTTTTCATTAGGCACCACACTTATTTCGCTCTTCTTCGGTGCGCATTGAACCAGACTAACCTACTTGCTATCAGCAATGGGGAACACTACACCAGCATCTATCCACTTGATGATCTCCTTCTTAACAACCTCCTACATAGGAGGAATGAGTTAACATTGATGTTCAATAGATGGAACATAATCTGGCTCAAGCTGAATTTTGTAAGTACACAAACCAGGCGGAATACCCAGAATATCTGTAATGGACCATCCAATGGCCCTCTTGAAATTATGTAATACTGAAAATAATGCTTCTACCTATGACTGGCTCAGATTAGCTGCAATAATAATTGGGAAAGTGTTGTTGGCCCCCAAAAATGCATATTGTAAGTGAGATGGGAGGGCCTTCAACTCTAACACCGGTGGTTCCTTAATGGATGGGTTAGTAGATAGAGTTGTTCTGTTATTTAAATCTAGATAAAGCTTCTTTGGTGCATAATTATAACCACTCCCTTTCAGTACACCTACCAACTCTTCATATTCCTCAATGCCTTTAGAATCAAAGTATATGATCATAGCTGCAAGTGCTTCAAAACCTAATCTTTCTTCAACAAGAACAACCATCTCAGAACCATTATTCCACATTGTTACTGCATCGACATTATGGTATGAATCTGTCTCCCCATCATTTACATCAATTATAGACACCAGTCTCAATTCGTCAGGCTGCTTTATAGATTTGCATACGTTGAATGTCACTTGTTCATCATTGAGTGGCAACATTAGATGTCCCTTTTTCCAGATCAATCAATGTCCTACCTGTAGCCAAAAATTGTCTACCCAAGATAATGGGGACTTGAAAGTCTACTTCACAGTCTAATATAACAAAATTAGCAAGAAATATAAAAGAAGATACTTTTACCAAAACTTATATAGGATACCAACAGGCTTCTTTACTGTCATGTCTGCCATTACTAGTCTCATGGTGGTTGGTTTGGGAGCTCCTAACCCCAACTGCTTAAATACAGTAAAGGACATGAGGTTGATTCTAGCCCCTAAATCACATAATGCTCGAGTGAAGTTTAAATACCCAATAGTACAAGGTATTGTGAAAGCGTCAGGATCGACCTTCTTTTCTACTAAAGATCTAGTAACCACATCAAAACAATAATGAATATTATCTACTGGCTCATAACTGGATAAACTCTTCTTGGTGATCAAATCCTTCAAAAATTTTGCATATCCTGGCATCTGCTCCAATGCCTCAACAAACGGTATATTGACAGTTAACTCTTCTAACATAGATAGAAATTTTTGATACTTACCTTCTTCTTATTCTTTCTCAGTCTTTATGGATAGAGAGGAATTTGTATTTGAACGGGCTTCAGCATAGGCTCTTTAGCCTTTTTTTTCTTCATTCGGCTTGTTCTGCTCCCAATATCAATCGGCTTATCCTTACTCTTCTACTCACCAGTTGTGGGTACCGGTGGATCTATAGTAACCTTACCACATTGAGTGGTAATGGCATGGCATGACATTGACTATTATTTCTGGGATTTACCACTATATTTCTTAGAAGAGTGTCAGGCAGTCTCTAATTCCCTGTGACTGATATTTGTCCAAACTACTATTCCAACTGCGTGATTATCGTAGCATGTGATTTAAATTTTTGGTTTAGTCCTGACAGATCAGATTTGATATCCTTCAAGCAGTTTTCTTGACTTTCTTGCCCTTTCACAAGCTTAGACAATAATGCCTCTATTCTGGACTTGGTATCTAGACTTGGCGGAATGTATTTGTCACTCTTTTCCTTATAGTCATCTTTGCACTGCCAATCACCCTCTCCATCTTTATATCTATCATTATAATAGTTTCGATCTTGATTTCTTTGCCCTTGGGCTCGAAAATCCTCTAATCTGAGATTAAGATAATTTGCTTCTTCCTCAGATTCAATCTAGAATGGTTTGGATGCAAACCCCTTTGTTAAAACTACCTTTACTTTCACAGCATTTATTGAAGTGAACTATTTTGTTAGAAACCCAACATCAATACAAAGTTGTGCAACCATGTCATTCATTGCACTATACGTATTGGTCGCTCCAATAGCATATATACCACCACTGTATTTCAAAACTCAAGTATGTCATCCTCTGTTGGTAATCATAATATCATCTAGCATTTCCTGTGCAGCTTCCCAGCAAAGACGTATAAATGCTCCTCCCAAAATAGTATCTATCATAGATCTTGAGCTATTATTCAATGATCTATAGAAGAATTTAGATAAGTGAGATCCTCCGATTCTATGATTTGGTACCATGCTCAGCTTCTTATTGAACCAAAAAATACCTCATACATAAACTCTACAAGTAGTAGTCTGAAATTATAAGTTTCATCATTTAATTGTAGCATCACGTGGGAGGGGAGAATCTATTCAAAAACTATGTTTTCAACTCGTGCTAAGTAGTGATAGATCCTTTTGGGAGTTACCCTAACCATAGTGATGCTTCACCAGTCAAAGAAAATAGAAACAAACTCAATCTCAATACTTCCTAGTTAACCTCTGGAATATTGTAATTTGTGCAGATCCCAAGAAAATTCATAAGGTGCATGTTTGTGTCGTCCTTAGTATCTCCCGAGAACACACCCTTCAGATTCAGCAGTTGGATCATAGCACCAGAAATATCAAACTTCATATTAGGGGCTAATGAAGGAATAATAATAGCCCCTGATTCAGTACGTTTGGCATAACTCAAATATTCATCATCTTCTTCATCAGGGTCTAAGGGTTGGTATGCTAGAACAAATGGAACTCTTTCTCTCTGAACTCAATGATCAGTAATCAGTTTAGGCCTGACTAGTCCATCATACTGAGCTTTCTCTACCTCTGCAGCACGTCTAGCCTCTTCAACTTGTCTATATTCTTGCTCCAACAATTGATGTGTCTATAAGTCTGTAATATTTTATGGATCTAATGAATCACGTGGGAGTGTCACGTTTGGGTCCGTGGGTGGGGACCTTGCACCCCATCGCAAACTTGTCCTGACATCCTTCTAGGCGTGTGTGAAGAATTCTCTTTGGTTCTGGGTCAAAAGGGAGTAAGGGATTACCTCTACACCTAGTACTTAGCATACATCAGCGTAGGCCAAATCAAAACAAAAAAGTAAAAACCCGTGAACTTCACCAATTCAATTCACTACTCAAGCCATCTTCCCCAACAACGACGCCATAATTTGATGTCACCCAAAACTACACCTCAATCAGAATTATAATGCAGTCGATTACAAATATAATAACCCAATAAGGTTGGGGTAGATCCCATAGGTAAAACATGAATTTTTGCTTGCCTTGATGTAATCCATAAGAAGTACAGGAAGTTAAATGGGGGGATTTTGTTATCAATTACAAATAGTAACCAATTCTTGAGTGTTATCGAGTTGAAATCAATATGAGATGAATGCTAGGTTTGTGTTCCCACAGTCTTCTAAACTGCATAAATTTCTCATGTTCAACCTAATTATTCTATTGCTCAATATGCAAAGCCTACAAGATAGGTATTATCCCCTACTCATAAGATAAATTTCACCCTTTGACTTGGTTATCATCTCAGGGTGTCGCCCTGTTGACCTTTGCTACAGCCTCAGTTACACTTTGATTAAGTGATAAGATGAGATACTTGGTTATCATACCCCAAATCACTGTCTTAAATATTATTCTTCCTAATGTCAAGCTTCTTGGTTATTGAATGAATATGAATATAGGCAATCTTAAGCTTCTTTATGTGCTATGAGTTTAATTATTACCAAGAAGAAGTAAGATACATTCAGAAACCCTAGAACAATTGAGTCTCCCACTTTTTCTATGTAGTTAATCCATCAGGGTTCCCACAACCCTAGGTGAGGATATTATCCATTCATGTTGGTGCAAGAAATAATGATAAGCAATGAAGAACACATAAACTCAATTGCACAAGAATAAGATGAATAAACTCCAAAGTCTTTGATTGAATAAAATCTGCAAATCTCAAGAACAATTGTGAAAATATGTAGTAATGTGTAATAGTATGTAAAAGAATGTCACAACACGTAACCAAATAAAAGATAAACCCTAGGGTATTTATAGTGTCACAAAATAACATAAAAATCCTATTAAAAATAGGAAAGGTAAAGTTAAGTCGGCAGTCGATACGACTCGGTCTTCACTCGTATCCTCAACTTACGAGTCTTACCCTACCTTGTCGTATCCATTATAGTGTCTGATCTACCCAAGGCTTTAACTCTCTGTTCAGCATATGATTTCTTCTTACGAATCGTAACCGAGTATACGGCTCTTGTCTTTCATCCATATTCAACTGGTACTTTGGTCTTTTTCGATCTTGAATACTGGTTTGTATATGACATCTCTATATGAGTCGTACTAAGACTTCCAACTCGTATCCTCCTAATACTTCAATTCCTGGATAGTAGCTTAGATTCTGTTATGCTCATGGCTTCATCATACGACTCGTATCCTGGCTTACGACTGGATACTTGAGTTGTATCTTTCTTATACTTGGTTTCTTGATTTAGCTTTTGGTTCTGTTACTTGTACAACTCATCATTCGAGTCATATCGACTAGTTATGACTCAAGGGTTGACTCGTATACTTATTGGAATTGGAATTTTTAGGTCTTTTCTCCTCTTTTCATTTAAATACTATTATAAACTTGTTTTACGTGCAATTCACACCAAAGTTCATCATATCTAACAAAACAACCTAAGTTCACGCATAAATTCATAATTTTAAGAATCAAAAGTGTCATGTTTCTATGCCACATCATTGCCCATGGTGGCTTTAGCTTTTCTTTGAATTTTTCTCAGTTTGTATGGCTAACATGCACTGGGCCCTTTCAGCAGGGGGAGTTGAACCTATATAGCCCATGGGTGCCTTTAGGACGGATCAAGCTACACAATTTAGGTTAATGATTTTTATGTTTAAACCCTTACCCTATCCTGGCATCTTATATATGTATATATATACATATATATATATATATATCAATGTATGCATGTATTTTTTATTGATTTTGTACAAGGCACTATTTTACCATATTCCCTTAGTTACATACCAGTTCTTATCCTACTGACCGTCCTAGGACACCACATCATTTCATGATGTACGGTACGAAGACACTTCTGTTTCTCCTGTGCAGCGCTAGGTGGATTACCACATTCGTTGAGTTGTCGTGAAGTGCTGAGCCTTAATACTTCGAAAGGACTTATCATTTCATCATTATTTCATTATTGGTTTATTACTTTTAGATTTTTTTGGTCATAGTCGGGGACATATCCAAACTTAGATGTTATTCTGGCGTTAGAGGCTATTTTGGACAAATGTGGGTTGGTTGGTTATTGTTTCGACACTTAGTTTAATAGGGTCATTTATTCATTATCTTATCACTGTTAACTTGGCTTTTGCTATTATTATTATTATTATTATCATCATTATTATTATCATTATCATTATCATCAGTATCATTATTATTATTATTATTAATATTATTATTATTATTATTATTATTACCTGAAAGTAAGTATGACCATTGAAAGCTAAATTTATTGATGGCCTTCCACCTTTATTTGCTGAAAGAGTTAGAAAATCACTCAGAGGATCTTATGGCGAAGTCCAGTATTCAGAAAAACTTATGGTCAGCTTATTGTAGCTTGTACTCAGGAAGACTTAGCCTTTTACAACGAGTTAAAATTAGTCAGACAAATTAAGCTCGACAAACTCAGAGAAAAATCCCAATTAGGAGACTTTTGTGAACAATTTGGTATGGATAAACACTTAGCATGAAAAACCCAAAGATATTCCAAGACTAATAAATCCTATAGAAATAAACGTTCTAGGCATAGAACCAAAGAAGAACGTGAAACTAGAAAATCCTTCCGTAAGTCTACCAGATTCACGAAAAATAGATCAAAAAGAGAGTTAGCCAAAATTAAGTGCTATAAGTGCAACCAGTATGGTCATATAGCTCCAAACTGCAAATTACAAAAACTCAAGTCCTTAGGATTTTCTGAAGAAGTTCATGACCAAGTCTATAATTTGTTATATACCTCTGATTCTGAATCTGATTCTACATCTGAAAATGATTTTGAATTACCTAATTCTGATAGTGAACTCAATCAGGTTGATAAATGTAATGATTGTGATAATGATATTTGTAATTGTGATGAAATGATGTATAAACTTCAAGCGCAATTTGAAGATCTTTATTTAAATGTTCAAACTCTTATTGCTGATAATGTCCTTGAATTACTGAAAGAAGTTACTGATGAAAAACTTCGTGAAAAAATCATTAATTTTGCTACTCAAAAAACTTCTGCTATACTAGTATTTCCAAAGATAACTCTTATGATAATTATCACATGTCATATTCCTTAGCCAAAGTTAATCGACGGCTTGCGTTGAGTCAAACTCCAGGAAGAGATACTACCTTTAATGATCTAAAAATCAAAGTTGAACAATTAAAAAAAAAAAGAAATTGTCTCCTTAAAACAAAATCAGATGATCTCTGATCATAGAATTTTGAAAATTGAAGAAAAGATTATTGACATCCCTGAAACTTCTATTACTTCAAAAGGAAAAGAAAAGGATTTGGAATATTCTGAAAATTTTGAAATTGATAAACTTAGTCCAATAGAAGATTAAAAAAGAGACTATTTCTTGGGGATGATGCAAATAGTTACTGCTCATAAATGGTATATAAATTGCACTATTCTGATAAATAAGGAATTTTCTATCACTAATATTGCTATGATTGATAGTGGTGCTGATGTTAGTTGTATTCAAGAAGGACTAATTCCAACCAGGTATTTTGAAAAAACTACTCACATAGTCAAGTCTGCATCTGGTCATACTCTTGATATCAACTATAAATTACCAAATACTCATATATGTCGAGATAAAGTCTGCATTCCACATTTCTTCTTTTTAGTAAAAAATCAATTATATCCTCCTATTATCTTAGGAACACCTTTTATAAATGCTATCTATCCTTATACACATATTGATGTAAATGGTTTTAAGGCTAATTATAAGAATAAACAAATCTCTTATCCTTTTTTTACAAATCCTGTAACAAGGGATATAAATGCCCTTATCAGTATGAAACAAAAGCAAATTAATTTTTTACAATTAGAACTAATGAGTATTGATATTTTTGATACTTTAAAATCAATAAAAGTCCAAGGAAAAATAAAAATAATTTCTAATAAATTGATTCTTGATATTTGTGTAGATCATCCAAATGCTTTCTGGAACCGAAAGAAGCATATTGTTTCTCTTCCTTATGAAAGTGACTTCAGTGAAGAAAAAATTCCAACAAAATCTCGACCCTGTCAAATGAATACAGAGTTAATAGAATTCTGTAAGACAGAAATTGATAGTCTTCTGCAAAAGGGTCTCATAAAACCTTCAAAATTCCCTTGGTCTTGTACTGCTTTTTATGTCAATAGTGCTGCTGAAAAAGAACGAGGAGTACCTCAACTAGTTATAAACTATAAACCTCTGAATAAAGTTTTAAAATGGATTCGATATCCTATACCGAATAAAAAAGACTTACTTTCCAGATTATATGACGCTAATATATTCTCTAAATTTGATTTAAAATCTGGGTATTGGGAAATTCAAATTGAGAAAGAACATACTTATAAAACTGCTTTTAATGTTCCTTTTGGACAGTATGAATGGAATGTTATGCCATTCGGTTTAAAGAATGCTCTTTCTGAATTTCAAAAAATTATGAATAACATTTTTAATCCCTATATGGACTTTATCATTGTCTATATTGATGATATTTTAGTATTCTCAAAAAACCTTGAATCTCATTTTAAACATTTGCATACGTTTAAACAAATAATTATTCGAAATGGCTTAGTCATCTCCAAACCAAAGATAAGTTTATTTCAGACAAATATTAGATTTTTAGGACATAATATTTCTCAAGGTTCTATTGAACCTATACAACGAGTTCTAGAATTTGCTAAAAAATTCCCTCATATTATTACTGATAAAAAACAACTTCAAAGGTTCCTCGGTAATCTTAACTATATTTCCCCTTTTTATGAAAATTTGTCTAGAGATTTAGCTCCTTTGTATGATAGATTAAAAAAGGATCACGAAACTCCGTGGACTCAAACGCACACTGATTTAGTAAAATTAATTAAGAACCGAGTTCAAACTCTTCCTTGTACATCTCTTGCAAACCCTAACTGGTTGAAAATCATTGAAACTGATGCTTATAATATTGGGTATGGCGAAATACTTAAACAAGTTAATCCCCATACAAAAACAGAATGTTTGATTCGATTTTATTCTGGCAAATGGACTGAAAGTCAGAAAAAATACGCCACAGTAGCCCATGAAATATTAACTATTGTAAAATGTGTTTTAAAATTTCAAGATGATTTGTATAACCAAAAATTTATAATTAGAACTGATGCTCAATCTGTTAAATTTATGTTTAATAAAGACTTTAAACATGATGCCTCTAAATTAATATTTGCGCGATGACAAGCTCAATTAGCCCCTTTTGATTATGAAATACAATATAAAAAGGGTAGTGAAAATTCTTTGCCTAATTTTCTATCTCGCGAATATCTAACATGAATTTTTGCACATACTTCCTCTCTGAAAAAACTATAATTACTATTATCAAATGCATTCCTTTAAACGAAGATATTCATTTTCTTATCTTAGAAACTCTAATTCGTAGCCTAATAGAAGAAGATTTATTCCTTAACCACAATGAATTCCTTGAAAATGAAATTTATTGGTTTGATATTGACTTAAGTGATTAATGTTTACAGATATAATGAAGTTCTTTCTACACTTCTTCTCTGAAAAGTTCCTAATCACCTTTATCAAAGAAGTTCCTCTAAATATGGATTTACACATGCTCATACTTCGAAAAGTCATTGATGATCTTATCACAAAAGACACACTTTATGAAGATCTCTCTGAATATATATCATGGTTTGCTGATCAAATTCCTGATTATTGATGCAGTATGGATCCTCCTTGGCAAATAGTCAAAGGAAGAGGACGGGGTGGAAGAAGTCAAAACTCTTCATATCAAGGAGGACGGACAAACCCTTCATATTTTGATCAAAGAAATTATTTATATAGCTCTGCAAGTTCTAATTTTCCTATATTACAACAAGGAAATAGAACTTTAATTAATTCAAAAATTCTCGAGATGAATCATCATCATCCAAAACTCTGAATATTGGTTCTTCTGTACATTTAGAAGATATTCCTGAAAATCATCCGTTATACAAGCAACTACAATCTTATCTATCAGATCAACAAAAAACTGCAGATTCTTTTGCGTCCATAGTTCAAGAAAATTCTGAAGATAAGTCTTCATATGAAAAATTGGATGCTAGAGAACTTATATTATATATTGAAAATCAGCATATTCCTGGACAAGAAAATTCTGAAGAAGCATGGCGAATACTCAAAAATTACCTTACTGCCAACGTATATTTTACTGACGAATCATACAAAATTCGGACTTATTATGAACACATATTAGTGCAAACATTCAGTGCAACCTTTGATCACAGCCCCCTTGGAGAAACTACCCCTGGAGTACATGGATACTCCAAAATGGTAATTAAAAAACTTATTCCTATTAAAGAATGGGGAATTTCGTCAATGACTCCACGATCTATGCCAATGGGGCCAATGGGCCAAACGCTTGCCAATTTCACCTACTGGGATTATATTAAAGTCTTTTCTCAAGTATTATATTATAATAATTACAAGCACAAACACACTTGATTTATAAATATTTGTGCTAAAGTATTTGAAAAACCTATTCCAAATTGGTTTATTCAATGGTGGTCTCAACATGGACCTACGGTCAAAATATTACCTGCAGAATATTCTTCTTTGTACTACTCATGAAAAAAATCTTCCCCTTTCTTAACCGAATTATATCTTTCAGATCACATTTGTAAAATCGATACTATTGATCAAATGTATTTCTACATAGAATTCTCTATCTCTTGGATCCATCGATGATCCGTAGAAATAGGCTATGACACTCAATAAATTCCTGCTTTATACCGAATATTCTATTGTAATTTCTGGGACAAATTGCTTCAAAAAGATCCAGAGACTAAACTCACCTATGGTCATGATCAAAGGGAGGAAATAATCAAGAAAATTGCTCAATGTGAAAAAAATCCCAAAAAATCAATTTTGGTTGAAGAAAAGAGTCTTAACTATGTTTCTAGAAGAATATCTGCACATGATGGGAATAAAATACAAATGATAGAAGAATATTTATCAGAAGTCAGAGATAAATTACTTCAAACTGTTGAGCAAAATTCAGATATCTTAATGAATAGTACCGAAGCAAATACTGAAGATATTATCGATTCTCAACCTCCAGAAATTCTGATAGATGAGGAAAAAATTGAAAAGGCTGAAGCATTCATCAAGAAATGGAAAGGAAAAGACAAGACATGACTGTTTGATAAAGACCCCTCTAATTTTTCCTCTTTGTAATAGTAAAATCACTGTGCATAGGGACCCATCCATTACTGTGCAAGATTCCCTTTTTTATTATTTATAGGCGCGTCATTCTTGTGAAGAGGCAGGGGTTCAGAAATTCTCTCATTTTATTTGCTAAAAACTCTCTCTCTCTCTCTGTCTCTCTCGTTGTAACATATTTAAGAATTAAATAAACAAGAAGCTACTATTTATTTCAGTGGGGTTCTCGAAAAATCAGGTACATATTTCTTTCTTACTTGTGTATATTTAAATAAACTTCTACCCTACCCAGCCGTGATTATGTCCGGCTGAAAGGTTTCTTATATCTATGTTGAAGATCTAACTTCGCTGACATGTTAACTATGAAAGCTCCAGACTCTATCAAAATAAAAAAGAATCTTTCTAATTTCTTGACTTGGTTCCAAAATGGAGGTACAGTCGAGTTCAATACTCTTATGTTAGCCTTGTCTCTGTGACTCCGTCTAGTAAGTTGTGCCTCTTTAGCCCATTGTGTTGTTAAGAAAAGGGCAAATTCTGCACAATTAGAATTTCTAGACACATAGGTTTAACATAAGGTTATTAAATCTCTGACAGGCCCCATGTTTAGGTAAAATAACCCATATAGTCACTAAACTATTTAAGATTCTTTTCTATTTTGGTTGGTTCTTTGGTTCGGTCTTCCGACTTTGGCTTAATCCGATATTATTATAAGGTCTGGTAGGCTGAGTGGCATACCCCAGCCTAAGAGATCCTGTTAATGGTATCAGAACCTATGAATTTTCATAGTAAATATGTTAAGTGAGGTGAAGAATTTTAGCATAGATATAAGGCTTTTATAATTATGGATATGGGAGAAGTTAGTACTAAAAGTACAAAACTCGAAGAGGTAGATTTACCTCAAGATATGGATTTACTAAATAAATGGACAATTCCAAAAGTTGAATTAAAAACCATATATGAATACGGATTTTTTGATAAAATAAAGCATAAACAAATTATTAAAACAACTGAACAATCCCTTGCTTTAAATGCTGATGAATAGACTATTCAACTCCTAAATAAGCATGATATTGATATTTTTAAACTTAATTATAATTATATGCATATTGGCCTAGTACAAATTGTCTTTCGACCTGTAACACTAAAGGGTCTCCCTGAAACATTTTTAGCTGTTTTCCGTGATGCTAGAATTTAAATTTTAGAAAATCCTTAATGGGATCTATGAATCAACTCTTGCCTATGGTCCTGTATATTTTAATACTCAGCCAAACTTACAATTATCTCTGACTGATGTAAATATTCTTCATGCTTTAACCTTAAATGTGAAAACTCATGGATATGATTATGCCCCTGGATCTGAACTTATAGGATTATCTTACCGCATATACTATCGTTTATTATCAACTTTAAATCCTCGATATAAATTAATAGATGATAATTCTTATTGCACTATGCTTATTAAAACTAATTTTATAAAATCCAGGGTTACTACCCGAAGACCTATTAGATGGGATGAAATTGACTTCCCCAAAACATGGATTTTAAACTCAGTCACTTCCCCAAAACAATTAGCGGAGGATGTGACTAATTCAGAGTTAACTCAAGTAACTCAAAATTTAGATGGACGAATTTGTCTACAATTTGATAATAACCCTCCAGTCTATAGAAATTCATTTTCACTACCA
>NC_061120.1:99495480-99660123 GCF_002878395.1 Capsicum annuum | reverse complement strand
AGAAGGAATGTTAGAGGAATTCATCTGAGTGCTAAGTTTGTTAACTAACTCAATTAATTCGTCAAGTTTTTTATCAAGAGAGGAAATGTGTTCTCCTAAAACCTTAACATAAAGACTCAAATAATTATTTTGGGCGATAAGGTTATTTATTTCAGAAACAGTAATTTTTCCCACATCTTCACTGACAAATTTTGAAAAGCAGAAAAAGTCATGCCAGTATTATTGGACAATATAAAGGAAGACTGGGGAGGATAGAGTGCTTGAGTAATTGAGCCATCAGAATTTTGATAAGATCTTTCGATTATTTTGACATATGACGGTAAATATGCAGACATGAGCCAAGGTACAAAGAAAATAATTTTATTATGTAAAGCACAAATTTCATAGAATTCTTCGGAAATATTTCATAATTCATCAGGAATATAAGTTTCAAAAAACCATGTCCTAAAGGTTTTCCATTTTTCAGAAAAAAATTCTTTCTGAATATATTTTCTTGCCTGAGAACCAGGACTAAAATCAATAAGTTGTGTCATCATGGTTAAACAGAATTGATGTCAAAATCCATTTCAAATGGGGTAGGATTTTCATTATCAAAATCTTGAACTATATTAGTTTTTGAGTTGATTTTTATCTTTTCTACACCTTTAGTTGTAGTATGCAAATCTGCAGAATTAATAGTATGCAATCATGCCGCTCGATTCCTAGTTGGACCATACTGAGGTTCTATAGGAGAAATATGATGAATAGAAGGAAGTCTTCGTGGTATTGAGAAAAAATTTCTATAGACTGGGGGATTACTATCAAATTATAGACAAATTCGTCCATCTGGATTTTGAGTTACTTGAGTTAACTCTGAATTAGTCACATCGTCCGCCAATTGTTTTGGGGAAGTGACTGAATTTAAAATCCATGTTTGGGGGAAATCAATTTCATCCCATCTAATAGGTCATCGGGTAGTGACCCTAGATTTTATAAAATTAGTTTTAATAAGCATAGTGCAATCAGAATTATCATCAATTAACTTACATTGAGGATTTAGAGTTGATAATAATCGATAGTATATGCGGTAAGATAATCCTATTAGTTCAGATCCAGGGGCATAATCATATCCATGAGTTTTCACATTTAAGGTTAAAGCATGAAGAATATTTACATCAGTTAGAGATAATTGTAAATTTGGCTGAGTATTAAAATATACAGGACCATAAGCAAGAGTAGATTCAATAGATCCCATTAAGAATTTTCAAAAATTTAGATTTCTAGCATCACGTAAAGCAACTAAAAATGTTTCAGGGAGACCCTTTAGGGTTAAAGGTCGAAAGGCAATTTGTACTAAGCCAATATGCATATAATTATAATTACGTTTAAAAATATCAATATCACGTTTATTTAGGAGTTGAATAGTCTGTTCATCAGCATTTAAAGTAAGAGATTGTTCAGTTGTTTTAATAATTTATTTATGTTTTATTTTATCAAAAAATCCATATTCATATATGGTTTTTAATTCAACTTTTGGAATTGTCCATTTATTCAGTAGATCCATATCTTAAGGTAAATCTACCTCTTCGAGTTTTGTACTTTTAGTACTAACTTCTCCCATATCCATAGTTATAAAAGTCTTATATCTATGCTAAAAATCTTCACCTCACTTAAACTCGAACTAAGCGTCTAAATTATCAATGGAGGTGCTAAGTACACTGCCTCTAGCTGAAGGTGTCACATCTCTATAAGACTGATTTGAATAAGCTGAATGACTAATAATCCCACGTCGGGGACACTCTCTAAACCAACGGTTGATCTCCTTATAGTCGTACAAAACCCTTAAATCCCTAACTTGGTGAGAAAATTGAGCTGACCCCAACTGGCTGACCAACTGTCGTTGAGTGCACTCCCTACTGAAATGACTATCCTCCCTGAAATCATAACACACCTCAAGAGCTCTAGGCTGGCGCGAACCATAGGCTAACCCTGTTTAAGCAACTAACTCACATCTGAGGCACTTTCTGGAGCAATGACCAATCTTGCCACAATCGTGGCAAGCTCCTAAAATACTCTGAGGTGGTGTCTCTCCTAATCTAGAATGACCTCTATAGCCTAAAAACCCATACCAAAAACTCCACAAATTCCAATGAGAACTCTACCTGTTGTGACTTTCACAACTACTCTGAAAGCTACCCATAGTCTGAAATACTATTTGCGTATGATCAATAGGCTGCAAGTGAAGCTGACCTCCATCGAGAGGATCCTCATTCTTAGATAAACTATTAGCATTGTACTAAAGACATGTCCTCTTACCACCACCTCCGTAAGTCTCAATAAATGCTCTCTCTATGGTCCTCATGTGATCAACAACCTGTGGGAAAGAAGACTCAGTTGCTATCAAGAGTTATGATGACAAATAGAGTGGCAATGCTAATCCTCTAGTAAATCCATGCACCATCTCAAGCTCTGACAGATATAGTATAAAAACAGTCTGGCCATCTCAAGTAATCTAATCTCATACTTTGAGATTGAAAAAGAACCCTATTGAACACCAACAAACCCAACCCTATCTTGAGAACTACACGATGAATCAGATGTCATCCCTGGATTTGAGGTACCCACAAAAAGACTTGGGATTCCGAATGCTAAATCTCAAAATTCTGAAGTAGTCGCCAGCCCTATCGGAGCTTGGGTTAGCCCCAAATCCTCTAACTAATCCTGAAGGTCTTTGATATCCATCCTTGACTCCCTGGTCCAACGATGTGCTAAAGATCTGGAAACACATATTGAAGTTCCTTTGTGTCTATCGACAACCTCATATCATCTATATAGGATAGAATAGAGTTGAAAAACATACTTGATGCTCATAAAAATATAAATACACGACAAGGAGTCAAGAGCAGAATTTCCTAAGAACGCCCTGTATCTTTCCAAAGATTAGTTACGAATGTCTCAGTACCCATCAACATAATTTTACTATACACTGAGCTCTTGTACCAATACATCGATAAACCTAGGCTCTGATAATAATTTGTGATGACCAAATATATTAGGTCATGATAGCACCTAATATAGCTCACCAGTAGGTAAGCCAACTTATAGTCCAAAACTGCTAATAATGGACTGCCAAGAGAAATAAAGGGAGAATGCAGAATAAATATAATATAAGACTGAAATATATAAGATAGTTCCAAAACATAGTGGAATCAGTACAAGAGCTTATAATATAATGAGAATACAAAACAAAGTACTACATGAATATATTGATCCAACCCATCTCTAAATGTAACATAAAGATTGGTCTAGTACATAAAAGGGAGAATAGTAATACTTCAAACGTCAGGAGCTCACCCTAAGTCTTTGAACCATAGTTGCTTAGCTCGATGCACACAACAAAGGAGAGAGCCCATACTATGATCTGCAGGCTACAAAAGTATAGTATGAGTATAAAACATGTGGTAGTCGGTACACAAATACCAAATGAGCTCCAAAGATAATGAAAACATAAATAACATGCAAGAAGGAATGTAAACTACACCCAAATATCCAAGAAACTACACCCAAATATCCAAAGAAAGAGAAAGTTTTGACTTTCTCTAACTTAAGACCTATAAGTTTGAGTAACTTTCTCAATAAGATCATTTCCAGAATCATTCATGACGGGCTTGAAGAAGTTCTTCCTAAGCTCATTTCCTAAATTAAGTCAGGTTTTGTTAAAGACAAAAGCATCACAAAAATGTGCAACTAGCCCAAGAAATTATTACTGATATTAGGAAACGGAGCAAGATTGCAAATGTGGTAATTTAGCTTGATATGGCCAAAGCTTATGATAGAGTGGAGTGGAGATTTTTAATCAAACTATTGGAGCAAATGGGTTTTTCTAAATTTTTTTATAAAATGGTTTGGAGACTGGTAGCCAATAATTAGTACTCTATTCTTATAAATGGGTAATCACAAGGATTCTTTCATTCTTCAAGAGGGGTCAAGCAGGGGGAACCTTTGTCCCCAGTTTTGTTCATTATTATTGCTGAAGTATTAAGTAGGGCACTTAATAGTTTCGTTTCTTTCAGTGCTTTCAGAAGTTTTGGCCTTCCTAAATGGAGTGAACAAATTAATTATCTTACTTATACATATGATACTATCATATTTGCTTATGCTGACATATTCTTTTTATAGTTAATCACACAGATTCTTTTAGAGTATGAAAATTAGTCTGGGTAGAAGATTAACAGGGAGAAGAGTGCATTTTTTCTACATAACAAAACAACATAAGCTTATGTCCAATTGGTGGAGGAATGTACTAGCTTTTCTAAGGGCCAATTTCCTTTGACCTGTCTGAGTGTCCAATTGGACATAGTAGGAAGATTCACTTTACAGAATTATTGAGGAAAGTTCAAAATAAACTTCAATTATGGAAAGGTAAATTGTTTGCGAAATTCCTATGGAGTACAGAAGAAGTAGGGAGGACTAAACACTAGATTTCATGGGCTGATCTATGCTTACCAAAATAAGAAGGTGGTCTTGGGTTGAGGTCTCTGTTAGATGTACCTCAAGCTTTTTTGTAAAGTTGTGGTGGAATTTTAGAATACAGAATACTTTGTGGACTAATTTTATATGGATAAAGTACATTAAGAGACATAGACCTCAAGTAGTTGAATGGAGAGGGGATTCTCAAACATGGAAATACATGTTGTTAGCCAGAGATTATTTTGACCAAGGGATTTGGTGGGAACCTAAATGTGGCTATGAAATTATCTGGCTTGATAATTGGACTAAAAAGGAGCTTTACATTACTATTTGCCCATAAACAACATTGATATTGGAGGGCTATATGATGTACATCAACTAAGGAAGTTTTCCTTGAAGATTTGTGTGATCATGTTGTAAATAAGCTTGGAACAATAAGAGGATCTAAAGATTAGGATAAGCCATGGTAGATGCCCCAAAATTCTAAAAACTCACTGTTGGTAGTACTTGGGACATTATAAGGCAATCTGATATTGTTCATATAGATCTCAAATTTGTATGGGAAAAAGAAATACCTTTTTAAGTATCTTTTTTCTTTCGAATATTATGGAATAAAAGAATTCCTAATGGGGACATTTTGGTTAATACAGGGCTGGAAGATGTTGTAAATTGCCTATGTTGTGAAACACTGGAGCATGAATTTTATGAACATTTGTTTGTGCAATGCTCTATAGCTAATAAATTATTGACTGATTTTACAATAGCTATGGGAATTCAGGGTCCATTTATTCATCTAAAAGATATAATCTACAAATAGAGAAATAATAAGTGTTGCTCTAAGCTCAGACCATTATTCATTGCTATCCTTGCTTTTACATTGTGGCAAGTCAAGAAGAGGAGAAGTACTAATAGGCATGGAGGTGAGATGTCAATTCATGGTATGAAATTTGAGGTAAATAGGAATATCTATCTTTTTGCTAAGATGACGTATCATTGGCTGAGAAATTTACCTAGTAATTGGCCTATGATGGTTATGGTGTTGGAAGCTTAATAAACCTCATATTCAGGCTACTGTAGTAAGCTGGAAGCCCCTATTAATGGTTTTGTCAAGTGTAATTCAGATGGAGTTTACAGAGGTAATCCTGGCCCTGATGGAGGTGCTTTTTGTACAAGAAATATTGTGGGTAATTTTGTTTATGCTCGTTCTTCTGAGTGTGGAATTGTAAATAGCCTGGAGGTAGAAGTGTGTGATTTCAAAAGGGGTTTGAAATATTGTGTCATTAGAATTTTACTACCTGTAATCATGGAAACTCATTCACTTATATTAAATAAGATCCCTGATGAAATCTGGGAAGTTCTTTGGAGAAATGCGATTGTTATTACGGAAATTAAAGGGTTGATGATTCAATTAAAGATTTAGGTTGTGCATACACTCGGCGAAGGGAATAAGCTAGTAGATTTATTGCTAATGAAGCTTTATTTTTTGCTGGTTACCAAAATAAAGAATATACAACTTTGCAGGATATTACAAGGGAAGAAAAAGCAATCTTTGAATTGGACAAGCAACAAATACCAGTATTAAGGATTGTCAAATGCCAAAGCAAAAATTTTCATACATAAATGCAATCAAGACAAGCCACAAAATAGATTTAGGACAACATATTTCAACAAACATATAGTTGATCCTAATTCAAAGAGCAAAACAACAGACCGCATGGAAATTAACAACAAAATTGGTTAGACAGAATACGTTAGTGATTAACTTCAGCACAAAGACATGCAACATGGTTCATTTCAAGATACAGAATAAGTATAACATCTTACCTTTAATGTGGTTACTCAAATAAGTTAAATTAGTACTTTTAGTAAGTAGTATCAGCTCCCGGTTGAGCTCAATTTGGCAAAGGGATGATTTGGTCGATTTAGATTCTATAAATTATAAGTAATAAAAGGATTGGGGTAAGAATACTTCTTACTACAGGATTATCCAACCAGATCCTGTAAAAGAAAAGTTGAAGGAGTCTTCCTATGGATTAATCCCATAGCATTTGTGAGAATGCTGTAAATGTGCAAAATAAAATCAACCATGACTTAACTTTAGAGTTCCTCTGACTTGGTTTTCTTAGCTCAGTAGTTCTTTCGTACACCTAACCAGTCTTCAGAGTAGCCGTAATTGTTGTATCAATGAAGAAGATGAAGAATGTCGGCATGTTCTAGAGGACTCTTAGCTCATTTTATATTTCCTTTTCAGCTTTGTTTTAGCTTTTTGATTTTATTTCTTTTATTGCCAAATCTATTTTGGGCGTTACCAAATTGGGTTTTGGTATTGTACGTATTTCTTTTACTAATGAAACGCCTTTCTAGTCCTTTTCACTTAAACAAAACTAATATAGTAAAGCTAAGGAGGCAATTTAGATAAACTATCCTATTCTAACTATACCCAGGGACCTACGCATTATACCATATATCGCTGAGCAATATACAAATAAAGAGCAGAAGAAGGAGACATAATAGTATACAAGTCTATGGAATGGGTATACAACATGAATGAAGGAAGGAAGGGAGGGATTTATGATAATATCATAACTATATATATGTATATAATAAAATATAGATATATACAATAACAGGGCTAACTCAAAGGTACCACCTAAAGTAGTTATTCTAGCATCTCAAGGCCTTTTAATCATAGTAGGAATTAGTGCTAACATAATCATAGGCTACTTTCCCAACACGGCTCAAAACTCTATACGGGCCAACATAACGTGGACTTAGCTTTCCCTTTTTACCAAACCTCTTTACTCCTTTCATGGGTGAAATCTTCAAGTACACCAAATCACCCACTTCAAACTCAAGATCTCTTCTCCTCACATCGGCATATGACTTTTGATGACTCTGAGCTATCTTTAACTTCTCTCTAATCAACTTAACTTTCTCCATAGCTTCAAACACTGCATCAGGCCCAATCACGGCAGCTTCACCCACTTCAAACCAACCTATCGGTGATCTACATCTTCTACCATACAAGGCCTCAAATGGTGTCATCTCGATGCTAGCATGGTAACTATTGTTATATTCAAACTCTACCAATGGCAAATGATCATCCCAACTACCTTTGAAATCAAGAGCACACGCCCTCAAATATCTTTTAGGGTCTGAATGGTCCTTTCAGCCTGCCCATCTATCTACGGATGAAAAACAAAACTCAAAAGGACTTGGGTACCAAGACCCGGTTGAAACGCCCTTCAAAACTGAGAAGTATATTGAGTACCCCTATCTGAAATGATAGATGAGGGAACTCCGTACAGCTTGACTAACTCCTAGATATACAATCTAGTATAATCCTCAGTTGTATAAGATGTATGCACGAGCAAGAAGTGAGTGGACTTAGTCAGCCTATTTACAACAACCCAAATAGAATCATGATGACGACGCAAAAAAGGTAACCCGGTCACGAAGTCCGTATTCACCACCTCCTACTTCTAAGTGGGTATACCAAACTCTTGTATCACACCACCAAGTCTTTGGTGCTCTACCTTAACCTGTTGGCACGTTGCACACTTTGATACAAATTCAGCTATATCCTTCTTCATACCATTTCACCAATAGATTTACTGTAAGTCACGGTATATCTTAGTAGTGCCAGGATGAATAGAATACCACGCGCCATGCGCTTCAACCATAATCCTCTGCCTTAGATCATCAACACACGAAACACACAATCTACCCTGCATTCTCAACATGTCATCTCCCCCTTGGGAGAAAACCTCTACCTTTTAGTCCTTAACTACCTCCTTCAGTCTGACCAAACTAGGATCTCTATCTTGCTTCTCCTTTACTTCTGAAACTAAACAGGATTTAGAACTACTTTGCACAAAAGTATTTCCCTCAGCTGAATCAAGAAACCTAACACCCAATCTAGCCAGACAATCCACATCATGAGCTAACTCTTTCTTACCTTCCTTTACATGAGCAACACTACCCATAGACAATCTGCTAAGGGCATCCGCCACTACATTGGCCTTGCCCAAGTGATACAACACACTTATATCATAGTCTTTTAACAACTCTAACCACCTCTTATGCCTAAGATTCAACTCCCTTTGAGTAAACATATACTATGAGCAGTAAACACATCAACATAAACACCATAAAGATAGTGTCTCTAGATTTTCAAAGCAAAGACCACAACAGCTAACTCAAGATCATGGGTTGGGTAATATTTCTCATGCGGCTTTAACTGTCTAGAGGAATAGGCTATAACCTTACCTATTTGCATCAACACATAACCCAAACAAATTCTAGAGGCATCACAATGCACCATAAAACCATCTGTACCATCAAGCAAAGTTAACACAGGGGCTGAGGTAAGTCAAGTCTTCAACTTCTGAAAACTCTTCTCACAGGAATAAAACCACTGGAACTTAACTTTCTTTTGGGTCAACCGGGACATGGTAGACGCAATAGAAGAGAAACCTTCAACAAAACAGTGGTAGTAGGTCTCTATACCCAAGAAACTTCTAATGTCAGATGGAGAGATAGGTCTAGGCTAATTTCTTATAGATTCTGTCTTTTGGGGTTCAACTCTAATACCTTTGGCTGAAATAATATGACCCAGAAAGGCTACAAACCTTAGCCAAAATTCACACTTATTGAATTTGGATAACAATTGGTGACCTCTAAGAGTTTGTAAGATAATTCTAAGGTGATCTGCATGATCATGCTCACTACGGGAGTAGACAAGGATGTCATCTATGAACAATATGACAAATGTATCAAGATATTGCTTGAACACTCGATTCATGAGGTCCATAAAAGTTGTTGGGGCATTGGTTAGCCCGAAAGACATGACTAGAAACTCAAAGTGACCATAATGGGTTTGGAAGGCTGTCTTTGGAATATCACATTCCCTCACTTTAAGTTGATGATAGCCGGATCAAAGGTCTATCTTGGAGAAATAACTTTCACCTTACAATTGATCAAACAGGTCATCAATTCTCGAAAAAGAGTGCTTATTTTTTACTGTGACTTTGTTAAGCTGACGATAGTCAATGCACATACGCAAAGAACCATCTTTTTTTCGCATGAATAGAATAGGTGTGCCCTAAGGAGAAATACTGGACCTTATGAAACATTTGTCAAAAAGATCTTTGAGTTGCTCTTTTAACTAATTAAGCTCAGTAAATACCATACGGTATGGCAGAATAGAAATAGGGCGAGTGTTAGGAAGAAGGTCAATCCTAAATTCTATCTCTCTATCGGAAGGTACCCTTGGGAGATCTTCTGGAAAAACATCTGGAAACTCATTAATAATATTGACTGACTGAATAGTTGAAGCCTCGAACTTAGTGTCTTTGACTCTAACTAGGTGATAGATGCAACCCGTAGATATTAGCTTTTTGGCTTTGAGATAGGAGATAAAATCACTCTTGGGAGATACCAAACTCCCGGACTACTCAAAAACTGGCTCATCAGGGAACTAAAACTTGACAACATGGGTACGACAGTCTATAGATGCATAACAAAAATGAAGCCAATCCATACCCAGAATAACGTCAAAATCCATCATGTCTAACTCTATCAAATCAGAAAAGTATGACTCTATAAAGAACAGTAACAGGACAATCTCTATATACTTGTTTAGCGACAACTGACTTCCCTACTGGTGTGGAGACTAGGAAAGGCTCAGGAATCCTTTTTGGACTCATTTTGAAATTCACAGCCACAAGTAGGGTCACATAGGAGAGACTTGACCCGGGGTCCAACAACACATAAACATCAAAACAAAAGATGCGGAGCATACCAGTAACAACATTAGGAGAGTCCTCCTGCTCTTGATGGGATGTTAAGGCATAGAATTTGTTCTGGCACTGACCGCCAGCAGTGCTAGATGAAGAGCCCTGAACAAAGAAGAGACGAGGGACAGGATTTTGTATACTAGTAGTCTGTGCCAGAGGTTGGGTATCTCTGGTCCCCTACCTAGCATGCAGACAATCTCTAAGTCTGTGGCCATGCTTTCCACAACCAAACAACCCCTCAAATCTGCAAAACACTCACCTTGATGATTCCTACCACACTTTGCACAAGGAGGATAACGAGGCCTGTTACCAATATTGTTCTGCGATCTATACATAAAAGACTTGCTCCCTTGCTACTGCTTACCTCTAGTTGGGGGAGCACTAGCTAATAAAGGCGCTGGAATAGACAGAAGTCTTTGAAACTAAGGGCGGTTTCCTCCATAGAACCTAGGCCGACTATACTCATACTACTCAAATCTAGCCTTCTTGTTACCCCTCACTCTATCTCTCTCTCTAATATTATCCACCTCTATCTGCTGTGCATGCGTTATCAACCTAGATAGATCCATATCTTTATACAGCATCGCAGTTCTATACTCTTTCATCACCAAACCAGAAAGACCTACCATGAACTTGCTCATACTAGCTCGAGTGTCAGAAATCAAATCAGGAGCATACTTGGCCAATTGGTTGAACTTCAAGCAGTACTCCTTAACAGTTATGGAGCCCTGCCTTAAGTTTATAAACTCCTCAATCTTTGCTTTCCTCATCTCAAGTGGAAAGAACTTGTCAAGGAATTCATCTTGGAACACCTGCAAAGTCATAAGAGAAGCATCCTCACCTCTAACCTTCTTCCACGATACAATCCAGTCATAAGCTATGTCCTTCAACTTGTAAGACGCAAACTCAATACTTTTTCCTCAGAAACATGCATCACATGCATGATCCTTATCAACTCCTCAAGGTACAACTGTCGATCCTCACCTACTTTGGACCCATAAAACTCTAGCGGATTCATTTACATGAAATCATGGATCTTAGAAGCAGCTACATTACCTCCCTGTTAATTTGCAACTATGGCCTGGTTATTGGCCCAAATATTAGTGGTGACTGCTTGGGATAATGCCTGAAAGGCTGACCAAAACTCAGCATGAGACACAGTCGCATTCAAAGAATCAACAGGTGGGGGTTGCTCATCATTGTTTCTGCGGGCATTCGCTCTTCGGAGAGGCATTTTCTGAAATAGGAGAGCATGAATTATTAGATAAGAGGGAAACCTTTAGGAACGATAGAATCTAAAAGAAAGAAACAAAGTTTTCCTAAAATGTCTTATAGCCTCTTACTTATAGATGTGGCGCGCTACACACCGATGATCAAGACTCTACTCAACGCGGCTTGTCAGACTCCCTAGGACTCCTTTAAAACCTTAGGCTCTGATACCAAATTTGTAACGACCCAAAATCACCTCCTGAGATGTCACGCGGTGCTTAGGGCTACAAGTAGCCCCAAGTTAACCCTTTGAACCTATCACTTCTCATAATAACTCATTCAAGAAGAAATATACAAAACACTGGCACTGTCATATCAAATGAAAGAAAATACAAAGGTAATACTAGGTCCAAATGACCACAATACTGGAAATCTCAACACAACCATACTCTAATAACTAGTCTAACAAATCCTTTACTACTCCATGAACTCGAGAACCGTAGGGACAGGTCCACAACTGACTCAAACTGAACTGAAAGTAATAACATAAACACTCGAATACTGAAACGTTTAAAGATAGGTCCTCAAACTATGAGCACTCACCACTGTATAAATATAGACGAAGGTACTCAAGAATCGCTGACGAGACTGGGACTAAGCACCTTACCTACATTATAAGACAATGTAGCACATAGACGTATATGTGGATCAGCACTTGGGAATGTATTGAGTATATAGGGGTGTATCCATTTACATAAAACAATATCAATACTTTTTAATCAAATAATGTATGCAAATAGGAATGACTCACATGGCTTGAATAAGTCTAAAATGTAAAGCTCATAAATCATGTAGAATGAAGCATGTATAACACAAATCTCATGAGTCATTATACTTTGGATTTAAAATTTATGCTCTCCTCTTATTCTCATTACTCATAGGATGAAGAAAGCTTTAAATAATACTTTCTACTCATGCAAATATCTCATGGAAAGTAAAACTTCTTTATTGCTCAAGTACTTATAACTTTTTTGAACTCAAACACTTGAAACTCAAAATCATATGACTTTGGATTAAAAATTTATGATCAAATCTTATTAGTAGAGAAAACTACTTCCTTCTTTGGAAAATACTCAAAAGCAATTCGTTCACTTTAGAAAATATCTCATCTCAAAGCTTTAGGGAAAATATTCTATCTCAATGGAAAATACTTTAGTTTAGGGAGGTTCTCTTGACCAACATAAACCATGCAAGCTACATGGAGTCCAACGTCTATTCCTTTTAAAAAAGAAACCTCACGTTGGGTAGAGGCGTCATACTCTTGCCAAGGAGTACAACCTCAATTCAGTGATCACTTATCTCGGCCTCGGGCCCAATCATCTTGGCCTCAGGCCCAAAATATCAAACCTATGGTGACACGTAGTTCTGGGGTAAGAAACCATGGTAACTTACCTAACTCGATGTTAAATACTATTCCATTTAGTTTATCTAGGTTATCTCACGAAAATCCAATTTCAAAATAATCTCATGGTTCATGAGAACCCAATAATCAAATCTATAATCTCATATGGTAGAGTAGATTTCAAAACTCTATGACCATTAGGTCAAAACATTTCTTAATAATCTCAAAATACTCAAATCATGGATGCTTATAGCACAATAGTTCATAAAATTGCAAGTCTCAAGTAGGGCTTAAAGACCCATAATTCAATCTCAAGTTAAAACTCATCATAATGTATAATAGATAGAATATAGATTCATAATTTATGTAGAAATCTGGAAGTTATAGCAATTTGTCTCAAAATATCAACATACTATATACTTTAATTTCTAGAACATTGGAACTCTTAAATTCTAAAGGAATAACAACATAAGGTATAAACCCAACTTTAATTTCTTAAGAAAACATGTAAAATCATACTATTAGACTCTCAATTCATGGGAAACATCAAAAGCTTACAACCAATAACAATGGGTGAAAAACCCTAATTCAATTTCATGTAAAATCTCATAAGTTGCAGAAAATTGTAGTTTAAATAAGCCTTTGGGCACAAGGGTGAAAGGATTACCCATGTTCAAAACCCTACATACCTTAGATTATGAAATTGGATGAACAAGCTTGCTTTAAACTCTTTTTCTTACTCTTGAGAGAGGTTTCTTACAACCCTTGAACATGGGAAACTCAAATCTCAACTAACTTTGTAGAATCTATGGTGAGTTCTTGGATTTCTTGGAGAAGGATTTTAGATTTAATCTTAAGGGAGAAACCCTAGCTCTCTTGTGTTTTGGATGATGAATGAAGCCATTTGCTTCATTTGGAATATATCTGATTGATAAAGAGTGAAGAAGACCGAAAAACCCTTTTTAAAACGAGTTAAAAATAATGAACGGGGGCTGCGACGGTTGAAGCGATGGTCCGTCGCTAGTCAAATGGTCCGTCGGATCGTCCATTGCACGATGGTCAAAAAAGGAAGACACTGCCTTAGTATGATGGTTGAAGCGACGGTTTGTTGCAGTCTTGATGGTCCGTAAGATCATCCGTCGCACGTTGGCCAGGATGAGACCACACTGCCTCAGTGGCATCCGTCATCCTTGCCATCGTACTTGGTCTAGGAAAGGGAGTTACTGCCTTGGTTGCGATGGTCCGTCGGATCATCCATCATACCTGGGTAGTTCTGACAACTCTTAGTAAAACGGCCATAACTTCTCACCCCGATACCGGATTTGGATGAAATCGGTATCGTTGGAAAGCTAATTCAATTATATACATGAAAAAATTCAAATTTATGAAAATTATATATAGTTTAAATACCAATCAGTTGGAAAGTCACTTTTCAATCTTTTAGGGTTGAGATTACACTTCACTTGACACGCTCTAAGGCCCAGACTACAAGGGAACTTTGTAGGGTCTTACATAAGACATATGGAGACCTCTCTCCTCCACTATAAAGTCTCACAAATAAAGGGGCCCTTAGGGTGTTTAGGAGTATCCGTAGACATCGATGTAGTACCTATCATAGATTTTCAATAATCAACCTCATAATCAATCTACTTCATCAAATACTAGATATATATATACACGAACTCGTACCATGGCTAAAAAAGTGTAAGTCCATAAATTAATTGCCCTAGGTAAACTCTGAGACTAAATCATCAAAAATATGTAGAAAAGGTAGAAGTCCCTCTTGACTAAAGTAAATAGTAGTAGTAAAATTATGGACCAGAATATAACTTGGTCTAATCTCTAAAACATCATTTTCAATATAAAAGTCTCATAAATCATTCATTAGAGTAGTTTGATTCCCATTATAAGAGAATTTATTTTAAATTAAAAAGTGGGATACTATCTCTTTTTAGGAGAACAATAGTAAAACCATATTTTTAGTTGGAATCATACAATTAAGTGAGCATAAATGTACCGAATCTATACATTCCATCACCAGTATCCAAACAATATAATATAAGCATCTAAATGTCAATAAACTAAACCACTACATCTACAAGGATAAGTCACTCACTCGAAATCCAACTAATATCATAATCATGACCTTGGGCCCAATAATACATATTCGACATATCCATATCATAATTTGGGAAACCATCATAATCCATCGAGTAATGTAGTAAACCTTAAATGAAAATTTTATTAACCTCAACTATGATTGACATGCTATAACCCTAGGGTAATGGAATCCTAAAAGCATAATACGTATTTCATCCTAAGGCTCGATTCACCCTTCTAATCCCTGAACTCATAATTTAGGGTAAGTCACGGTGTTCTACTCAATATCACATCCTAACAACCCTATCTAACATGTAACATATATACATTTATCTAAGGAATAATAGTAGACAGAAGCATACCTCTATTCCGAATCACAAGTCCTTAAATCACCCATAAACCATTTTCTTTTACTCCACGATCCTAAAATGCTACTACCCTATCAAAATAAAAATCTATATGTTATAGGAGAAAATGAGAACCATATTGCTATATTAAGGGTTGGGTCAAAATCTAGGTCAAGAACGGTCCCACGTGGTTCTCAAAAAAAATCTAAAATTGATTCGTCATGAGGTCCCTTAAAGGACAAGGAATATGTGCTCAAAAGTTGAGAACAAACAGGGCGTAAATTAGGTCTCAATCAACCCTTAAAGATTAGGGATTTAAGACCTATTTTTTAAGAATCTACCATGAATTAGGATGGAAATTAAAGGGAAAATTAATGAAAAATGAGAAAGGAATATTAGGCTAGCTTACCTTAGTTTCAATGGATGATTTTCCCCTTTTTCCTCTATTTGAGCTCTTAAATTAGTGTGAAATAATGGAAGAAATAGAGGAAAATCGGGTGGGGAAGAGGGGATTTAAAAGATCCCAGGTGTCTCTTAAGCGGTCACCCAGTCACTTAAGCGACTCCTCGACTGCTTAAGCAATCTGGCACAATAGGCACGACTATTGGTTAAATTATTGGTTAAGAAACTGCATGGATATCATTCCCAAACCTCTTCAACACCTTTTTGTCAAAGAAGATCTATCTTTATTAGCCTCAGTTGTGGGAAAGCCTCTTCATATTGATTTAGCAACTGTAAATAAAACTCACCCAAGTTGTGCAAGGGTAAAGGTCCAATTGGATTTGTTAGCAGATAAACCATAATTTGTTCAAATATAAATAGAAGATGGAGTTAATAAGGCAAGAAGAGCAGTGAAAGTTAAGATTTAATATGATTCCATACCTGTATACTGTGAGAAGTAAAAACTTTAGGATCACAGTGAGGACGAATGAGAGTGTTACATCTGGAGTTAAGAAAGGAGGTTGAAACACCTGTAGAGACAGATGCACTAGATCAACAAAACCATTAAATATATGGGAAAAGACCTATGGTTAGCAGATGGAACCCTGTAGATAGATTTTTCACAAAAAAAATGGAGAAAGTATAAGTGATAAGGTATTGGAGAAGGAAGAAACAATCAGTATCAGTAATTCCTTTGATGTTCTAGTAGAGAACACATAAGAAACAGGGAAAGAATTAGACAACAAAAAGGATGCAACAAAAAATAATGACAATATTAAAGAAGAGTCAACAAGGGACTAGGTGGAGAAAGCCTTCAACTCACCAAAAACGGCTACAATAAGCAGCTCTATAGGGAAAAGGGGGGATAATATCATACCTAACATTATTAAGGAGAAGATATCAATAAAAGATAATGAAAATAGTTCTATATGGAGTGATAGAGTGGATAAAGAAGATAAACTATAGGCTGAAGAGGGAGAAATTATGGCAGGGTCTGCAGGTGTTTGTAAAGATGTGGTGCTTTTCTCCTAGCTTATTGCCTTGACATTATTAAATGATCCTAATGATATATCAAAAACATAGATGAAGGATATTTAGTCAGATATGTTATAGGATGAATTAAAGAAATAAAAGACATGGGGTAAAAGGAAAATAACTCACAGTTCAATTTAGAGGTGACACCATAACAAAAGAGTCCACACAAGCACTGTATGATATTGTTACTCACCAGTTGGATGATGTATAGGGCACAATTATTGCAGATAATACAATGATTTTAGTAGACAAATCAATAGAGGATGTTATTAAGTATGGAGAAGATAGTGATGTTGTATAGGAAAAAGTGGGTAAAAAAGGTGATTTATCTCTAAAAACAACAACAAGGAACAAGAAAAAGGGTAAAAAGCAAGTAGATTTAGAAAATTAGCAACCAAAAGAGTGGTCCCAAAAGAGGAATTTCAGACAAGCTTATTAGATGATTATGAAGGCTATTTTTTGGAATATTAGATTTAGTAATACTCGACAAGCCTTCAATAGGTTGCATATTCTTAATAGACACCATAAATATGTCTTAATAGCTCTTATGGAGCCTTTTCAAAATAGGAGACATATACAGGGTTATAAAAGAAAGTTGAATATAGGATAGCAGGAGAAAATACTAACAACAAGATAAGGTTTTTTATCAAAATTTGGAATATATATGGAGGAAATAAGTGATGAAGAACAACATTTAACCATAAAAGCTGCATTCTTGGAAAGAAGAAACACATGTTGATAACAATTATATATGCCAAGTGTATAGAAGAAAAGAGATTGGATCTGTGGAATGGCATCTATAGGCTTGCTGATTCTAATCTACCACGGTTTATAGGAGGGATTATAATGTGATTTTAAATAAAGAAGAAAAATTGGAGGTTTACTAGCTACTTTACATAAAATGGAAGACTTTGCATTTTGTGTGAATTCCTGCTACTTAGAAGAAATTCCTTTTAAAGAAAGCCCTTTACTTATGGAATGGTAGGGCAGGAGCTGACTTTATTTTTGAGGGGTTAGACAAACTTATGGTCAACTCTCACGTACTAGAATAGTTTCCCACTATGAAAGTGGAACACTTGTCAAAAAACTGGGTCAGATCATGCCTCATTGTTCTTGACAATGAATGCAGATGCTCAATACATCTTAAGGACTTTCAATCTTAAGGCCTTTCAAGTTCTTCTCCTTTTAGGTGAAAGATGAATCTTTGAAGCACATAGTGTATAAAAACTAGCACACAACTGAAAGTGGGAACAGTTTTAAACTATTCAAAAATAAGCAAAAAAAATCTTAAAAGGGACTTGAGATATTGGAGCAAAGAAAGATTCAGTGATATTTTTCACCAACTGGAAATCAAGGAAGAAATCATGAAGTTAAAGGAGTAATTATTTGAGTAAGACTCATCTATTAATAGAATGGTTACACAGAAATCTCAAGTTGAGATCAAGAAGTACCTCTATTTTAAAGAGGAATTTTGGAGGCAAAAAGCAGGAATCACACGATTTAATAAATAAGATTAAAACATAAAGTATTTCCATAACCTTGTGAAGGGAAAAAGGAAAATATTACAAATTTAAGGATGCTAAGGTAATTGGATTGATAATGCTAAAGAGGTTGTAGATGAAGCATTCAAAATTTGCAAAAATTAGTTTAGTCAAGAGGAGCAAGGCGGTAATTTTGAATTACTAAACCACTTCCCAAAAATGGTAACAGTGAAGAAAATAGTACTTTGATTGAAATACCAACATTAGAGGAAGTGCATAAGGTTATTTTTAGTTTAAATGGAAGCAGTGCATATAGTACAGATGGTTTTTTAGGATTATTTTACCAACACTGCTGGGAGATAGTGAAATATGATGTGTTTGAAATAGGAAAGAGTTCTTTAAAGGTAATATCCTTCGTAAGAATGTTACTCATACCAATATGGTGCTTATTCCAAAGTAGAAAATAATTAAAGGATTCACATATATGAGACCAATCAGTCTCAGTAATTTTATTGATAAAGTAATTTATACAATGCTGCATGAGAGATTAGAAGGTTTATTACCTAAATTGATTTCTAAAAATTCGTCAAGCTTTATCGACGGTAGGAGCATATTGAGAATGTTTTATTGACCTAAGAGATAGTTTTGACACAAGATTAAGAGGGAAGCCAGCTAATGTATGATAAAGTTAGATATGTCTAAGGCTTATTATAGGGTTTCTTGGTTATTTCAAACAAGAATGATGAGGAATATGGGTCTTTAGAGTTGATTATTGCCTAAGTGGATGAGGGAGATAAAATACCTGGATTATGCAAATGATACTATCATATTTACATCAAATGATAGGTACTATTTAGAGAAGCTGATGGCAGTTCTTTAAGAGTATCAGCAGATATTCGAACAACTAATAAATGGCCAAAATATAGTTGTATGTGTACAAAAATTTTGCTATAAATTTGCAGAATGAGGTGAAAGTTATTACAGGTTTTAAACATGGAGTTTTTCCTTTTATATAGCTGGGTTGTCCAATCACACATGCAAGGAAAAGAAAATTATAATACAATGAATTGATTAAGAAAGTGAAAGGGAGGCTTCAGAATTGGAAACGAAAGTTGCTATCATATGGTGGCAAGGTTATATCGATTGCAGTGTTCTTTAGAGCATTCCTTTGTATTTATTGTATGTTGTGGTCCCTCTGTTGTTGTTATCCCTCCAAAGTTTATTTTGTATGAACTGCAAAAAATCTTTATAGGTTCTTATGGAGTAGTGAGTAAGAAGGTAAAAGCAAGCACTTTGTTGCTTGGAACAAAATGTAATATCCAAAGAAGGAAGAGGATTAGGTTTTAGATAAATAATATCTAAGATATGTGTTATAAGTTATAGCGTACTTTCAGGACCACTACATAGCTTTAGACTGATTATATGTGGAACAAATATAGTAAAAAGATCATTCCCATGCTAGTACAATCGAAAGAAAGGTCTTAAATTTGGAAGAAAATGCTTGACGCTAGAGATTCCATGGAACAAGATATTTGGTAGGAGCCTACTTTTGGTTCATCTAGAATTTGGTTTGAAAAGTCAACAAAACTTTGGGCTTTGTACCATGTTGTAGAGCATGATTTTGGAATAAAGAAAGAATAAAAAGATTTATATCCTCTTATAGATGAAGAGAGGTGGAATATTTAAAAGATAATTGAGTTACTCCCTTATGATAATATCCAGCATGTACAGGAGTACATTTCTATCTACAAGGGGGATCCACCATGGTGGATGCCTACCAACACATACAAATTTATTATGGCAAGTACTTTTTAGTTGTGTAGGTAGAAGAAAATTCCTTTTGAGGATTGCAAAGTATATGGTCTGAGGGAATGCCTTTTAAAATTAACTTCTTTATTTGGAGGTTGTGGAAGTTCAAGATTCCTATTGATGAAGTTTTACAAAGGTATGGTATCAATATATTTTCAAGGTGTAGGTGTTGTTCAACATCCCATTTAGAGACTGTTCATCATGTGTTTGTCACTAGTGAATTTGCATAAAGAATTTGGAGATATTTTGCTGTTCGATTCGGAGCGGATGGGCCTTTTGATCAATGCCATCAAACAATCAATAAGTGGTGGAATGTAGAATGCTCTACCATATTAAAACTAGTTATTTGTATTCTACCAAGAATGATTTACTGGCATATATGGAAGAGTAGGAATAAGGTGAATCGTGGAGGTGTTGTGCATAGGAGAAGTGTAATATAAAAGATAGCAAGAAGTTTACAACTCTTGGCCACTATTTTTGTAACGCCCGAGTCTGTACCCCGGATGCTACACGGTGCTTATGATCTTGGAGGACCACAAGCTAACCCATGACTGATATCTGCAACGAGCACTAAATAATAATACTGAAATAAATGAGAAATTAGGCTGAATTACCATAAAGTTCAAAATCTAAATACTGATAAATAATAACATCTGATAAAAATATCTAAAAACTAAACACTATCTGAACTAGTTTAGTCTGAAAGCCTCTAACTGAACTGTCTGAATATGGAGTTGATGGGACAAGCCCCCAACTAACTCAAACTATTGAACTACTGATAAACTGAAATAAGTTATATCCCTGATAGATGAGGACTCACTACTAAATCTGCAACTGCTGACTATATATGTCTAAACGTGGTTGGGATCTTGAGCGTTCGAACCAATGATATGAGACATCATAGCGCAAAAAAAGAGTATGCAGTCAGTACGTGGAATGTATTGGTATGCTAGATGAGGTAATTCTGAATGCAAGGTCTCATATGCATGAATAAGAACTAACTGAATGATATAGAGTAACTAAATATAAGAGTACGTGGATAACTGATACTACGAAAATCACTGAGTATGCAATACTGTGCATATACGTATAGACTGTAACTAAGCTTTTCTAAACTAAGCACTGAGTTAAATAACTAAGTAACTAATATCTGAAGTTGCTGATAATTAATTTACTGATACTGATTGACTGTGTCTGAAAGTCCTAATTTTGTAAAATGAACTAAGTTCTAAACTGAAGATTGAAACTTAAACTGTGGGAGGTAATCATCTAAACATTCCCCAAATAAGATAAGATAACTGAGTGGGGTTCCAATCTGTAGACCTAATTAGAAGAGTGACAATACCATGCCATGAGTACTAACATCTGCCGTGGATTCAGTCCTATCTAATGGGTGACCCCTGAGATCAGTCCTAAACTAGCGGGTGATCCCTGAGTATGTCAGTCCTATCTAATGGGTGATATCTTATAACCTACGCTGGCTACATAGTTTTGGAATTTAGGGATTATTTTTAAGGACCCAGTCCTAACTAACAGATGAGCCCCTATCCGTAGGCTCGCTCGGTGCTGAATCCTACTCCCAAATGAATAAACACTGAACTGATTATACTATACTGGACTGGAATGATACTGAGTCTACTGAGTTTTTCGGAGATCTGTAACTGACTGAGTTCTACTGATCGTGATAGGACTGATACTATTCTTTAACTGATAATGGATCTAGGTAAATAACTAGATTGTTGCATATTAAATACCCACAGGACTCGATAACATAAAAAGAAAGACATAACATGATCATAAAGGCATAACAATACTTGTTTGCTAACAATGCACTCATTTAGACATTTTGTCAAACACTTGATATACATGAACTTATGCATGAATGGGATCACCTAATAACATGTCATGCTTTCCCTAGTCAAATCACATAAGCATTTCATCAAACACTTGTAGGAAAGAAGCTTGTACATGATTAGGACCACATAATAACATGTCATGATTCCACTATTTACTTCACATAGATAATTTAGCAAACACTTGGGGAGTATGGATTATTTACATGATAATGGCCAACACATGAACATCATGACACATTAATCAATTTGTAAATTCAAGGGTTTATCAAGATAATCACATATTCATGACACATGTTATTCAATTTTCATGAAACTTGCAATTAAATCATGGATTGAAACCCAACTAATATCATGAACAAGAATTCAATATAATTCAAACATGGAAAATATGAATATGATATCTTGTATGTTTAAAAAGGGTTCTTGGACTTCATGGGTGAAAGGGACCCATGAATGAAAACCTAACATACCTGAGAAGAAGAGTTCTTGAAGGTTCTTAAAGGAATTCTTGAGATTGCTCTTGGTTTTTGGAAGTTTGGGTTTTGTATTGTAGAGAGAAAACTCTTGATTTTGGGGAGAAAATTGAATAATGAATGACTTAAAACATTTTTAGGGCTTTAATCCCATATATGGATGTAATAAAACCATGGGAAAAGTCTAATTTAACCCTGGATGAAACTTTGGATTTCTGTCAAAAAATTTTGAAACTACCCTCTGACGCGAACCGGTACAATCGCGCTGGCTTACTGGAAAGTGGACAACTGGGAACTGGGCAGATGGCGTGATACGGTTCCATCACGGTGCCTCACTGAATGGGAAACTGAGTCTTGGCGCGATGCACCATTATCGCGAAGCAATACTGGAAAAATAATAACTGGGAAATTGGTTGGTGGCACGATGCGGTGGTATTACTTTGGCTCACTAGAAAATGACAATTACCATTTGGACTGTCTCCGCGACACGCTGAAGTACTATGTGGTACACTATTTCACTAAAATGACTCTAACTATTCACCTGGGTATCGAATTTGGGCGAATTTTATATCGTTGGAAAGCTAAATGAATTTTCTACACAATGGCAGGCTCTAAACTAAAAGAAACTAAGTATTTCAAAATATTTATATGGGATTAATCATGTACTAAGACTTAAATTAAGCTAGGAAAATACGAGATATTATAATATCTCCCCCATGGGAACATTCGTCCTTGAATGAGACTAATCAAGATGAGAAATGCAGATAGACTGAGTTTACACATTAAACATGAACGACTGCAACATGACTATTTGACTGAAACTACTGATACACTGAGTTTACATGCTAACCACACATATTTGATTCATAAAATACATGACTGAATTGATTTATGAATGCATGACTGAATATGCAATGGTAATGGATACGAAGTTTATAACTGTAGCTGCATTATGGAACTAAGTAAATCTAAGGAAGACCATCACCTTAAGCTGAGAATATTAATGAACCTGAGATCATTTAATGAACATGTATGAACAGGAACATGAGAACATGACTTAGTCTGAAACATGATACATGAACTGAATATCATGAACTTAATTAATTCCTTGAATATATATGTCATACCATGGGAATGTTCATACGGCTGAGATTGGAACGAGAGAGTCAACTTATAAGTACCCATTACTCCAAACTGGATTTGTTACACGAAGAGAAACTAAAAGTTTTAGGACATAAAAGCAAAGGGGTTATAGTGCATCTCCCCCTTGGGATATTATGTCCCTCGAAGAATGCTGACTTGGCTGAGATACTGAGGAAATGCCGAGATATTGCATGGGGCACCTACGAACTGAATCGTGACTAAGTATTTGGGATCTAAAACTGAGGCATGACACATGAACTGGGCTAAACTCGTAACTACAAGGATGCTCCATCTTGTAATGGGCATATTTGGGAGAGTTTAGATAGGGCGACTGGCGAAAAGATGGGAAACCATACGAACTTATCTGCCTGGCTGCTAAACTAAATTTATGGCTTTATGAACTAACTCATATTAAGAACTTATACTCAACTGGAGCACTTCTTAACACTCTTTATATAAAGTTCTATTGACTTTAAGGAGCAAGAAAATCTTAGCATGATCTGAATGAGACACCTAAATAAGAAATCACAACATGGCTAAAATTATGTAATATGGGCACTAATAACTCTATCTACTGAGTTCTGATCTGGACAGAATTCTACCACTATGTTCAATCCTACTTAAATCTAGGAAATACATTTAGCCCCTTACATATCATCATGACACTCAAGTCTATCTTCACAACTATAGCGTCGTGTAAAACTAGCATGTAACAATCTTGTCTTAACATGAAACATTTACCCTCTCCCTTCTAAGAAACTTCTCATCACTACATTATTCATAAGGAGAGTTCACTGAAGGTTAAAACATGGGGACCTAAAGCATGAATGGACACTATACTGAACTTGACACTTAACTAAGGCTTGAGGAATAGAACATCAACATCCTGGACTTTATCAAAAGATCTAAATTGAGGATATACACAATGAAATCCGAATTTAGCTGATTATTAGGAGTATAGCATAAGTCATGGAAACTAGGCACAATGTAAGGCATGAGTACATGAGTCATGAGATGCATGACCTGAGTTTGGAATTTTTATGTTCAGGAAACGTGATTTGTAACACTGAGTGAACTGGAACTGCTCATACTGGGAACTGTAAGCATACATGATTTAATATAACGTGCACGTATAATAGCTATGATCATAGAACCGACATGTACTGCATGAGTAGATATCGCGATAGCTGAAGTGCAATACTTTTCACTGAGGTAAGGATGGGTTGGGCATCAACCTCTCCCACTGATTTTCTACACATACTAACATTCTTAGACATGTTTGGACTGAAAGCGAAACTGGTGCTGAGAAGCTCTGATGGAACTGGGAGTGGTTACTACCCCCTGATCTTGGCTTAGAATTATTCATTATGGCCCTCTTATTCTTCCTACACTACCCTCTCTCACTCTTCTGAGTGCAAGTTAAAAGCCTAGATAGGACAACCATCTGTAAATTATTATGAACAACTACAAAATAATCGAAGGTAGCAAAAACATCTCTAAATTCAGCATAAGAGACATGCTCATGTAGGGGATCTGCCTAAATGGGTTGAGGTTCTGGCTGATTTCCAGCTATCCTTTCGTTAGTTTTTTTGGGAAGCATGTTCTATAAATAAAAATGAAAGAACAGATTAGACTGGGAGTTTTACTTAAGCTCACGCTCACTCGCATGACATGAATACTAAAAGAAGGAAAACTTTTTCTAAAAATATCTCATAGCCCCCTGTCCATAGGTATGACGCGCTATACACCCATGCACAAGACTCTACACGATATGGCTTTCAGACTCCCTAGGACTCTATTGAACCTTAGGCTCTGATACCAAGTTTGTAACGCCCCGAGTCTATAACCTGGACGCTACACGGTGCTTACGACCCTGGAGGACCACAAGCTAACCCATGACTGATATCTGTTGTGAGAACTGAATAATAATACTGAAATAAACGCGAAATTAGGCTGAATTACCATAAGGTTCAAAATCTAAGCACTGATAAATAATAATATCTAGTAAAAAATCTAAAAACTAAACATTGTCTGAACCGGTCTAGTCTGAAAGCCTCTAACTAAATTGTCTAAATATGGAGTTGATAGAACAAGCCCCCAACTAACTCTAACTACTGAACTACTAATAAACTGAAATAAATCATATCCCTAATAGATGAGAACTCACTACTATATCTGCAACTGCTGACTGGATCTGTCTAAACGCGGTTGGGATCTTGAGCATCTGAACCTATGATATGAGACATCATAGCACAAAAAAAAGTATACGATCAGTACATGAAATATACTAGTATGTTAGATGAGGTAAGGCTGAATACAAAGGTTCATATGTATGAACAAAAACTGACTGAATCATATAAAGTAACTGAATATAAGAATACGTGGATAACTGATAATATGGAAATCACTAAGTATGCAATACTGTACATATACGTATAGACTGTAACTAAGCTTTTCTAAAGTTGAGCACTGAGTTCTGATAACTAAGTAACCGATATCTGAAGTTACTGATAACTGTTTTACTGATATTGATTAATTATATCTGACAGTCCTGATTCTGTAAAATGAACTAAGTTCTAAACTGAAGACTGAAACTGAAACTGTGGGAGGTAATCATCTTACCGACATGCCCCAAATAAGATGAGATAACTGAGTTGGGGTACAATCTATAACGCTAATTGGAATGGTGCTAATACTGTGCCACGAGTACTAATATCTGCCGTGGAGTCAGTCCTATGTAACGGGTGACCCCTGAGTTCAGTCCTAAACTAGCGGGTGATACTTAAGTATGTCAGTCCTATCTAACGGGTGACATCTCATAACCTACGCTGGCTACGTAGTTCTGGAACTTAGGGATTATTTCTAGGGACCCAATCCTAACTAACAGATGAGCTCCCATCCCTAGGCTCGCTCGGTGCTGAATCCTACTCCCAACTAAATAGACACTGAACTGATTATTCTAAACTGGACTGGACTGATACTGAGTCTACAGAGTTTTCCTGATTTCTATAACTGACTGAGTGCTATTGATCATAACATGACTGATACTATTCTATAACTGACACTGGCTCTAGGTAAACAACTAGATTGTCGGGTATTAAATACCCCCAGGACTCGATAACATAAAAAGAAAGACATAACATAATCATAAAGGCATAACAATACCTGCTTGCTAACAATGCACTCATTTAGACATTTTTTCAAACACTTGATATACATGAACTTGTGCATGAATGGGATCACCTAATAACATGTCATGCTTTCACTAGTCAAATCATATAAGCATTTCATCAAACACTTGTAGGGCAGAAGCTTGTACATGATTGGGACCACATAATAACATGTCATTATTCCACTATTTACTTTACATAGGCAATTTAACAAACACTTGGGGAGAATGAATTATTTACATGATAATGGCCAACATATGAACATCATGATAAATTAATCAATTTGTAAATTCAAGGGTTTATCAAGATAATCACACATTCATCACACATACTATTCAATTTACATGAATCTTGCAAATAAATCATGGATTGAAACCTAACTAATATCACGAACATGAATTCAATCTAATTCAAACATGGAAATTATTAATCTGAGATCTTGAATGTTTAAAAAGGGTTCTTAGACTTCATGGGTGAAAGAGACACATGAATGAACAACTAACATACCTAAGAAGAAGAGTTCTTGGAGGATTTCTTGATATTACTCTTAGTTTCTTGAAGTTAGGCTTTTGTATTGTAGAGAGAAAACTATTGATTTTTGGGGAAAAATTGAATAATGAATGACTTAAAATGTTTTTAGGGCTTTAATCCCATATATGGAAGTAATAAAACAATGGGAAAAGACTAATTTAACCTTGGACAAAACTTTGGATTTCCATCGAAAATATCTTATCGCGTCGGTTTACTGGAAAGTGGACAACTAGGAACTAGACTGATGGCGCAACGTGGTGCTATCGCGGTGCCTCACTGAATGGGAAACTGGGCCTTGGCGTGACGCACCATTATCGTAAAGTAACACTGAAAAAGTGATAATTGAGAAATTAGCCAGTGGCGCGATGCAGTGGAATCGCGTTGGCTCACTAAAAAATGACAATTGCCATTTAGACTGCCTCTGCGATGCACTGAAGTACCGGGTGGTACATTATTTCACTAAAATGACTCTAACTCTTCACCCGGGTATTGGATTTGGGCGAATTTTATTTCATTGGATACTAATTGAATTTCCTATGCAATGGCAGGCTCTAAACTGAAAAATACTAAGTATTTCAAAAAATTTACATAGGATTACTCATATACTAAGACTTAAATTAAGCTAGAAAAATACGGGGTATGATAGTTTTGTAGTCTTAGATACAAGGAATCCCACATGGATGACCATTACTGGTGGAATTTATTCAAAACTATACACATGTAGTGAGATCTATACATGTGTGCTGGAATTTTTCTATCAGAAACTGGTTTAAATATAACTTGAATAGGGCCTTTAAGGGCAATCCTGGTCCAAGTTCAATAGTTTTTGTGTTAGGTATTATGAGGGTTATCTACAGTTTGCTTAGTGTAAGCAAATAGAAGAATCAACTAGTTTATATGCAGAAGCATTGGCTATGAGAAAGGAATGTGATTACCGTGTTGAACACCATCTCTTGCCACTTATCCTAGAAACTGACTCCTTAGCATTAACAAAGATAGTTAGAGGATAATGGGAATGCTCATGGAGCACTGTAGTGTTAATTAGGAGGGTAAAAAATTGTATTAAGGGAGGAAAATTATAGATTCTACACACGTTCAGAGAGGGAAACACATTGGAAGATTTTTTAACTAACAAGTGTTTTAGTTTTACAGGTACTCAGATTTATAGTTCATTTCCAGAGCTACCACAAGAGGCAAAAGGCATAGCTATATAGACAAGCAACAAGTCCCACACTTGAGAATCAAGACAATGAAGAACAAAGCTCCAGATTAATAACACATACAGATTCAAGACACAAATGGGACTTCTAAGCAATAGAAGGGATATTCAAGAGTCTTTGACAATAACAATTAGTAGATACAAGAAATATAGTAAAGCAGAACAAGGGGTGGAGGAAAAAATAGGTATACATAAGTAATTCTTTAGAGTCTAATAGGGTGGTATCAACCCCAAATGGGGTTCAACTCCTTGCAAATAATAAATGAATTTATGAGTGTAGTACTTTAGAATAGTGCCTCTATCAATAGATCTGAGCTTAAACATCCAAAAATTAATAAGCACAGCTTAGAACTAGCTCCAATCAAACCTGAATACATAGCACCTGGTGAGAGTTTAAGGTGACTTGAGTTGTATTTGGTTCAAAGCAACTTGTTTTAAATTTTTAGCTTGTTTGAAGCTTAGATTGAATAGGAAAGAGGAACAACGATGTAACATAATAAAAGTAGATGGTTGAAGACTACTTGAGCTTCTGAGTTTGAAGCAAAAGTCGATGGCATTGAAGAAATCAACAAAGGTGAACAGAATGGATCGGAGATTTGAAGAAAAAGATAGTTATCTCCACTTTCCAGTTTTCTAATTGGGCTCTAGGATTAGATATTATTTTTGGCTTTTCATCTTCTTTTAGTGTTATTTTTGGGCTTGAATCAGCTAGGCCCAATTTATGTTTTGTACATATTACCTTCTTTTGTTTTAATAAAATGGCCCATATGCCCATTTTTAATTTTTTTAAAAAAGAAATAAAACTAGTCTTTCTTCTTTTTATGTATAAGACAAATACCTATTTGCCCCTCTATATCTCGAATATTTCTAAACAACTTCATACTTATTATCTTTCAACTTTTATTTTCTTCTTTTTATTTTACTTTGATTTTTATTTTTTTATTTTTTATTTTTCTCAACCATTACTTTTTTTTTCCTTTTTTCCTCTCAACTTTGATTTTTATTTTTTTATTTTACTTTAATTTTTTTCTTTTGTCTTTTTTTTTTTAAAAAGTTTTTCTCAATCCTTACTTTTTCCTTTTCTTATCTCAACTTCTATTTTTTTTTTATTTTTCTTTGATCTTTTTTATTTTATTTTTTAAATTTGCTCACCCTTTATTTTTGTTTTGTCTTTTTTTCAACATTTATTTTTTTCTCCTCTCAACTTCTATTTTTCTCTTTTTTATTTTCTATGATTTTTATTTTTAAAAAATATTTTCTTTATTTTTTGTTTGTTCACAATGTTTATTATTATTTTTTCTTTGATTCCTTTCAAACAACAAGTTATGCCCATGGACAAGAGTTGGCACTACTACATTGTATCCTGATTTGTGATATGTCTATAAATCTTGCCTTAGAGGCAAGACTTAGAACTTTCAAACAATAAGTTACATTTCATGGGCAAGAGTTGATACTGCCACATTGTGTTTTGATTTATGAGATGTTCTATAACTCTTACCTTAGAGACAAGACTTAGCCCAAGGACTTTCAGACAACAAGTTATGCCCTATGGGCAGGAGTTGACACTACTACATTGTGTATTGATGTATGAGATGTTCTATAACTCTTACCTTAGAGGTAAGACTTAGTGTAAGGGCTTTTAGGCAAAAATTATGCCCTATGGGGAAGAGTTGACACTACCACATTGTGTTTTGATTTATGAGATATTTTATAACTCTTACCTTAGAGGCAAGACCTAACTCAAAGACTTTCAAACAACAAGTTGTGTTGCATGGGTAAGAGTTGACACTAACACATTATTTTTTTATTTATGAGATGATCTATAACTCTTACGTTAGAAAAAGACTTAGCCTAAAAAATTTTAGACAACAAGCAACGCCCCGTGGGCAAGAGTTAACACTACTACATTGTGTCTTAATTTGTGAGATATTTTATAAATAAAGGACATCAAAACAACAAGTTATCCACCATGGGTAAGATCTGACACTACCACATTGTGTCTTGATTTATGAGATATTCTATAACTCTTTTCTTAGATATACGACTTAGTCCAAAGACTTTCAAACAATAAGTTATGCCCCATGGACAAGAATTAGCAGTACCACATCGTGTGTTGAATTATGAGATGTTCTATAACTTTTGTCTTAAAGGCAAGGCTTAGTGCACAAGTTACGTCTCATAGGCGAGAATTGGCACTACCACAGTGTGTCTTGATTTATGAAATGTTATATTAGTCTTGCCTCTAAGACAAGACTTATCCCAGGAATCTCCCAAAAATAGAAGTTATGTCCACTGTGCAAGTATTGACACCACCACGTTGTTTTTTCATTTATGAGATGTTTAATAACTCTTGCCTTAAAGACAAGACTTATCCCAAAGACTTTTAAACAACAAGTCATGCCCTAAAATTTACTTTGATGTTAAAAAAAGAAATTTCTTTGCAAATTATCCAACTTTCTATTTATTAGCAAAATAATAGAAGTTTTGAAAGAATAAAAAAAAGAAGAAAAAACAGAGCAAATAAAAAAAGGAGAAGAAAAAAAATAAAGGTTAGAAAAAGAGAAGAATAAAAAAAAGATTGAGAAAAATAAAAATGAGAAGAAAAAATAAAAATAAAGTTTGAGAAAAAAAAAAAATAAATAAAAGTTGAGACAAATGCTTTATTTAAAAAAAAAAGAAATAAAGAAATAGATAATATTTGAGAAAAGAGAAAAAAAAATAAAAGAAAAACAAAGGTTGAGACAAACGAATTAAATAAGAAAAAAAAGGGAAAAAATAAAAATTAAGAAAAAACAAAAAGAAATAAAAATAAAAAATGAGGGGCAAATTAAAAATATTTGAGGTGCAGAGGGACAAGACTATATTTATACTTTGTATAAAAAGAAAGTAAGACAAATGTTTAAAGCCTTTTTAATGAGGGACAAAAAAGGTAAACCATCTACTATCGAGCTATACCACGTAATTTTTTTCCCCTTGTCTATCAGAATGTAACACACTAATTTTTTTCAAAGGGAGTGATTATGGAACAACAGATTAAAGGATTGCATTTCTACCCAGAAAATTTGACTAATAGGCCTCTTTAAGTTTTTAATTAGCAAAATGACCTACTTTCATTTTTCTCATTTTAAAACAAAATAAAAGAATAACTTTAAGGAAGAATTGGACTACAATAACAAATTAAAAAATATGGGAGTTATTTACGAATATACTTAAAACATAAAATCCAAACTCATTTTTTCAACAAAAAAAGGTCTAAAATGCCCTTCAACTATGTGAAATGGTGCAAAAACGTTATTCGTCTATCTATTGAGCCTAAAATGCCCTTTTCACCTATCTATTAGGCCTAAAATGTCCTTATCGTCTACTTATTGGGCCTATTTTGCCCTTTTATTTAATAGATCAATTTAGAACGCCGAAAAATTGATATTGTGCTCTATTTATTTGATTAATATAGTCTTCCAAAAGAGGAAAAAGGGAAGGCTCAGGTTTATCTGAATCTGAGCTCAATACTATTTGTCTAGTCATAATGTAAAAGTTCATTACTGTGGAACAGTTGCAGGGAGTCTCATACTACTATACTGTAACACCCCGAATTCTGAACTCCGGACGTTACACGGTGCTTATGACCCCGAAGGACCACAAGCTAACCCATGACTGATATCTGTAACGAGCACTGAATAATATACTGTAAAATTGTGGAAAACTGGCGAAAACTTGCCATAAGATTCAATACTTAAATAAAACTAAATAAAGTATAATAATACCAAAAATAAAACAACTGTCTGAAAATACTCTATTTGGAAAAAGCCTCTAAACTGTCTAAATAAGGAGTTGATGGGACAATCCCCCAACTAACTCTATCTACTAAAATGCTAAATCTAGTGCAATAATAAAATAAGGAATATTCTAGAATGATGAGGAATCACTGCTAAGTCTACTGCTACTGGCTAAATCTGAACTGCTAAGGGTGCTCTGGATCCTGTGCTTCTGAATCTATGGTATAAGACATCATAGCGCAAGAGAAAAGTATGTGTCAGTATGTGATAATGTACTGGTATGCTAGATGAGGTAAGGCTGAATGCAAGGGTTTACATGCATGAACAATACTGACTAAATATCATGAGACTACTGAATAAGGATACATGCATGAGTGCATAAACTATAATTGAAATCGTAATAATACTGAATACTGAATACTGAATTCTAATAACTGGATTTCTGATGTCTGAGTCTACTAATACTGATATCTGATTGACTGAAGCTGAGATCAGTCCTATCTAGCGGGTGATCTCCGAATCTGCTTATAATGAAAATAATTGACTTAATCTGATATCAGTCCTATCTAGCGGGTGATCTCTGGATCTATGGAACTATCTAAGTTCTTTACTAATATGAGTGACTGTATCTAAAATCCTGATTTTCGTAATATTGATCTGAGTTCTATTCTGAAAACTGAGACTGAAACTGAGACTGTAGGAAGTAGTCATCTAACCGGCATGCCTCGACTCTAAACTAGTAGGGTCCAACCTATAACCCCAGCTGAAAGGGTGTCTAGCGGGTGACCCCTGGGATCAATCCTGTACTAGCGGGTGATCCCTGAGTATGCCAGTCCTATCTAACAGGTGACGTCTCATAACCTATCCTAGCTATGTAGTTTTGAAACTTAGGAATTGCTTCTAGGGATTTCAGTCCTATCTAACGGGTGAGCCCCCATCCCTAGGCTCGCTCGGTGCTGAGTCCTACTCCCAATTGAATGACACTGAACTGATTCGCTAATTCTTACTAGGCCTAACTGAGCTGTTACTGATCATACTATTTAACTAAGCTGAATTGAGTTACTGAGTTTCGTAGACTGACGAAAAACTAATAAATTTCGTTAACTGGCTGAATACTACTGAGTTCTTAATTAATTACTGAGATGAGTTGGACTGATAATGAGATTACTGAGTTTTCCTAAGTCATGAAGCTGACTAAGTTCTATTGAATACTGTAACTGACTGAGAATACTACTGATTGTGACGTGACTGAGAGTACTATGACTGACACTGTCTCTAGGCACACAGCTAAATTATCAGGTATTAAATACCCTCAGGACTCGATAGCATAAAGTAAAGCATAACAATTCTTGAATAACATGTCAATCGTCTATCATTCACAATACAATCACTGAAGCATCTTTTCAAATATTTGCAGTCATAAACTTGTTGACGTATAGGCATGCATACTAATGTCTCATTATTCATTCACCCAATCCTTTCGACAAACACTTAACATACATTAACTTGTACACAAATGGAAATTTCATATTAACATGCTATAATGGCACTACTTCATTCACCTAGGCATTTAATCAAATGTATGGGGAGCATGCTTTGGTTATACAACACACATTATATCTAAATAACATGGCTACGTCAATCCACATGCAATTTAAAGGGGTTTATCATGAATATCATGTAAGTCATCACATATTAGGATCAAAGCTTGCAACTTGTAATCTAGAACATGAATTATATCCCAACAACAATATAAACATGAACTTCAATTCAATCATAATCATGAAAATCATAAATACACAATCTTTATAATTTAAAAAAGATTCTTGAACTTCAGGGGTGGAAGGAATCCATGAATCAACATCTAATATACCTTAATGTTGATGAAATTGTTGAAAGATTGGACCTTTAAGCTTGATTGAAAGAATTCTTGTAGATAAATTTGAATTTGGAGCTTAACTTCTTGATTCTTGAGGGATGACACTTGGATTTTGTTTTTGGGAAGAAGGGAAGGGTTTTGATTTGTTTACTAACTTCTTAGGGTTAATAGAGAGGATTTTATGTGATTAATATATCATAAAAATATTTTGAAGTGATTAGGGACGGTGGTTTAAGGGTGTGAAATGACTTTAACACCCTTGATCTAGGTCAAAACAGAGTTTTAGCACTTGGCGATGACTTAGGCGGCGCCTAGGCAATCACCTAATTTAAGGTGGGTGACACCTTTTCAATCGCCTAAGTTTGGTTGGGCGGCGCCTAACCAATCGCATACCCTTACTGCCTCTCACGAAAATAGGCATAACTTTTTGCTCAAGTACTGGATTAAGGCAAAATTAGTATCGTTGGAAAGCTAATTCGATCATCTATAATTTGGTGGGTCTCAATCTTCCAAAATTCCACATATACACCAAGTTATGCTCGTTCAAAGATGACCCTTACGAAATCAAACACTAAAGCTTGATAGGTTCAAAAACTCTCAGCTTGCATTACTTTAAGTGACTCTTATGAACATGTTTAACATATCATAAGCTCTCTTCTCACTAGGATACTCATTGTAAGTCATGTACTCAAATATGAATAACAAGATTAGAGGTTTCACACGTAGGAACAATAGATTGATTTCTAGCTAAAATAAATACGGGGGGTTACATATACCGTGGTAGTTTTCATTACTTGCACGTTAATAAATATTAGTTAGATGAAACAGTAAGTCACAATCTCACTACAAGCTTGTGAGGCATAATTTGAAAATATTATGAACTAAGCTTAATTATTAGATTGATAGTATTATTAGTGGTTGAAAATATACAATACTTGCTAAATTATTTTCACAAAAACATATTTCAATAAGCAAAACTGAGGTTGAGATGTATACACAGGGAAGTTTTCTTGTTCACATCTTAATGTGACTTACAAACAGAATTAAAATAATCAAGCACAGAGACTTATCTCAGTAACCTACAACCTTATATCTAAAAATAGAAAGAAATGATGAGCGAAAGACTACAAATGGGACTATATGTTTTACCTCAAAGGTGAGCCATAAAGCATAGTCTTGGACTAATCCCTGAACTAAGGGATCATTTGGTAGGAGGGATAATGATAATTATTCTCGGAATCAATTTAGAAGATGAGTTTATCTCATGTTTGGTTGAGACAAACTGAATGGAATAACTCATCCCGGGATTAGTTATCCCAGGATTATAGTATTTTTCTTATCCCTCCTTGAGGGTGAGATTAATAATCTGAAATATCAGCGAACTGGGTTATTAGGTTTGGATGGGTTGAGATTTTAGGGGGAGATTAATTATTTTAATTAAATATTAGTTGGCCAATAAAAAAGCCATGTCATTGATGAATTGGGGCTAAATTGATCTATCAAATAAAAGAAAGGGCAAAATAGCCCCAATAGGTAGATGATAAGTGTATTTTAGACTAATAGGTAGGCGAAAAGGATATTTTAGGCCTAAAAGGTTGACGGAAAGGACATTTTAGACTCAATAAATAGACGGAAGACATTTTTGTACTATTTCACATCCCTTTCTCTAACTTTTTTCTCTTTCATTCTTACTAAAAACTCATTGTTTCTTCAACTTTCTCATTTTTGAAGCTAGTATTTTATTTCTAAATATTCTATCTCCTCCCAAATTTGTTAGTTTTCTACTCTCCTTTAATTTTAGTCTATTTTTTAAATAAAGAAAAAGATTTACGTATATATACGTAATCGGTCGGATCAATAATCGATCTGTCCATATATTGATTAAATTGATAATCAATCTGTCCATATATCATTTGGATAGATAATTGATTTGTCAAATCTGTAATCAATTTGTCCATATATTAGATCGATAATCGATCTGTTCATATATCGATAATCGATCTGTTCATATATCGATCGGATCGATAAAATATCTGTCCATCGCAAATCAAGTTTGAACTAATTTGTAAAATGTGTAAAAGATTTTGGTGGGATGAATTTTGTTTAAATTCTGTAAGTTGGTGATTTATGGACTAATTTATAACTTTAAATAAATTTTAAATCAAAAATAAATTTAAATTTTCAAAAATAGGTCATTTTTTAAAAAAAAATTACAGTTTTTTTAATTTAAAAAGAGAGAATACCCAATTACCCCCTGAACTATACCCAAAAGGGTTATGACACACCTCAACTTAAAGGGTCCTATTATCCCTAAACTAATTAAAAGTGTAATTTTGACACCTTTAGTGCCTAAGTGGCACATACATGTCACTTTTGATTTAAGTTGAGGTGTGTCATAACCTTTTTGAGTTTAGTTCAGGGGGATAATTGAGTATTTTCTCATTAAAGATGTCATTTAATAAAATTTCCATTTATACCGCTCTCTCTATAAAATACTAGACGCCGAGGGCCCGTGCTAGATATGTTATTTTTTGTCTCAAGTTATGTAACATAAATAGAATTTATATAATCAATCATATTTTTAATATATCTGTAAATATTTAAAGTTGTTAACTATTGTAATTTATAATAATTTTATGTATTTTAAAATAATATATATTATTCTCATTGTTCAAACTTTTGAGGAATTGATAGTCAGTTATGTAAGAATAATTTTAATTTTTAATTATTGATATTTATAATACTTTTTCTTCTATTCCAATTTAAGTGATGCTGATATAATTTCGATAATCAACCAAATATGTTATATCTTTTAGTTTTTTTAAGTCGTTAATTATTGCGATTTACAGTATTTTTATTTATTTTTTTACTATTATAATTTATAATACTTTTTATGTAGTTTTTAATTAATATATGTTACTCTCCTTGTCTAAACTTTTTTGACGTTGATAGTTTAACTATATATTTAAAATAATTTTGATTTTTAATTATTATAATTTATAATATTTTTTTTTATATTCCAATTTAAGTGGTACTCATATAATTTCAAGAGTTCGACAAATATTTTATATTCTTTAAATTATTTAAGTTATTAATTGTTATGATTTAAATTATGTTTTACATATGCTTTTTGTCTCAATTTATGTGACACAAATAAAAATTAAATAATTATTTATTTTTTAATATATTTTCAAATATCTTAAGTTGTTAGAAATTGTAATTTATAATACCTTTTTGGCACTATAATTTACCATTTTAAGCCGCTAACTATTTGTAATTTATAATACTCTCTTTGTCTAAACTTTTATGGCACTGATAGTGAATTATATTTTAAAATTATTTTAAGTTTTTAATTATTAGTTTATAATACTTTTTCTTCTATTTCAATTTAAGTGACACTGATATAATTTTGAGAATCAACCAAATATCACGGTTGAAGTAACGAAGTACACATGTCTTAAATGACTCATAATAACACTAATTAGAAGTGATACAACAAATTGCTATAAAAAAATACTTGTGAAAAAAGTTTAAGGAGACATCATATAAAATTGAAAGTTAATTTAAAATATCAAGAATTAATTTATCATTTTATGTCTATTTTATTTTTTTTAAATATTTAAATAATATATAATAATTAATTAGAAATGAGAATTGGTCGGCACCGGAAGCTCCTCACCTGCCTCTTATAATACTATATATAAGTAAAATAAAATTCAAATCTCCATGATAGTCACAAATATTCCCATTTATACCGCTCTAAAATAAATTCAAATCCCAAGTCCATGATAGTCACAAATCACCACATTTAACTTTCACAAACTCCAATTTATTCTTACCGCCATTTCCTCTCCCTCACCAGTAGTCACTACCATTTGCCCTCCGTTTCTTCCTTCCAAGTTAAATTTCGCTCCTGCATTTTACTCGCTTTCCTGGTTAAACAAATGGAGGCGTCCTTTGCACATGATCGAGGTACCAAACAATCATCTACTACAGTTAAATCTTTTTCCATTTTCGATGCATTTCTACAGCAAATTTTTCTTTGACGTAACTTGTTTCTATGTGTTGCTGAAAATTGGATCAAATAATTGAACTGTCATGTGAGAAGATTGTAACCAGCAATCACAGATAAGATCATCTATGCCTGAATTTGCAGAAGAGGAGGAGTCGTCCATGGTAAGTATATGTTTGTCTGGAGTTCATGACCTATTTCATTGTGAAAATTGCTTAGTAGAAAGAGGAATGTAAGACATTTTGCTCTTCGTCATCAATATAAGATATAATTTAATATATTTTGAAGACAAATTTGTGATCCGAGGTTTGAGTTTTGTGTTTGTGTCTGTTGTTGTAGATAAGGTACTTGAATAAATCAACTAAAATTAGCCGTCAACTAGCTGTTTAGTGTACTGAAATTAGATTGCATTATGTAAGTGAGCATCTGTTCAACAAGTAGATACGAAATCTGCCAGAGGAAGGGTTATTGGATTGGTCCTAATATCTAACGATTGTTATTGTCTCTGTTTATCAAGAACTGGATTGAGTTAGATAATCAAATGTTGTTTGAATTGACAATTGAGGCTTTCTTATAAGGATATATGTTCATTTAATTTGTGTGCAATTTCATCACCGTGGATCGTCCAATTTACAGGCTAAATAAACCAAAGCATTTGAAAATTTCAATGATAAGCACCTAAGGTGTGGCCTAGTGAGTAGTGGTCAATGAAATGGTTGAGAACCATGATGTCCCAGTGTCAAATCTCCTCTTCCCATCTGTCCTAGCCTTGATGGATAGAGTTACCACACCTGTTGATGGTGGGGAGTGGCAGGTATCTCGTGGAGTTAGTCGAGGTGCGTGCAAGTTGGCCCAGATATCACGGTTAGAAAAAAAAACAAAAAAAAAATTCTTATGATACGCTTACTTCCATTGCATGTTTGATTGATAACTGAGAAGTTTCTACTTAATTGATTTTAGATGATAATATTAATGGATATGATGTAATTTTTTCCTTACCACTCACTTTGGAGAGTTGAAGCTCATTGTCTTCTATGTCTATTCATTTGCAAGTCTTTGAATCTATGGTAATGGTTTTCTTGATGTTCACAAGAGTTATGCTTTTTATGTTTTGGAGCACAAATATCGGTGCTTGCTATACTCATAGGAACAACATTTGCTACTTCAGTTCTTGAAAAACTCCGATTCTCTTTCCTACATTTAATCTAACTGATATGTAATTACAAGTGACCTGATGTATATAACTTTTGTCATTGTGGCTTATAATGCAGGTCTATATGGCATGTGTTATGCACGGACACAGGTGATTGGTGATGTTTACGAGACTATTAGAATGTCGGCAATTACTTTGGGACCTTCTTGAATGAAGAGAGGAACAATGTCAATGATGATATACCATCTTCATTTGTTATATATGTATATATATATATATATATATATATCTTTAAAAACAAGTTGCAATCGGATAATTTGAATTGTATGATTGATATTTGATTAAAAACAAAAGGGAAAAACAATCAATATTAGGAAAGGGAAATCTCTCTTGAACTTGATTGTAGAAAAAAAGGCCTGTTGGATGGGCAAACAAAAAAGAGATGCTAGCAATAGAGTCTAATGCCGGATTAGTAATTGACTATCAATTAAATTATTCTTCAAGGATTGGAGTTTCCTATTATGATGCAAGTACACGCCAACTCCATGTGCTGGAAATCTGGGAAGATGGAAGTCAAGATTTTTCCTTGGTTGATATGGGTATGAAATCTTGTTTTACATTCTTGAGGAAACATTAAATCACCCACATAAAATATTCAAAAGAAACTGTTCTAAAGCTTGCTTGACTTCTTGTCTTATGCATTTCATGCGACGTTTGCTGAAAGTTGGATTCGTTTTCAGTTAAATATCAGGCTAAACCTGGAACAATCTATACCAGTACTAAAAGTGAGGAATCATTTTTGGCAGCCTTACAGAGAAGTGGTATGTGTTCAGTTTATTATTGGCATGATCTTTCTACTTGTGGAAGCATTATCTACTATCTAATGTGACACAGATGGTACAAGCGACGCTCCCTCTATAAAGCTTGTGAAAAGTTCACTTTTCAGCCATGAGCAAGCATGGCACAGGTATGAAACAGTCGAAGAATATTGCAGCTAATTTCATTTGCTTTATTTCCAAGTCTTTTTGTGTTTACTTGTCCAAGTTGGATATAGTTCTGGCAAGGAAAGTCCTTGCTGCATCAAAAGCAGTAGCTATCTGGTAAATCATATGAGATTAGGATGCCATTAAAAATGTTTGTACCTGGCTGACAGAAGTACTACGTGACAAACTATCTCAATGCTCCTTTCAGTAGTTCCTTGGACAATAAAGTATCTCAGAACATATCTGGTAGGGGATAATTGGGGAGTGTAGGATTTCTATATTTTTCTTAAAGGAGGTGCAGCCTTCGAATTGAAGTCTTTTCTCTTTCATATAGAGTTCTATAGGTAGATTAATACCATGGTAGAGGGAATCAATGCACATATTATTTGTTTTTTCCTAATTTGCTTCATCAACTTATAGGTTAGCTTTGTGATTTGATGGATTGACCTGTTTCTCAGTGTTTCCTTTTGAATAATTTTACTATGAAAGCTGTTTATGGATCACAGATTGATGTACCTTCAAGTCACAGGGATGGATGATGGTTTGAACATAAAAGAGAGAGCTACTTTTGTGAGTCAAACGGTTACTGCCTTAATTCAGTATGCATCTTTATATTCTCTGAATACGTGTTTCTTCTTGTTGACACAAGGTGTGGTTACGATAGGTGCTATTTTGTTGTTTCTGCCAAATATGGTGTCTTATGGTTACCACCTTGGTTTGAGAACTTCCTGAGACAAAAATATCTCATGTACAATCTGTAACAATTACTACTGAGAGTAGTATTTAAGAACACAGATGCGCGCACGCGCGCACACACACACACACATACATACATATATATATACATATATATATATATATATATATATATTTGGTTCTTCAAGTGAACAATCATGGGATTTGGCTTCTCCAGTCTATGTTTTAGTCAAGCGGGGACAAAATTTGATTGAGACTTTCAATGGAAAGGGAGTGCTAAGATGCGTAGTAACTCATTACACTTATAAAGAAAGGTGCATAGTGACACATTCACAATGGTACTTTCAGATCCATATATGACAAGAGCATTTGTGGAAGTACGGTATGTACTTGAACGATTAACAGCAAGAAAGAATGGGAAAACATAGTAAACTCTACCTTCTTTAGTTGTTGTTGACTTGATCTGCAATGTTTGGAAATGCTGTCTTGGTTGTCATCGCCGAAAATTTCTCCTTCCAACGGATACATGCCTCAGAATGAGAAATAAAAGGAGAAGGCAGCTCTCAAAGGAAACATGACTTGGATATAAGCAGGATGGTCATATGGTTTTCCACAGCCGTGTCATCTTTTACCAATTACAACTTTCTTTTAAGTTAGTTCTTAGCTAAAACAAAATAACATTGAAGACAAGCGAAGAATTATTATCCCTTGGAGAATACTTATCATAAAGCATCTTGATCTTCACTCTTCAGCATATGTTTTAGTTTTCTGCTATCTGATAAAAACTGTAGGAAATCATCTCTCCTGTGACAATACAGTTGTATTGGTCACCATTGATACATGGATTATATGACATGGGTTCCGTGAATCGTGAGAAAGTTCTGTTGATTATTAGGATTGCTAGAATCACCTGTCAAGTCTTACATATTTCCCTTTTTTCAAATTGTTGATTTACAGTCGTGTAAGAACCTTGGTACACGGATGCTCCCAACTTCATCATCTGTTCTCATCAAGATAATATTACCAAATTTACTTCCAAGTAGTTTTTGCTGATCTGGTAGAACTTCATAATATAATCTGGAGTTATTGGCTCCATAGCGAGGGAATTGTACAGTTTGAAAATATTATGATTTGAACTGCGTTGTGGATGTGGATCTGTGAAAAACAGGTGACATACTCAATTTTTAGTCCAGAAGTCCATACAACAATCTTATCTTATGACATACTTTTATCTCTGCCAACTGTGGATGCTTAAATACTTAATGTTTCCAACACTTGCATTCATGTGCAATGAGATTTTCTTTCTGATTGTTAATGCAATAAAATACAACAACTCAGTCCTAAACAAGTTGGGGTTGGCTATATGAATCTCCACTTTCATTCAAGCTCATTTGCACCATTTTCATACTAAATAAAATAAAGGTGAAAAATAAGTTAAATAATAATAATAATAATGTTAGAAGTTATCTACCAAGTCTAAAACCTATTCTCAACTAGTAGCAATCACCTATTTGATATCTTTTTTCCATTGTTCCCTATCTTTAGTAAGTCACATTGCCAAGCATATGCAGGTCTATGCCAGCGCGCTTGACCACTGAAGCAATCCATCTCGTTAGGAGACTGGTGGAGCAGTATAAGAAAAGAAGGAAGGATTTGCACATGGTATTTATCCATTTAGAGAAGGGCTATGATAGAGTTCCCAGGGAGGTTCTTCAGAGGTGTTTGGAGGCTAGAGACGTACCTATGGTGTATGTTAGGGCGATTAAGGATATGTACGATGGAGCCAAGACTCGGGTTAGGACTGGGGGAGGGGACTTGGAGCAGTTTCCCGTCTTGATGGGGTTAAGCCAAGGATCGACGCTTAGTCCATTTCTTTTTGCTTTGGTGATAAATGTTTTGACACGACAAATTCAAAGTGAGGTGCCTTACCGTTTGCTTTTCGCGGATGATGTGGTCTTGATTGATGAGATACGTTGTGGAGTTAATGCTAAATTGGAGGTTTGTGGAGGCAAACCCTTATGTCTAAAGGGTTTAGGTTGAGTAGGTTCAAGACGGAATATTTGGAGTGTAAATTTAGCGAGGTGTCTCATGAGTCCGATTTGGTTGTGAAGCTTGATACTCATTCTATCAATAAGAGAGATAGTTTCAAGTATTCTGGATCTATGATTCAGGAGAATGGAGAGATTGAAGAAGATGTCACTCATCGAATTGGAATCCTATGTGACAAAAAGGTACCGCCTAAATTTAAAAACAAGTTCTATAGAGTGGTGGTTAGACTGGCTTTATTGTATGGGGCGGAGTGTTGGCCTACTAAGAAGGCCCACATACAGAAGATGAAGGTGGCAGAGATGAGAATGCTTCGGTGGATGTGTGGGTGTACTAGGAAAGATAGAATTAGAAATGAGGTTATTCAAGATAAGGTAGGTGTGGCTTTGGTGGAAGTCAAGATGTGGAAAGCGAGGTCGAGATGGTTCGGTCATATGACGAGGAGGGGCATGGATGCCCTAGTGCAGAGGTGCGAGAGGTTGGCAAATGATGGTTTCAAGCGAGGTAGAGGTAGACCAAGAAATATTGGAGGGAGGTGATTAGACATGACATGGAGCAACTACAGCTTACCAAGGACATGACCCTAGATAGGAAGTTGTGGAGGAGACGGATAGGGTAGAAGGTTAGTATGAGTTTAGGATGTTATATCTTTTATTGTATTACTCGGTGTATCTTGTTTATGGTATTATTGGATATGTTGATTTCTATTATATCTTGTTCTTTTACTATTCCTTGTCTAGATTGTTTTATTTTGAGCCAGGGGTCTACCGGAAACAACCTCTCTATCTCGCATCTGGGGTAGTGGTATGGACTGCGCACACTTACCCTCCCCAGATCTCACTTGGTGGGAATATATTGGGTATGTTGTTGTTGTTCCTTCCATGGAATTTTAGGTCTACCCTGTCTCCTTTGAACACCTTCACTTATCATAGTTTCGCACCTATTTGACGGGTGCGTCGGTATGCGGAACATGTCCAAACCATCTCAGACGTCCTTCTCACATTTTATCCTCAATGTGTGCTACTTGCACCTTTTGGTTAATGTAGTTCATTTTTAATCTTATCTAATCTGCTATGGTCGCACATCTATCTTAGCGTTCCATCTTTGCATCACTCATCTTGTGGATATGTTGGACTTAGCAACCCATCATTTACTACCATAAAATATTGGTTGTCTAAGAGCTGTTCTATAGACCTTAACTTTCACTTTAGTAGGCATCCTTCTATCACATAACACTCTAATAGAACTTCTCTTCATCTATCTTTCTATTCTCTTGAATGATTTCTCAAAAAATAAAGTTTATTTCTAGTATGCTATAGGAATATCATTTATACAGATGTTACTAATCATTAACTAGAAATAGTAAATTATATTTGCAAACTGATATATTGGAAAAAGAATATCAGGAACTGCAGCGTTGAATCAAAACTAACACTTGTCTTCATTTGGATTCTAGCCATGTGAGACAAACCTAAAATTCCATGAGGTTTCTCTTGGCAAATTTGTATGCCCATCACAAGTAGACTTCACCAATATTCGTCGTCTTAGATTATTGCTATAGAAACTCGTTCCTTTCCAGTATTATCTTAATTGTTCTTTTCAAGTACAAAACCATTAATATACAATGTTGACAAACATGCTTTACTTCCACTTAGCTGATATCCTTGTTTTAGTTTTGCTTCAGTAGCATTTTCTCGTCCTCTTTAACTGCAAATCACCTCTATTTAGTTAATCGATCTTGTGGTTGGAAACTCAAGCTTGATATACAGGTTATTCAGGTTTGCTAGTGTTTAGGGTATGTTTTTTCTGTTGCATATCTTTTACTTTAGTTAGGCGTACACGTTTACAAAAATAGTTAGCTATGCATAAAATATGCTAGCAAACAGTGAATGATTGTTCAATTGCTTACTTTATTCTTGTTGTTTGTTCTCTTAGGAGGCAACATTTCTGTCTCAACAAATATTAGTCTAAAGATTTGGCTCTTTCCGAAATTGCAGCTAAGTTCTATGATGGACGTCAGCAGTGATGTTCAAGTTCGTGCAAGTGGTGGCCTGTTAGCTGTGCTAGAAAATGAGCGGATCATAGACACCCTAGAACTAAATGAATGTGGGAGCGCATCAATTGCAATTGACTGCATCTGTGAAATTTCTCTGTATCTTCTAAGCTATAAGTTTTTCCGGGAATGGCTTAACCCTTTTTTAATCATTTCTCTCCTCATTCATATATCTTTGTTTTGTATCGGGGATAAAATTTGCGCAATGATGTGGGCCTTAACTATCACTTTAAGTGACAAATTTCTCAAAGTTGATTCAGCTGCTCATGAAGCATTACAAATATTCCAAATAGATAAGCATCCTAGCCATATGGGGATAGGCAGAGCAAAAGAAGGGTCAATGACGCATCACACTCTCTATGTTTAGTCAACCATGGAAGTTTTGACTAATCAAAAATTTTATGCAGGTTCTCTGTATTTGGGATGATGAATAAGGTTTGAGGAGGATGGCAGTTTTAAATCTGTAGCCATTTTCTTTTAATGGTTCTTAAGCAACTGCAGAAAAACATTGGACTAATATTTTGTTTACTTTTCTCAGTGTGTAACTCCAATGGGTAGACGTCTCTTGCGGTTAGTTTTGTTTGAAACAGTTTGATGTGTTTTTTGCAATGATAAAGTGAACGTGATGCCTTCTGATCTAATAGTTCATCTTTCATCAGGAACTGGTTTCTGAGGCCTATATTGGATCTTGATAACCTGAATCGACGTCTTGATACTGTATCCTTACCAAATTTTTTGTCATGGAAGCTTTGATCATTTTCATACTGCAGCTGAAAAGGCTTTTTTGCATCAATTCAGTATCTGAATACATGAGTTATATTTTTTTGTGGGAGTATTCTCAAAACCTGAAACCTGAAACGTTGTGACTTCCTGTGTAATTGATTTTATATTCATAAAACACATGAAAAATGATTTTTCCCCCCTGACTTTTGAAGATATCATTCTTCTTGTCTGCTGAAGAAATTTCTGCCTCTTTACGTGAAACACTGAAGTCTGTAAAAGATATTCCCCGCATTCTCAAGGTTCATATTTCCATTGTCTTTTTCTCTTCCATATACGTATTTTTCAAGTTTTGTCATTGTGTTTGCTTGTAGTATCACTCAAAGAAACAATCTTTCGGAATAAGTAAGAGGATGGAATTCATAACTGCACGAAACCATTAACCGCCTTCTACAATTTGTTCAAATTTTGAACTATTTTCTTAGTCCAAATGTATAAAATTAAATCAAACTAAACCACAATCTATTTCTTAAATTTGTGTGTACATAAAATATCTATAAGATGGGTTTTCTGTACATGCCTCAAGCCTGAATATAAACTGATTGTCTGTTTCATGCAAGTTCTATTCTCTTCGTAATGAGTTTGAAAGCATTGTATCATTATCAGCTTTCATCCTTTTTTCTTCTTGTTTCTTATTGTTTTCCTCCTTTCCTTGATTCTGCAGAAATTCAACTGTCCAAGTTCTATATCTACAAGTGCAGACTGGGCAGCTTTTCTGAAGGTAGATATGTCCATTCCTTCCGTTATACTTTATTGACCCATTCAATGTGGATCTGTAGTCAGAGAGAAAATCACCCGTTTGATTGAACATGCTGCCAATTAAACTTTACCTCTTATTATTTTGTGTGCTTCTTTCCTCTAGCTTCTCATCCATCAAGATTTTTTACTTTAAAGTATTTGAAGTTTATAGTTACATGCCATTTGAGCAAAAGTAGCACAACATTTAGGAACAAACATAGGTGTATGCTGGGTCATGGCTGTGCAATGTCTACTCCTCTTTGGAGGTTAACCTAAAAAAGTTCCATATTTCTTTTTTGTTTAGACAAGAAAAGTAGTATTGCATGTTTGCTACACTTTGTCATTTACCTGAATTTGAGCATAATAGTCTGACTAAGTGTTTTATCATCGGTTATTTTAGATGTACTTTATACGATTAAAGTTAGCCTTTAACCTCAAATTAGCACATGAAATGAGATAGGAGCGCCATTCCCGTTTTCGGTGTACCCTTTTGAAAAAAAAAACATTTTGCTTCTAAATCTATATTATTGCTTTCTTATTAGTCCCCATTGGTGTGCTTTACCCTGATTTTAGAATTCAATTTCATGCAGACTGTTTGTGCTCTCCTGCACATACGCAAAATATTTGAAGTTGGCATTTCCGGATCTCTGCTAGAAGAATTGAAGTATTTGAACTTGGATATTATTGAACGGGTATCAAACTTCACCACAATTATTATGTTCCACTGTAATTTCGATATTTACAACCATCCTTATCTACATACTCCGCTTTCTCTTTATGCAGGCTGGATTTTTCATTTCAGTCGATCTAGCCTATGTCTGTGAATTGGTTAGTATTGTTATCGGTATAATACTAGTTACAATATGTAAGGCTCCCACACTGGGACTTTATTGAATAGGAACAGCTTCATAAGTGGAAGTTTAAAATCTATGAAGAAAATCTTTTGCCTTATCATCCATAATTATCAGCTTGATTCTATAGAGACGCCAAAAAGCCAAATGAGCATTGATTTTCTTCAAAAAACTTTCCACAACTTTGACCTCTATCCCTTCCCAAGAATGCATTTATTTTCTGGTTTTAGGTAAGGAAATCTGACTACTCGTATTCTGGAAACTTCTTCAATTTAGTGACATTTTATTTGGAGCTTGAATTATGATCAAGCCAAAATGAGCTTAGATTTTCACCCATAGTCCTCGTTTCTGTCATAAAGATATGTCGAATTTCTTGTGGGTATAATAGTACCATTAGTCTAAGTTTCGCGGACTCTTTATTTTTGATGCCGTACCCGTGTCGGATTCTTCAAAAATACACTAATTTTGGCGAATCCGACACACGCCCATTGAAATTTTTGACGAGTCCGAGCAACATAGCCATTAGTACACCAGCAAGAGTTTTTTCATGTGTGTGTGCCTGTAATGTGCAGGTAATTGGCATCATTGATGTTGATAGAAGTAAAGAGAAGGGTTATGAGACCATAATAAAAGAGGGTTTCTGTGATGAGGTAGGATATACAACTGCAGTAACTTGTGGGTTTAATATCTTCTCTGCATTGGTTTTGTCATCTTCATTTACTTTATGACATTATGAGTGTAATCTTGTTTGTCTAGCTGGACGAACTGAGGCAGATATATGACGGATTGCCAGAATTTCTTGAAGAGGTTCTCTAACTTTTGTTTTTTCTCAACTTAACCACTTGCTGTTGAAGTTAAGGCAGCAGGCTATTGAATTTGATATTAGCATTTGTTTGTAGGTTTCGGCCTTGGAACTTGCACGACTTCCTTGCATGTATGGAGACGAGGGGGTTCCTTCTATAATTTACATACATCAGATAGGTCTGTTCATCCTTTAATGTTTCATAGGTATTTTGAAGCTACATAGGTAATTCAACTTTAAATTGATAACTGCTGATGCCCACTTAGATCCTTGGATGCTTCCTTTTGTTAGATATCAGTCTCACTTGTATATAAAGGCGGATTTAGCTTTTAAACCCTTTTCCCTTTTGTAGGAACTTGGCCGTTTCTTAATAATATTGACAGCTATTTGCTTTTATTGAGGCAGTTTAATATGACATGGAAATAAAGGCATGAGATAAAATATTATTGAGATGTGTGTTAATTATTGCCTTACATTGAGTCCTATTTATTATATCTAAACTTTGCACATTACCTAATACATATAACTAACACTCCTCAAACTGGTACATATAAATCATATGTACCGAGCTTGCAACAATTGTAACTAATACTAAGATATTGAGGTACCTGGTGAAAGTATCTGCAATCTAGTTGTTTAACTTCACAAGTCTTATAACAATATGTCCGAAAGAGGGACAAACTCCTCATGCACCACTTTCATGTAAAGTAGACATCTTGTCAATCATAGCTTGTTGTCATCCTGGATGAGAGAGTGCTTCACCTGTAGGCTTAGGAATAGAGATAGAGGACAAAGATGATACAAAAATATAATGTGGTTGTGAGAAATAAAAGAGAAGAATATTATTGAGTTATTGTGTCCACATTATTACATTGACACCCTATTTATAGACGCTACATTCTAATCATTTTCCAAGTAGGACACTACATTACATTGACACCCTATGTATAACTATTCATGTTCCTACTCATATTCTAATACTCACCCTCAAGCTGGTGCATACACGTCGCATGTATCGAGCTTGTTATAGATGTAATTAATACTAGGATCAGTGAGGGACTTGGTGAAGATATCTGCAAGAAAATTGGTAAGGACTTCTCATGACGTCTGGGCGACCTTAGTTGAAAAGAAAAAAAAATGAAAAGGTGGTCGAAAAAGTAGTAAACGCTGTCGAAAAGTCGACCTGTCCCGAGAAATTTTTTGAAAACTGGTATAAAATATATGGGTCATCTCGAGATCATGCTCACGCGCCGTATTATTATATTTGACGGCTGAAAAGTGGGTTGGAATGATGGTACGGCCCTATTGAAAAAGAGAAATTATGTGGGTAGAGTCGAAATGATGGCACGACCCTTTTGAAAAAGAGAAATTATATTGGTAGGGTTGGAATGATGGCACGACCCTATGCAAATCAAGTCTGAGTAGTCAATGGAAAGACGCACGATGCCACACAACTCAGATATGAGAAAGTAGTCCGGGAAGATGCATGATACTACACAAATTAAATATGAGAAAGTAGTCCGGGGAAATGCATGGTGCTATACAAATTAGACATGAGAAGCCACAGGAAAGAAGCACGGTGCCCCAACTTTGGCTAACATGATCATTGGGCGGACGGACGACATTTACGGGTAATAGTCACTCGTCTGCAGCGGAAGATCTTTAATTCTCTACTTGTAGAGGCTCTGATACTAAGTGAGAAATAAAAGAGAAAAATATAGTTGAATTTTGTTGTATCTACATTATTACATTGACACCCTATTTATAGAGACTATATTCCAATCCTTTTCCAAGTAGGACACTACATTACAATCCTTTTCCAAGTAGGATTCTATAAACTATTCATGTCCCTACTCATATTCTAATAGAGTTGATCATAACTTTAAAATGTGTAATTCGGTTAGTATTACGAGTAGATCGTGTACCTTTTCAAAGTGCAATCGGTGTACTAGGAGGAGATAAGTTCACAGTAGATGTAGGGTCTAGTGTAGAACATGAATTATCTGGGTCTGATGCTGGATGCATAGTGATAATAAGTCAAGAGTGGTGGCAATATGGCTAGGGATATACGACATGCAGTTTAAGAGTTAGCAATGGGTGATGGGACTACTGTATGACCGGCTAGCGGAATAAGGAGAAGTAAACCAGAGAATAGTTCATCCACTATAGGAACAGTAGGCTATAGGAACAGTAGGACTAGCCAAAATCTTGTCACACACTGAATCAATGTAATTAAGAAGTCTAGCAAGTCTAAGAACCAAGAAAATTTTATTGTCGTTGCTTCTATGTTTTTCAGCACTAGTAGTGAATGGTATCAACTTCTCAAATTTCTCCATGATTGTATGTCCCTATCCCAAATAAGAAGATATCCAATTCTTGCATCTTTAAGTTAGTCATCGGTAAATCACATCATAAAAATGAGTTATGTCAAGTGTGTATAGTGCAAACCTTATCCCAAATTGAATAACATGGCTGGAATGTTAGTCATCTGATAAATCACATCATAAAAACGAGATAAGTAATTAGTGTATAAAGTGCAAACCTTTTCCCAAATTGAATAACATATTTGGAATAGACGAAACAAAGGCATCAAGATGAAATCAAAGACCTCCCCAAGGGGCTACATAATTGAACATCAACCCTCTATCAATTTGTTCTAGTCTTTTCATCTCCCTCGGTAGCTAGTTAAGTATCATGAACATCTTGGCCCTTGCACCAGAACTCAATTAAGAAAGTCCACGTTAAATAGTTTGAACTTCCCATTGAGGGTCTTTGTGGTAATCATAAGATTTGAATTTTCTGTTTTTGTGTTTCTGGAACCAAAAACATCAAACCCGAAAGACATGTTTGATTACTTGGAGTCCCTTACCATTTGTGGGGTGGGAATTTGGTCTCCTTATATGGTCTTGGGCAATCCTCCTAATAGTTACCAAATGTGATGTTACTTCTGAAGGATATGTCATACCTGCATAACTCACCTCCTAACCAGCTACAAATGACCCTAGAAGGCGATGCGGAACAACCCTAGAAAGTCATTGAAACTGAGTCACAATGACCCTCTCACCGTGTTCTCTTCACCGAATTTTTCTCACAACCACTCTGATTCCATAGAAGAAATAAAGGCAAGAGATAAAATATTATGGGATGAATATTAACTATTGTCATACACTGAGCCCTATTTATACCTCTATTTTACCCAATACATATTCTCCAATGTGGTGTTATGGTCTCGACTAAGATCTAAAATCAAATTATGAAAATTAAATCAACTCAACAACAATTTTGGGGATTTTTGATTTCTTCTCATTAATCGAAAAATAGACAAATGGATCTCAAATACAACGAAAAAGAAAACTAAAACTGAAAATGGATAGAAAAAGTGCCGTTGAACCCACGAGAACCTGCAGAGTTAGATGAGGAGAGAATTAGAAGAAATTTGGGAGAGAGAGAGAAGGAGAGAGAACCAGTGAAAGAGGTGAGAAAAATGAGTAATAATTTTTTGGTAGCCGTTTCTCTCTCCTCTGATGGGTATTTGTAACTACCATGCCACGTGGCTCTATCACGATCATCGCTTTCTTTTTAATAATTTCTAATCCTAGCCGTCCATTCGCAAGCCGTCCAATTCAAATAAAACTCCTGCCTCACTTCGAGCCCCGCTAACTACACATAATTATTCCTTATTTTTGGGATCATAACATACCCCTCCCCTTGAAGGAATCCTTCACCTGAAGGATTAGGATCGAAATTAGGGAACTTAGCACGCAGAAACTGATAATCTTCCCAAATCGCATCTTTAGGTAGAAGGTTAGACCATAGTACCAACACTTGGACAACAACTGTATTCTTCTTCTTCTTCACTATTTGCCTTTGTAGAATAGCCACTGGTTAAACTAAGAATTGGCCATCTGAACCAGTAGAAGGAAATCTAGATTAAACCACTACGCAATCACCTACTTTCTTCTTGAGGAGGGACATATGAAACACTATGCACCTTAGTGCTAAGGTGCATCATGTAGGTAACAAAACCAATTCTAGCAGTAATTGCATAAGGCCCATAATATTTGGAGCTAAGTTTGATATTTATTCTCAGAGCTAAAGAGGTTTGTCTGTATGGTTGTAGTTTCAATTATATCATATCACTAGCTGCAAATTCCCTATTTGTCCTCCATTTATCAACATAGTACTTCATTCTTGCTTGTGCCTTGGTGAAATTGTCCTTGAGTAATTGTAGAAATTGTTGCCTCTGCATCACCATATCTTCAGTAGCTTGAACTATGTTCTCCAAGAGTGGACCAAGAGATAGTTGTTGAGGGGTGTAACCATACAAAGCCTCAAGTGGTATACATTACTACCCAATGTGAAAGTATTATACTACCACTCTGTAACTAGTAACCACTGCTTTCACTGATGTGGCCTATTAGCCACCATGTACCTCTAAGTAATTCTCAAGGCACTGTCCATCACTCTATGGATGGTAAGCAGAACTAAAGTGCAATTGAGTTCCAACAGCTTAAACAATGATACACGAAATACTAGTACTGATGACTCAGCTGCCACATAGACAAATTCAAATTACAGTTAGTTGGCGGGAAAAGTAGTTACACCTCAGTTTGGTGCACATTTCAATTCATTCACATGTTTAGCATGCCATTTACATTTCAGTAGTATAAGTAGCTCAATTGTACTAGCATTCTCAGTTTGGAAGGTGAAAACTCTAATCTCTCTGTTCTCTTCCCTAATTCTTCTTCTCTTCTCCTATTTCCCTCTTCTTCTTCATAACTGTATTTCCCTTTTGCCTCACTCTTAGTCCTTGATACCTCAATTTGGTATCAATTGGTATCAGCGACAGGTTATGCCATGCCTCTCCGCAAAACTATAGAAACACAACCACCCCTACCAACTACTAAGCTGCAAGAGCAGTTCGAGGACTTAGCTGCTCAGTAATTGGATTTGAGGTCTCTGGTTGAGCAAAGACACCGTGAATTACGTGAGGATATGGATCGCAGGAAAACTGAGTTGGTGCAAATGTTGAAATCAACGCTAGACGGACTCCAAGTGCATTCACCTGCTCCGAATAATACCTCGACTTCTACTGGTAAGGAACCTAGTTCACAGGCTGGTACCGAGATTTTAGGACCAAATCCATTCCAAAATCAGTATAATCGTGGTCATAATTTGGTGTTTCCTTGTTTTAATGGAATTGATTTGCGCACTTGGCTATATCGTATAGAGCAGTATTTCAGTGTGGATGAAACTCCCCTGATTCAGAGGGTGATATTGGTAACTATGCATTGAGAAGATGAAGCTTTGGTTTGGCATTAGTCCTATATGAAATGCAGGGATAATTCTGTCATGCCTACTTGGAATGTGTATTTGGCTGCATTAACAGAAACATTTGGGGATGATTTTGCTAATCCTATGTTGGCTTTAAAACAATTGAAACAAATAGGTTCTGTCAAGGAATTTCAATTCGTTTTTGATAGGTTGTCATCTCAATGAAACCTTACAACTAATCAAGCAATCTATTGCTATTTGGGTGGACTAAAAGAGGAACTGGTTAATCCCATTATGATGCATGATCCTTAGACTTTACCTAATGATACAAGAACGACAAGGAAGACACAAAAACATACACCAAATCAGTCCACAATTTTAAGGATCCGAGGACCAAGATGGAGACCACTCTCGGATTCGCTACCAACAACAAGAATACAAGAATTAGTGGTGTCTTTGGCACCAAAACAGCAACCCAAACTAATGTTAACAACAATTTATGAAGAGTAAAATGAACAATAACAATGTGAAGAATAACAACACATACACGGCTTCACAATAACAACATAGAATCGATTACAAGATTACAACAAGACAAAGATAGAAAGATAGACAAATGGATGGTATAATATTAGCAACCCAAGAGCTTATTCCACTCTTGGACCTTTAATACCACACACAACATAAACCTATCTCTTACGTGACCTCAAGGGAACGGGATTCCCAAGCAATCAACGTCTCAAACTAGCTACCAACACAAGTGATTCCACACTTGTTTACAAGGAATCCACCTTGCAAGACTCTCTCTAGAGTTCTCAAATATATCATCAAAGTTATGAACAAAAGACCTAATATTTTCTATTTATAGTCTAGGTTATAACTTATTACAAAAGGATTATAATGCCCTTAATGAACCAAGACAAAGGGGCGGCCTTGGAGTGTGCATATTGGACGGCTTTGGAGTGTTGGAGACTTGTTCTCTACACTTCAAAGCTTTTTCCGTTGGTTGGCCAGCCACCCGAGCTTGAGCCTTTACGTATTGGTCCACACTCACGATTGTACTTGTATCATCCTCTTTTTCTTGAAAAGGATTCGACCCCGAATCCAAACCTTGCAAAACAATAGAAGAGACCAAAGAACACATATTCCTCATGACATGAGGGTTAACGTTAGCACAATCAACAACAATTTTTTTTAATCAAACTATGAGTGTACATTCTACACATTCCGTGGGACCTTAGGGAATAGGATACCCTTTTAAGCACCAAAAGAAGTACTTGTCTATCCATCAAAGTGTGGCAAGAAACAAGACAAAGAAAAAATGTAATCAAACATAGCATCTTGCCAAGGTAGCTCAAACTTCACATACCCCCAAACATCCCTCTTACCGAATACCCTCCCAAGAAAGAGTCAACTAGTGTATCCACATAAGTGTGACAAGAAACAAGTATCAAGAGTTGCTCATCAAGTGAAAAACATACTCTTCCTGGAACAACAAATATGCCTGAAAGCCGAGATAGGAAGGCCATACATTCCATGCACATTCAAGCCATTCCAAAAGACATCCTCATCACCATGCTTCAAATGATCACCGGGATCAAATGGGTGGAGTGTCCATGGACTCGGGTTTAGGATGCATTTCCTTTTCCCAATACTACCACTAGTACAATCATATATCTCCTCTATACTAGCATGGTCTACAACAAAAACAACTAGAGGGTCATCCACAGTCAATCGGCCAACATGTTCAACATCACTATTTTCACACGCAAGTTGGTCTTCATGACTTCCATAAGACAATGTACTATCACTTGCCACAATGGCTTCAACACTAGATGGATCAACTAGTGTTTCCACAATCAAGTTGTACATTATCATCACCAAATGGAGGCACATTTGGCTCACTTAAAGACAAACTATCATTCACACTTAGTTGGCTACTAGCCTCATTCACTAGAGTGCAAGAGTTAGTTTGATTACCTTGTAGCTCATGTGGAGCATGTCCACTCACGGGAACTTGATTAGGAAGGCTTGGATGCTCTATCAAGTTATCTAACTCCTTGCAAAGAGAGCTTTCCGTCCCTTCCATTTTTCCTTCCACTCGGTCCATTATTCTTTCCATTCTCTCCATTCGAGTACTAAAGTCATGTTTCATACCCATTATGGCAGCCATCAAATCATTCATGGTCACCTTTTCCAATGCCATAGTACCTAACAAGAGAAATTCTAAAACAAAAACACAAAAAATAACAAACTAGTTAATGTTAGAAAAGAAAACATCCTCACAAGCTCTCACACTTTGAAATGTCTCTCAATTGGCCTCACAAGTGTTGGTAACTCGTTTATACTCAAAGGAGATTGCTTGGTACCAATTGGGGCTCGAGGTTGGAATAGATACTTTTTTGAAACAACTCAAAGAAAATACGTACGGACTTGAATCAAGAAACTACAACGAATTTCATAAAGATAAAAGCACACAAAGAAACGTAGACACAAATAAATGGACCCAAAACTAACTTACAACCTAGTAGACAATTACTAGTTTGTTAATTAGTAATAGAATCAACAAAAGGCAACTAAGAGACAAAGATTAGAAACTAAGAAATAAAAAATTTGAGCTTAATTATGTTGCGTGAACAGTAAAACATGATGACGTGGCAGCCACGTAATTGGTCACGGTTTTAACACATTTTATTTTCTAAAATTGGAAGTCTTGAACAATTTGTGATTTGGAATTGGTGGGAATTGATTTAGGAGGGAAACAAGTCTTGAAATCCTGTTGTCAAATTCAAAAGTGGAAAACTAGACTTTTCATCCCCCTTAAAACAAGGCCCTTAAAACAAGGAGAGTTGTTGAGAAGTGATTGACTAGTTGATGGGTAATGGAAAGTCTTTCAAGACTAACAAGCTTTCACCTTTTTCTTTTCAACTTTATAGATCTAGTATTCACTTTATTTTAACTCTTGAAAGGGATGAAGAACATCAAGAACAACTTTAACAATCACCAAGAACACAACAATCCTAACAACCAATTCCAACAACAACAAGGCCAATAAATCACGGCCAAGTCCACCAAGATGACAACACAATCGGCTAAGGCTTCAAGTTCACAACAAATGCAAGCTCAAATTTAGATCTTGACTCAAGAGTGTTAGTGATGCAGAAAACTAACGCTTGAAACACCAAGACAAACAAAATGACTCCTAGATCTAATGTTCAAGTCTCAGCCAAACACAACAAGAACACAACAAACTTTCGGCCAAGATCCAAACTCAAGAACACTACTTTTTTTTTTTGTATTTTCAACCAAGCTAGCCCAAGATTGATCTTGTGGGAACAAAATCATGCCATGCTCTGATACCAAATGATACAAGAACGACAAGGAAGACACAAAAACATACACCAAATCAGTCCACAATCTTAAGGATCTGAGGACCAAGACGGAGACCACTCTCGGATTCGCTAATAACAACAAGAATACAAGAATTAGTGGTGTCTTTGGCACCAAAAAAGCAACCCAAACTAATGTTAACAACAATTTATGAAGAGTAAAATGAACAATAACAATGTGAAGAATAACAACACATACACGGCTTCACAATAACAACATAGAGTCGATTACAAGATTACAACAAGACAAAGATAGAAAGATAGACAAATTGATGGTATAATATTAACAACCCAAGAGCTTATTCTACTCTCGGACCTTTAATACTACACACAACATAAACCTATCTCTTACGTGACCTCAAGGGAACGGGATTCCCAAGCAATCAACGTCTCAAACTAGCTACCAACACAAGTGATTCCACACTTGTTTACAAGGAATCCACCTTGCAAGACTCTATCTAGATTTCTCAAATATATCATCAAAGTTATGAACAAAAGATCTAATATTTTCTATTTATAGTCTAGGTTATAACTTATTACAAAAGGACTATAATGCCCTTAATGAACCAAGACAAAGGGGCGGCCTTGGAGTGTGCATATTGGACGGCTTTGGAGTGTTGGAGACTTGTTCTCTACACTTCAAAGCTTTTTCGTTGGTTGGCCATCCACCCGAGCTCGAGCCTTTACGTATTGGTCCACAATCACGACTATACTTGTATCACCTAAGACCTATAGGTTGGCCAGGTTAGCAGAGGCAACAATGGCTGCTAACAATAGAGCTTTAAGGCAGGGTTTGACATCTGGACCTGTAGGAGCAACCAGGAAAACTAATTTTGAGATACAACTTCTAAACCACCTGCTTACAACCCTTCTAATTCTACCAGGCAAGCTCTACCTCCTATTCCATCGAATGTAGTCAACAGAAATAGAAGAACCATTTCTCCAGCTAAAATGCAGGCGAGGATAGCTCAAGGTTTGTGTTATTTTTGTGATGAAAAATATACACAGGGCCATAAGTGCGCATTACCTAAACAAATATTTGTGTTGGAATTAGAAGAACACTTGAGTAATGAGGATAAAGTAGTTGCAGGAACAGTGGTTAAGTTGTATGACACAAATTTTGATGAGGTGATTAGATCATCTGCAGAAACCCTGTGATTTCATTATGTGGTCTAAGTGGGATAGAAGGTGCTCGAACTATTCATGTAGTTGGTTATCACAAGACCAGACCAGTACAAATTTTATTAGATGGAAGTAGTACACATAAGTTCATTGATGTGGAATCTGCAAGGAAGTTAGGATGTCAAGTGGATTCTAGCAAAGTTAGTTATGTGAGTCTGGGAAATAATTCATTAAAAGCCACTACAGGTGTAGTAAAGGGGTTCCAGTAGATGCTTCAGGGTACTACTTTTGTTTCTGATCTGATAGCTTTTCCTATGGGAAAATATGGCATTGTCTTGGGAGCTCTGTGGATGAAAACTCTGAGACCAGTGACTACGGATTTCAATGAGTTAACTATGTCCTTTCACTTCCAAGGGAAATTCCATCTGCTGAAAGGAGTTTCTGAGAAATGTAGTATGACCAGTTCTAAAGCTGTGAATAGGTTGAATGATGACAAATATCAATTGTTCATGCTGCACCTAGTCAATGCCTCTGTAGGTGGTTAGATACAGGATCAGTTATATGCTCTACAGATGACTAAGGATGCAGTTCTATCAGAACCTTTAGATACTTTACTTGATCACTATCATGAATTATTTGCGGAACCAACTTCCCTACCACCTTCTAGAGGTCCATTTGATCATAGTCTCCCGCTGCAACCAGGCTCCAAGGTTGTTAAAAAAGGAGATTATTGAAAAACTGATCCAAGACATGCTGCAGCAAGGTATCATTCAATACAACAATAGTCCATTTGCTTCACCTGTGGTCTTGGTTGGAAAAAAAGATGGAAGTTGGAGATTGTGTGTAGACTACAGAGAGTTAAATCAGAAGACTGTGAAGGACAAGTTTCCCATCCCCATTATTGATGATTTGTTGGATGAGTTAGCAGGCGCAGTCATTTTTTCAAAAATTGATCTTAGGTCTGGTTATCACCAGATCAGGATGGTTGCTTCAGATGTTCACAAAATAGCTTTCAAAACTCACATGGGTCATTATGAATATTTGGTCATGCCTTTTGGCTTAACCAATACTCCCTTAACCTTTCAAGGACTCATGAATCATCTGTTCTTACCTTTTTTAAGGATGTTTGTTTTAGTCTTTTTTGATGATATTCTTGTATATAGTAGAGGTGTACAAGATCACGTGGAGCATTTACAACAGGTATTTGATGTTATGGTTCATAACAAGCTTCTTGCAAAGAGATCCAAATGTGTTTTTGGTGTTTCCAAGGTTGAGTATCTTGGACATTTCATTTCTGAAGCTGGTGTTTCTACTGATCCTAGGAAAATTAGTGCAGTGCAACAATGGCCTATTCCCACTACTCTTAAGCAGTTGAGAGGGTTCCTTGGCCTAGCTGGTTAATACAGGAAATTCATAAAAGGTTATGGTCACATAAGCAGACCACTGACTGAGCTGTTGAAAAAGGACAACTTTCAATGGACAGATATTGCTACTCAAGCCTTTCATGCTCTTAAGGTTGCCTTGGTTTCATCTCCTGTTTTAGCCTTACCAGATTATTCTCTTCTTTTTGTAGTTGAGACAGATGCTAGTGGTTATGGTATTGGTGCAGTGTTGCTTCAAAATGACCATCCTATAGCTTTTCTGAGTAAGGGTCTTGCACCTAAACATATGGTCTTATCTGTATATGAGAAGGAGTTATTAGCCTTAGTTTTTGCAGTATCCAAATGGTCCCATTATCTGCTAGGACAACATTTTGTTGTTAAGACTGATCAAAAAGCCCTTAAGTACTTGTTGGAGCAGAAGATACACACTGATGGGCAAGTTAGATGGTTTTAGCTAAGCTCCTTTTCTTTGATTTTGAAATCCAATATAAGAAGGGTAAGGAAAATGTGGTTGCTGATTCTTTATCCAGAGTGCATGGAGCTGAGGTGATGACTATGATGATCTCTTCAGTTCAGTCTGATTTATGGACTGAGATTCGAAACAAGTTGGTCTATTGATACTGATCTCCAGACTCTCATTACATCACTTCAAGTTACTCCTCAGAAGCAGTATACTTGGATCAATAATCAATTAAGAAGGAAGGGTAAGCTAGTGGTGGGCAAGGATGCTGATCTCAGACTTAAGATTATTTTTCTATGGCACTCTACTGCCTCAGGTGGTCATGCTGGTATAGATTCTACCACAAGGAAGGTGTTGACTTATTTCTACTGGAAGGGCATCAGGAAGGACATTCTCCAGTTTGTGCACAATTGTTCCATTTGTCAAAGAAATAAATATGACACTGCAGCCTACCCTGGATTATTACAACCACTTCCTATTCCTCAATTACCCTAGTCAGATATTACCATGGATTTCATAGAAGGTCTTTCCAAGTCTCATGGAAAAACTGTTATTTGGGTTATTGTTGACAGACTCACTAAGTATGACCATTTTCTTGCTCTCTCCCATCCATTCTCTGCTCAAACCTTAGTCCCTATATTCTCAGACTCGGTTTTTAAACTCCATGGTTTCCCTGCTTCTATCACTAGTGATCGAGATCCCATCTTTATTAGTTCCTTTTGGCAATCCTTCCTTACTTCTCAAGGTGTCACACTTCAAACTTCCACTGCCTATCACCCCCAAACGGATGGGCAATCTGAGGTCCTTAATAGGTGCCTTGAAACATATCTTAGGTGCTTTTGCACCGACTCCCCTTTTGATTGGACTTTCTTTCTTTCTTCCATTAGCTGAATGGTGGTATAACTCAACCCATCATTCCTCCATCCAAACCTCTCCTTTTGAACTCCTCTATGACTACCCTCTTCCTTTACATCTTCTTTACATTCTCATGAGTTTGATATTTCTACTCTAGATGATATTCTGCTGCTGAGAGAATTTTAACTTCAGCTCGCCAAACACCATCTCACTAGAGCTTAACAAAGAATGTAATCTCAGGCTAATACCCATAGAATTGATAAGCAATTTCAGGTTGGTGATTGGGTCTTTGTCAAGCTTCAACCCTATCGACAATCATCTATGACCTCTTTTCCTTATTACAAGCTTGCCTCTAGGTATTTTGGTCCTTATCCCATTATTGCTAAGGTGGGTGCTGTAGCTTACACTCTTCTGTTTCCTCCAGAGGTTTTGATTCACCCTACCTTCCACATTTCTCAACTCAAATTCTGCCATGCTATTCCTTCTGACATTATTCATCCTCCCATAATCCACCTTTCCAGTCCTTTGTGTCCCTTCCCTAAATCGATTCTCGACAGGTTATTGGTCAAACGAGGTAATAAAACTGTGGTTCAGTGTTTGATTAGGTGGTCTGACTTGGATGTATCTTACGCTACTTGGGAATTTGCTGCTGCATTGAGGTCCAGATTTCCTTCCTTTATCCTTGAGGAAAAGGATGATCTTCATAGCGGGGGTATTGATACACGAAATAGTAGTACTGATGACTTAGCTGATGACTCAGCTGCCACATAGACAAATTCAAATTACAGTTAGTTGGCGGGAAAAGTCGTTACGCCTTGGTTTTGTGCACATTTAATTCATTCACATGTTTAGCATGTCATTTACATTTCAGTAGTATAAGTAGCTCAATTGTACTAGCATTACTCAGTTTGGAAGGTGAAAACTCTACTCTCTCTGTTCTCTTCCCTAATTCTTCTTCTCTTCTCCTATTTCCCTCTTCTTCTTCATAACTGTATTTCCCTTTTCCCTCACTTTTAGTCCTTGATACCTCAATTTGGTATCAAACAATGCCTGCCAAAAGTTGCTCACAAAAATCTTGTCTCTATCAGTAACTATGGACTCAGGTATTCCATGTAAGCTATGAATCTTCTTCCAAAAAATGTTAGCAACTGTAGCTGCAGTAAAAGGATGCGACAAAGTGAGGAAATGAGCATGCTTAGTAAACCTGTCAACTGTTACCCAGATGGCATCTTTAAACTTGGATTTTGGTAAGCCTTCTATAAAGTCCATAATGGTATGGCTCCAAGCTTGATTTGGGATGGGCAATGGTTGCAAGAGTCCAGGATAAGCTGACCTGTCATCTTTGTTTTAGTGGCAAATGTCATAACTTGAAACGTAATCATTCACCATCAATTTCATGTTTGGCCAATAAAATCACTAAGTTAATCTCTTCAATGTCCCTAATTGTCCAGAATGACCTCCAAGTGGTGTGCCATGAAATGAGGAAATCAACTTTTGTCTCAAGTTGCCATTTGATCCTATATACACCTTACTCTTTCTTTTGAGAATTCCAGCTTAGTAATGCCATAAGCTAGGCCCATTAGTGTCTATTGCCAATAGTGTCACAATGTTTTGCACCTGAGCATCATCTATGTGACTGTTGTCACTTCTTGAATCCATACAGAAGTACAAGTGCTGACAACAAACAGCTGAGCTGGAGTTTAAGCCTCTATTCCTTGTAGCCCTTCCTACTGCTTGGACAATGCATTAGCCACCCTAGCTCCCTTTTTATATTGAACCTCATAATCAAGTCCCAAGAGCTTGGTCAATCCCTTCTGCTGCATAGCTGAAGTCATCTTTTGTTCTAGTAGGTACTTCAAGCTGTGATGGTCAGTTCTCACTATAAAATGCTTGAATTGAAGATAGTGTCTCCACTTATCAATAGCCCTTAGAAGTGCCATGTATTCCTTTTCATACATTGACCTCCCTCTATGCTTTAATGCTAACACTTTACTGAAATAAGCTATTGGTTTACCTTTCTTCAACAACACAACCTCAATGCCTCTGTGACTAGTATCTGTCTCAACCACAAACTCCTGTGTGTAGTTAGGAAGAGCTAATACTGGGATGGTGGTCATGGCCACCTTGAGTGCCTTAAATGCTATCTCTTCTTCTGGATTCCACTTAAAGAAGTCCTTTAATAGGTCAGTAAGAGGCCTGTAAATGGTACCATAGTTCTTAACATATCTCTTACAGTAACCAGTGAGACCAAGGAACCCTCTGAGAGCCCTGAGTGTTGTAGGTCTAGGCCAGTCTACCATGGCCTGAATCCTTTCACGATCAATAGCTACTCCATCTTAATTAATGATGTGCCCCAAGTACTCCACTTGTGGCTGACCAAAAGAACACTTAGGCTTCTTTGCAAACAATGAATGAGTTTTAAGGGTAGCAAACACCACTCTCAAGTGTTGAATATGATCATCTATAGTGAGGCTGTAGATTAGGATGTCATCAAAAAATACTAGCACAAATTTTCTCAAGAAGGGTTTGAAAATCTTATTCATTAAAGCTTAGATGGTTGTTGGAGCATTAGTGAGCCCAAAGGGCATCACCCTGAACTCATAATATTCCTCCTGAGTTCTGAAAGCTGTTTTAAACACTTCCTCTACTCTTATCTTGATTTGGTGATAACCATAGCACCACATAATCCATCCAACAAGTCATCCAGTATTGGAATAGGGTACTTTTCTTTGATAGTAATATCATTTAAGCCTCTATAATCTACACAGAACCTCCATGTGCCATCCTTCTTCTTGACCAAGAGAGCAGGTGATGAAAAAGGGGCTGACTATGCTGGATCACTCCACTAGTAAGCATGTCCTTCACTTGTTTCTCCAGCTTATCCTTTTGATGGTAGTCGTACCTGTAAGGTCTTAAATTGACTGGCATAGCCCCAGATTTAAGAGGGATAGAATGATCCAAGGCTCTAGCAGGTGGTAGGGACTTAGGCTCAGCAAACACTTCATCGTACTCATCTAATACTTCTTAAATTCCTGCATCAATGGTCAGCTCAACCTCATGTGGGACTGTGGTCATCATAAACAAATGAGCAATGAGTGCTTGACCTTTCTTCAACATCTTGCTCATGGACTGCTTGATGTCATACTCAAACTACCCTCCTCAGGTAAACTTGGTAGCACAAGTTTGTTGCTCCTCCTACCTGTAGTCACACACCTCCTTTCATGGTCAAATTTTGTAGGATTATGCTTCTTCATCCAGTCATTTCCCAACACAATGTCCTTGCCTCCAAGAGGAATAATAAGCAAATTTTCCACAAAGAACCTTCCTTGCATTTTCCACATGAATCCCTTAAAATGTGAAGTGCAAAGCACATAATTACCATCTGCCATAGTCAGTCACTCTTACTGGCGGGCAAATGCTAGATTGATGGCCAATAACTTGAACTGTGTGCTCATCAATAAATGTGTGCTACCTGAGTCAACCAACAAGGATAACTGCCTCTTCTACACAGTATACCCCACTAAGATGGTATTTTCTTCTCTATTATGGCCTGTTTAAGTATTGAGACACACAATTTGTTGTATCTCTTGCTCTAGTACACCTTCAATTAATAATTCAGGTGGTTTCTCAGTAATTTCAGCTGCATCTAACACAGGTTCAACCTCATCTAGTATAGGTTCAACCTCTACTTCTCCCGCCAAACAATTGAGTTCCTTCTTCTTGCAGATATGCCCAAGCCCGTACTTATCACCACATCTAAAACACAAATGGTTGGCCTTCCTGTAGTTATACACTTCAGGACTGATTCTGAAGGTGTTATTCCTTATAGTAGGGTTACTAAGTGTTTTGTTAGCACTAATTGTTTGGTTACTCTTGATAGTGGACTTGTTTCTCTTTTAAGGCAGCCTCAATAGCCATTTCCTGCATCTTAGCCTTTTTTCAATCGCCCCTTTCAGTATGGTTGGTCTAAACATCGTAACAACAACCTGATTTCTTCCTTCAAGGCACGTATGAAGCTAGATAAGAAGTGAGCCTCATTCAGGGCTAGGTTCCTGATGAGCATCTTTCCCTTTAGATCTTCAAATCTACCCAGAAATTCATCATCTGTACCTGTTTGGCTTAGTTTATTGAGTTCTTCCACATCTTCAACTAGTATCTCACCAAACCTGCTGACCAATTCCCCCCTTAAAATCTACCCAATTCACTACTCCTCGACTCAGCACTAGTGAATAATACCACACCTCAGTAGATCCATTCAAATAAAGTGCAACAGTTTCCACTTTATTCTCATCAACAATTCTATACTGCGTGAAATACCTTCTGCATTTTCGAATCCATACCTTGGGTTCATGACCTTCTAATTGAGGTAGCTCCCACTTGGGTGGCAAAACTGGAGCTGGTGGATGCCTGTTTCTGATGTCGTGAACTGGATTAGGCAATTCTCCACCACCAATGTTCTGGCCTGCTGGACCTCTTTCCAAAGCACCCGAATGATCGAGGATTAATTCTAGTGTTCCTTGTATTCCAACTTTCGTGTTCTTCACCTCTTGCTGCGAATTTAATAGATCTGTTAGCATTTCATCATGACGAGTTAGCTTCTTATCAGTCAATTTCCAACAAGTGCCCTCTGCCATCCTTACCACATAGGTCTCATGATCTGAGCTCTTATACCACTTGTTATGCTTGTCAATTTTGCTGAATGATTTCTCAAGTTGAGAGTTCTATCATTAAATAGAAAGACTTCTTCTTGTACATCCCTAAAGATCTGCCATGAATCTCCTAATATCTGCCATGTATCCCTTAATATCTATCATTCCTAACTATTACATCTCTAAGAATATCTCCTATATCTAAGTATTAAAAGCTATTTACACAAATATTTACAAATATTACGCATTTATAACTGAAATCTATGTGTTGAAATCTGTCCAAAAAATCCGTCCAAATAGCTGTATATCTGTCTATCATTGAAATTTGTCCAGAAAATCTGCTGGACAGAAATGATGTCTATTATCCTAACACCCCCCCTCAAATTGATGCCAGTGAATCAAGAAACATTAATTTGCCCACTAGAAATTGATGGCGTTGCCGTGCCATGGATTTTGTAAACGCATCGGTGATTTGGAGATCACTGGATACATGTGGAAGAGTAATGACTCTCTTATCTCTCTAATATAATGATAGTCCACTTCAATGTGTTTGGTCCTTTCATGAAAAACTGGATTGGTGGCAATCTAAATAACACTTGTGTTGTCGGTGTGGAGAGGAGTGAGATTAGATTGGGGAAATCCAATTTTTGCAAGTAAACCACGAAGCCAAACAATCTCGGAGTAAGCAGTAGACATTGCTCGATATTCAGATTCGGTTGAAGATTTTGAAACACAGTCTTGCTTCTTGCTCTTCCAACATATTAAAGTATCTCTGAGAAACATGCACCAACCCGTGACGGAGTGACGGGTGTCAGGATATCCAGCCCAATCAGAATCACTAAATGCATTAAGCTGAATTGGAGAACGACTAGGAAAGAATAATCCATGAGTAGGTGTTCCCAAGAGATATCGAATGATGCAATGGACAACCACCAAATATAGATGACAGGGAGCCTGCATAAATTGTCTCACTTGTTGAACTGCAACAGAGATATCAGGCCGAGTAATAGTAAGATAATTTAGGCTCCTAACTAATTTCCGTTACAAAGTTGGATCAGGAAGAAGATCTCCTTCCTCACGATGATACTTTACATTCAGTTCCAATAGAGTATTTACAGATGAAGATTCTTGAAGACTAGCCAAAGTAATCAAATCTTGTGTATATTTTTGTTGGTTCAAGAACACACCTAAAGAATCATAATGAACTTCCAACCCTAAAAAGTATGTAAGAGTACCAAAATCTTTCATATGAAAACAATCCTTTAGTTGCTGTTAGATGCTAGTGATTAGTGAAGAGTCAGTTCCTGTGATAATAATACCATTTACATACACTAGAAGAAGAACACAACCTGCAGATGTTTGTCGAAGAAACAAAGATGATTTATTTTTGCTCTGCTCAAAAGAGAATTGAAGCAAAGTAGACTGAAACTTGTCAAACCAAGCTCTAGGAGCTTGTTTTAATCCATATAAAGACTGCTTCAACTTGCATGCATCTGATGTAGGTGATGAGAACAAACCAGGTGGAGGTTTCATATAAATATCTTCTTTGAGATCACCGTGGAGAAAAACATTTTTGACATCCATTTGATGAAGAGGCCAATTTTGTGACGCAATAATGGCAATAATAGTGCGCACCATAGTTATTTTTGCTATAGGTGCAAAAAGTCTCCTCATAGTCCACACCATACTCTTGTTTGTTTCCAAGAATCACTAGTCGAGCCTTGTACCAATCAAGAGTTCCATCAGAATGAAGTTTAATTGAATAAACCTATTTACATCCAATTGGACAGACATTTGAAGGACAAGGAACAATATCGTATGTGTTATTTTCTTTAAAAGCCAAAAATTCCTCTTTCATTGCTTTCTACCAACATTCAAGCTTGGAGGCTTGTGAGTAACTTGTTGTAATAGAGATGGTGGATAAAGTAGAAGAAAAACCATACCATTTAGGAGTATGAGACACTCTGGTAGATCGTCGAGAAGGGTCAAGTGGAGTAGACCTTGAAGAAATCTCAGATTCTCGTTGTGGAGCAGTCTCAGGTGGCGGATCCGTTTCGGAATGGGGTAAAGTTGGCCGACGTCATTCATACACAAATCCAGGTTTAAACCGCTTAGAAGAAAATGGCAAATCCTCAAAAGTCGGAAGAAGAGAAACAGAAGATGACTCAATATGGTTAGGAAAGAAAGACTGATTTTCAAAGAACACAACATTTCTAGAAACATGAAATTTGTTAGAACTTGGATCATAACAAATAAAACCTTTTCGTGAAGTACTATAACCCATAAAAGCACATTTAGTAGGCTGAACAGAAAGTTTATTGTGTTGAGATGGAGGTAGGTGCACAAAACAAATACAACCAAATGTATGAAAACTGTGGTAGTTAGGATACTTGTGATAAAGATGATAATATCGAGATTCAAGATTTAACACTTTAGATGATAGTCTATTAATCAAATAAACAGTAGTAGACAAGCTTCCACCCAGTATTTAGATGGTACAAATGACTCAATCAATAAAGTACGAGTAACATCTAAAAGATGACGTTTTTTACGCTCAGCCACCCCATTATGTTGTGGTGTATATGGGCAAGAGCGTTGTGAGATGATCCCTTTCTCAAGTAAGAAATTATTGAATTCATAAGACATATATTCTTCACCAGAATCAGATCTTAATATTTTGATACATGTGGAAAATTGATTCTCAATGTAAGCCAAAAATTTTTTGAACATGGAAAACACTGCAGATTTGGATCGAAGAAAATGCTCCCATGTAAACCAATTATAATCATCTATGAATGTCATAAAGTACTTCAAATGAGCATGTGAAACAATTGGTTAAATGCCCCAAACATCACTATGAATTACATCAAAACAGTTCATAGCACGACTACCAAAATTAGGAAAAAGAACAATTTTACTTTTGCCTAATTTACAAGTAGAACAATCAAAGTAAGCAACTGAAAATTGATTTTTATTTCCTAATAGACCAGAATTTGATAAATGAGACAACACAATAGAATTAGGACGTCCTAGACGCTTATGCCAAACCTCCGTCTTACTGGTTGTAGGAGTACAAGCAAAAGATAGAACACAAGGAATGGAAAAATGTATAGGAAACAATCTTCCAACTTTAGGCCCTTTTGCGATTATCGTCTCCGACACCTGATCCTGCACAATGCAACCATTACGAGAAAATTTCACATCATAATTGTCATCTACTAATGGACCAACTGAAATAAGACTAGTGGAGAGCTTTGGTGATACAAAAACATTCTTGAAAGTTTAAGTAATATCTCCAACTTTGGTAATGGGTAAATTACTACCATTGACCACCTGAATTTGTGAGAGACCATGATAATTACGAACATTTTTTAGCTCACTAGTTGAGTTGGTCATATGATTGGAAGCGCCAGAATCAACAAGCCAAAAATTAGATGTAATATCGTTACCTTGTAGCCCCAAGGCTGAAAAGGCTGACACAATCATTTGTTGTACCGTTTCAGTAGTAAGAACTTGTCCAGTTGCCGGAGTAGCAAATTGGTTGTTAGTTCCTGTTGAATATGAGTTATCAGAAGTGGAACCATTTATCTCCGCTTGGAAGGCATTGATCCTACGATTTTGAGGACGTGTGGTACAATCCTTGATTATATGCCCGTGTTGTTTACAATAATTACAGAACTTCTTACCACAATTGCGCGCAATATGGCCACATTGCTTGCAACTATAGCATTGAATTTTGCTCATATCCCTACCTTTTCCTTTTCCCTGCAGCAAATGCAACAGTCTGGATGTTTTCTTGATTGAAAGCATTTTGTGTGAAAAGACGCTGCTTTTCACGAAGTATTCCTTAAAAAAATATCTAAAGAGGGAGATGAGTCTCGATTCATCAAGTTAGAGCGAACACTCTCAAATTCAGATCGCAATTTCATCAAAAATTGGTCTCTCTTTCTTTGCTCATAAACTGCTTGAATTACAGAGACAGATTCACCAGGTAGTTTAGCATAAATAATATCAGTAATTCAGCCCATAAGTTCTAAAATCCTGAAAAATAATCTTGAAAAGAGAGACCTCCTTGAGAGTAATTAGCAATTTCATGCTCTAGCTGAAAGCGCCTTGCGCTACGGTCTTGGTTGTAAACCTTTTGTAAGTAATCTCACTTAGCCTTTGATGTCTTGTATGGCCTGAGATTAAGAACAATAAGAGGGTCAATTGACCCTAAAATCCATGACATCACCCGAGCATCTTTAATCTTTCATTCATCGATCTTTGTAGAATCGGTAAGAGCAAGATCACTTCCATCTATATGTCCCCATAATTCTTTTCCGGTGACAAATAGTTGAAATTGAAATTCTCGAGTAATTTTTCCGGTGAAACGAACATGGAAGGACTCAAACTAATGTGACGCCATGTTCTTGACTAGCTAAGGGAGACAGAAACACAATGATACTAGAATGACCAAGATGAAATTCCTAAGATGCTTAGGATTGACTGGTAAAAGTAAGCAATAAGCAGAACCAAGACTTTAAAAAAAAAATTCTGAAGGGAACCACAGGTGAAAGACACTAAGAATCAAAGCTGAAAAGAAGGCTCTTATACCATGTCAATTTTGCGGAATTATCTCTCAACACATATTAAACCTATGATAAAACTGTCATCTATAGTTGGGATCAATATCTGTGCCTTTCCTCTTACAGGTTACTTAATGTGCATTTTCAATGAAAAACTTGATGAAGAAATGCTAGAGAGTCTTCAGGACTATGAGTTTGCGGTATGTAATTGCTGATTTATAAAGCAGTGTATGAAATCACTAGACATCTTCTGATCTATATTAGGAATGGGTTATCAAATGTCTAGTTTGCTGATGAGGAGGGAGAACACAGGAGGTTCTTTTATCATACCGCAAAGACAAAAGAAATGGATAACCTTCTTGGAGATATATATCATAAAATCCTGGGTATTCCTTGATTCTTGTCCTTAGCTTTCACATTATACTTCCTCAAAGACTTGAAGCAAAAAGAAATATGGTTCATTCTGACAAAGTTCAATAGTAACAGATAAACAAATTTGAATGCTGCCTGCAATCACCGTGTATGATAGCCAAACCGTGAAACTTTTTCACTACCGAGCACCAACTTTTTCATGGCCCGAATATTTAGATTCAGTTAGAATAGAGTTTCTCTCGTAGTTTATTTTGCTTTATTTTCCTCTTTGTTACTCTTTTGAGCTTTCTTGAAGATATGGAGAGAGCTATAACAAGAGACTTAGTGTCACATATTCATCAATTCTCAGTGCATGTGCACAAGGCTGTTAGTTTTGCAGCTGAGCTTGACTGGTGAGCATTTTGATACAATTTTTTTCTGTTTTCTTCTATTCCCGCTTAACATTTATTTTCTGCTTCTGCGTAGCATTTTAGCATTAGCCTTGGTTGCACGTCAAAATAACTATGTAAGACCAAATTTGACTGCAGAAGATTTGCTTGATATAAGGAGTGGAAGGTAAGAAACATGTGAATAACTGGAACTATCCTTTTAAATGCAATGCAGTAAGGTTTACCATTAGGGCATCTGCCAAGGGGTTCCGTTTTATATAATTCTTTTTACAGACATGTTTTGCAGGAGATGACAGTAGACACATTTATTCCAAACGACACAAAAATTTCTCATGAAGGTATAGAGGAATGTCCATTGAAGAAGCCATTTTGAACTCACTAATTCTTGCCAAGCACTATATCCTGTGGCTGAACGTTATGAACCTTCCAGGAAGAATTAATATCATCACAGGCCCTAATTATTCGGGAAAAAGCATCTACATCAAGCAGGTAGAACTCTCTCTTTCTTTCACTACACACAATGTTAATTTGGTGCTTTGGAGTGTTAACTGACTAAGAACCTTCTAGTTTCTCATATAATCGGTTGTAGATTACATATCTTTCTTCGTTATGCTATTTTTCACCATCTTTGTCCTTTAATAATAGTTTTTACTATTAGGTAAACACAACAAACAACAACTAGGGCCTCAATTCCAAACTCATACGAGTCAGCTCTATGAATCCTGTCTAGCCGCGTCACTCCATTTAGACTCTGTCAGTCCAATATCTAAAAGTTTAGGTTCTTTGACACTAGAAATTAAAATTCTAACGACATCGCCTATATGATTTTCTTCCGGTGTACCCTACATGCACCAAGTCTGCATGGATTTGAAGAGACTGTAAATCTCTCAAAACAACTTCCCTTTTTTAGATTTTAGGTCTATCGGGCCTGATTTTAACACTTCCATTCATTATGGTTTCACACACAGTCTGCAAGTCGACGTAGGATGTGAGCAGATCGTCTCAAGTGACCTTCTCTCACTTTATCCTCTATGTATGCTACTTCTATCTTCTAGAGAATGTGGTCATTTCTAAATTTTGTCTTATCTTGTATGACTGTGATTTATCTTAACATACACATTTTTAAAACATTCACTTTGTGGATATGATGGGCTTCTGAATATGTATACTCCCATATAACATTGTTGGTTTACAAAGGTTTTATAAAATCTGCATTTTACTTTAGTAGGTATCCTCCTATAGCATAAACACTCCACTAATGCTTCTTCAATTCAACTATCCTTTTTGATTGTATATACCATTTTACGGGAACATCAATCTTAGGTATTTGAAGGGGAGCCTTGGAGTATCTAGTAAAGTTGCTGCCATATGACCAGGAGGTCACGGTTCAAGCCTTGGAAACAGCCTCTGGCAGAAATGCAAGGTAAGGCTGCGCACAATACACTGTTGTGGTGGGCCCCTTCCCCGGACACTGCATATAGCGGTAGCTTTAGTGCGCCGGGCTGCCCTTTTTTTTTATCAATCTTAGGTATTTGAATTGTTTGTATTTAGGCACCACAATCTAGTCCAATCTCACTGATACTTCACTTTTCTTGTGTTGGCAAAACATACACCACATACATTCAATCTTACTTCTACTAAACTTAAACCCTCACTCTATATCCATAGTTCAAACTTTTGAGTAGCCCTCTCACTAGTCACACCTATCATTCGATAAATTGGGAGGTTTACATCAAATATGGCCAAATCATCACATTCCCCCTTAGGTTATTCTACTCCTATAGTTAAGCTAGGATATAGGAAACTGATCAATATCTATCAACATAGATGTATATATACCTGTTACTTCATGGAATAAAAGATCAATTCGTCTTATATACCTTGTCTGTTACAAGTACCTTAGTTCCAATTTATATGGCTAGAGGAGATATTTAAAATGTGTATGGACAAGTGGAGTATATGACGAAATTTGGAGAAAAAAAAATGATAGAACGTAAACTTGGGGATATTACAACAATGACATAACTAGTTCATATTCATGTCATGTATCTACAAGCGATGTAATAATTTTCTAAGAAGATTGAATGAAATTTACGAGAGAAAGAAGAATCTCTATTTGATATTTGTTGGCTTAGATAAAGAGTACAATAAAGTATCAAGAAACGTCTTTTGGTGGATAAAGAGAACAATTTATACCTAATATATAACTTTCCATACATATGAAGAAGTGGTTATAAATGTGAGAGCTAAGAAGATACATAGAACTTAGAAGTTTCTATAGCCATGGTTTACAACTCTATCTTGAATTTGTACTTGTTTATCCTAGTTATATATGGGTGTAAGATTGGTACCACATTTTATTCATCTGAGAGCTACAAATATATAGTATAGAAAAGCAAACATAACAAAATCAAATCGCTTGATTCTAGCAGATATGACAATCAAGATGTGATCTTTTTGATCTAATTACCTAAACTATCTACAATAAATCAGATATGATTTTATCAAGTCAATTAAGATCCTACTAAATCAAATCTTAAATATTCACAAATCAACACTCCCCCTCAAGTTGGCATGTAAATATCTGTTATGCCTAACTTGCTTACAAGAATTTCAAATTTCGATTTAAACAAGCCTTTTGTGAAAATATCTGCAATTTGCTGATATGTTGGGATGAAAGACATGCACACACTTCCTTCTTCAATCTTCTCATTTATGAAGTGCCTATCCACTTCAACATGTTTTGTTCTATCATGTTGAATTGGATTGTGAGCAATACTTATGACCGCTTTATTGTCACAACACAACTTCATTGGTAAACCAAACGTTTTTTTGAGTTCTTCCATCATCTTCTTGAGCCAAATCATTTCACAAATCCCATGGGCCATAGATCGGTATTCAGCTTCAGCACTGCTGCGGGCTACAACATTCTTATTTTTACTCCTCTAGGCTAGATAAATGTACAATATCCAGATGTAGACCTCTTGTCAGTAGTAGAACCTACCCAGTCTGCATCTGTAAAGCTTTCAATGCCCCTATGTTGACTTTTTCTGAAAAACAATCCCTTCCCCGGAGAACTTTTAAGATATCTAAGGATCCTGTAGACCGCTTCTTGGTGCTTTTCCTTTGAAGAGTACATAAACTGACTGACTAAGCTTATAGAAAAAGCTATATCAGGTCGAGTATGTGACAAGTAGATCAACTTCCCTCCTAGTATTTTATATTGACTGTGGTCAACTGAATTTTCTTCTTTATTTTCGAATTTTATATTCGGATCAATGGGTGTTTCAGCTGGACGACAACCACTCATTCCCTCTCATAGAAGATCTAGTACATACTTACTTTGTGACACCATAATGCCTTCTTTTGATCTCACTACTTCCATGCCAAGAAAATATTTCAGCTGGCCCAGATCTTTACTCTCAAACTCCGAGGCCAACTGTTTCTTTAAATTCTCCATTTCGGACAAGTCATCTCCTGTAAGTATAATATTATCAACATACACTAGCAAAATGGTTGTCATTCCCTCAAGAGAATGTCGAATGAACATGGTGTGATTTGCTTGCCCTTGAGTGTACCCTTGTTTTTTCATGAATTGAGTAAACCTCTCAAACCAAGCTCTTGGAGATTGTTTGAGCCCGTAGAGTGATTTCTTTAGCTTGCACATTCTAGTTCCATACCTTTCTTCAAACCTGGAGGAGGTTCCATGTAGACTTCTTCTTCGAGTTTTCCATTCAAGAATGCATTCTTCACGTCTAGTTGTTGGAGGGTCCAATCAAGGTTGGCCGTAATGATCAAAAGAACCCTTATTGACTTCAATTTGGCAACTGGAGCAAATGTCTCAAGATAGTCAATCCTATAAGTTTGAGCGAATCCTTTTGATACCAAACGTGCCTTATACCTCTCTTGGGACCCATCTGATTAAAATTTGATGGTGAACATCCACTTGCAGCCCACTATTTTCTTTCCACGAGGTAGTTCCACTATTTTCGAGGTTTCATTTCTCTCCAGAGCGGTCATTTCCTCAAGAATTGCCTCCTTCCACTCGAGAATGTTCAAAGCATCTTGCACATTTCTTGGTATCTCCATTCCAGTCAATTGAGAAAGAAAATCTATATAGGAAGGGGATAAGTTTCTATATGACACAAAATTTGGCATGGGATAGTTGATGACTTTTCTTACCACTTTACGTTCGGCAATTAGAAGATCAAGGTCTAAACTAACAAGGGGTAAATCAGAGTTAGGTTCTGGAGAATTACCTTGTGTATCAATAAGATCTTGTGGGGAGGACATTTGGTTCTGATGAGAGTCCTTGATCTCTTTTTCTTGATTTCAGTTTCTTCTCATGTAAACCTATAATTCCTTTGTTTGTTCCCTGTTCTTGTCATTAATTGTTTCACGAAAATGCTCTATTGCCTCAGTATCCTTATTTTCATTATTTAAGTTAGGATCTCTTACCTTATCTAGGTTGCTAATACTAAAAAACTATTTCCTATATCTATTATAAATTTTGGATCCTTTTGTTCCTCACATGTGAGGTCAAGAAGATCTTTATCATCCCTCGAATCTTCACTATGTTTCTCCCCCTAAAGATGAGCTTCAAAAAATTGTTGTGATTCAAAAAGGTGACATCCATTGAGACAATAACCTTTCTAGTAATTGAGTCATAACACTTGTAACCCTTTTAACTAGGGGCATAACCAACAAACACACATTTTTTAGCACGTGGATCAAGTTTACTCCTATTATGATCATGAACATGAACAAATACACTATACCCAAAAACTCTCAAAGATAGATCAGTTGTCAATCTAGAAGTAGGGAAGTATGTCTTGAACATATTGAAAGGGGTTTTAAAACTTAGAATACGGGAAGGCATCCTATTAATAAGATAGGTGGATGTCAGAAGAGCTTCTCCCTAAAGAAATTTAGGGACTCCAATTGTGAACATTAAGTCTCTAGTTACTTCTATAAGGTGCCTATTTTTCTCTCTGCTACTCCATTTTATTGGGGTATATCGGAACATGAACTTTGGTGCACTATTCCCTTAGAAGTGAAAAAATTGCTTAGGTGGTTATTAAAAAACTCTCTCCCATTATCACTCCAAAATATTTGAATCTTATTATGAAATTGTGTATCAACCATAACATAAAAAGCCTCAAATATATGTTTTACTTCCCCCATGTCTTTCAATAGGTACACCCAAGTTAGTCTAGTGTGATCATCTATGAAACATACGAACCACCTTTTTCCATTTACGGTTGCTATCTTAGAAGGTCCCCAAACATCACTATGGATTAACTTAAAGGGTTTTGTGGCATGGTAACTTTGGGATGAAAAAGATGAACGTTTGTGTTTAGCCATTTCACAAAATTTACATTGAAAAAAGGATGTAGTTTCAAATAATGAAAACTAGGATGACCAAGGTGATAGTGCAATATTATGATTTTATTATCAACTAGAACAAAGTTCAAACAAGTTGAACTAAAATTTACTGAATTGTCGCCATCTGTAAGAAAATAGAGACCTTCAGACTTTCTAGCATTGCCAATCATCCTCCTCGAGACCTTGTCCTGAAATACACATGAAATATTGTCAAAGATAGCATGACAATTAAGGTTTTGAATCAACTTGCTGATGGATAAAAGATTATGAGACAATTTTGGAATATGAAAGACTTCAAAAAGAGTCATAAAAAGGGTTAGTTTGACTGTCCCTTTCCCAGCAATTGCTGAGAAGGAACCATCAACAAATTTGACTTTTTTATTTCCTACTAAAGAAGTATAAGTCGAGAAAAAATGAGAGTTCCATGTCATGTGATCACTAGCCCTTGAATCTATTATCTAAGAGCTTATATTAGTAGAATCTGTACTAAAAAAATGTGTGGCACATTACCTGTTTGGGTAAAAGAACAAGTGGGAGTAGAAGGACTAGGTATACTGGATTGGAGAAGTTTGTCCAGTAGCTCTAGCTGTTCCTTGGTGAATGGTGGCTTTTCTGAAGAAGATTTCAGCCCCGGTTCTTTGCTGGTACACTGAAAGGCTTGATTGCCATGCTTTTTTGTCCTTTTTTTGTTCCAGATGGGCGGTTTTCCATGGATCTTCCAGCAAGTCTCATGAGTCTGCTAGTATTTTTTGCTAAAATCACACAACTTTTTTTCTTATCATTCTCATTTTTCACAACAACTAAAGCAGATGACTCTATATTTTTTTATTCCAGATTGAAATCTTTTTGTTTTAGCATAACATTCCTCCTTGTTTATTCACGCCTCATTTCAGAAAATGTTTCCCTCAAAGCAGGCAGCGGATTTTTCCCAAGAAGTCTAGAACGATGTTTGTCAAAATCTTGGTTTAACCCTGCTAAAAATAGATACACCCTCTCACTTTCTTCCTTTTTCATTGCTTTTACGCTATCCTTCGAACACTCCCATTCATCGTTATAGCATTGATCTAATTCTTGCCACAGGGAAACCATCTTATTATAGTAAAGAATAACACTTCTTTCCCCTGCCTCATTTTCTACAGTTTAATTTTTAATTCAAAAATCTGAGAGACATTTTCTATATCAGAATAAGTCTCTCTAACAACCTCCCAGACAACCCTAGTAGTGGGAAGAAATATGGTTTACCTATGGTAGATTCTATGGAGTTAGTAGCCAAGCAATTACCATTGAGTTTTTTGAACTCTGGGCATTCATTTTCGGTGCTCCTGGTTCAGGCTTTCTCGTTTCTCCAGTCAAGTGCCCAAGTTTTTCTCGATCATCAATTGCCAAACAGACAGATTGCGCCCATTCCAAATAATTTTTTCCATTCAGCTTGTGAGAAGTAATCTGAAAAGAAAAATGAGAAGAATCGCCGTCTTCATTCATTGTTGTCTCGGTTAGGACTTTGTTAACAGAACTTTCGGCTTCTGTTAATGCCGCTGTGTGACGTAGCCCAGTAAATGCTGTTTTATTCATCAGCAACATAAGAATAAAGCTGCTTTGATACCATGTAAGATTGGTATCAAAAGTGTACATTTTATTTATCTGAGAGCTGCAATTTATAGTATAGGAAAGCAAACATAATAGAATCAAATCGCTTGATTCTAGTAGATATGACAATCAAGATGTGATCTCTTTTATCTAATACCTAATTACCTACAACAAATCAGATATGATTTTATCAAATCAATTAAGATCCTACAAAATCAAATCTCAAATATTCACAAATCAACAATGGGCTAATCAAATTACCAGCTAATACAAAATATGACATTCCATTCATGTGTTACGTGTAGATGATATTGAATTAACTGATGAAACTAGCTACGAAGTCAACCAAAAGATGGAACACTAGAGAAACGTTCTAGTAAACCCTTATTTTTGAAGCCAAACACTCAACTCTCCCGATGTTAGGAAAATCCCAGACAAATAAGTATCTATTTATGAATCTATCTACTATAGTGATTTCCATTATGTTTGTGTTTGACTTTGAAATTTAGAGGTATATTGGAAAACTAGGTCACGGGTTCAAGCTTTGGAAACAACCTCTAGCAGAAATGCAAGGTAAGACTGCGTACGATACACCCTTGTGGTGGGGCCCTTTCCTGGACACAGCGCATAGCGGTAGCTTTAGTGCACCGGGCTGTCCTTTTTTTTTAATTGGAAAACTAGGTTATATCACAGAGGTAATTAGTTTATTTATTCTTTAACTTATGAATATATTTTTGTTGAAATTAGAATTAACTAAATAAAAATATGTTCTCTCTAATAGCTTAAGCTTTTCGATGAGATAGTCACACTTTTTAACATGGTCATAGAGCAGGCCGAAATCCTCGGTTCGAATCTTACCGCCGCCCATTATTAGAAAAGAAGTTCCATGTGTTTGGCCTATAAAAAGGAATCAGACCAGCACATGAAGGGGTGTGTTGCAGAAATAATTAAGTAAATAAATATGTTTTCTCACTAACAACTCAAGTTATTAGATGGAATATTGTCGACCATTATGAGCGATAGTGAAGCCAAGCCGTATAAAGGCTGTCTCTGTGCCTTTTGGCCTATCTTACTCTTTTTCAAGGGACAGATGTCGACAATGCTATCATTAACATCTGATCTTTTTTATCTTGTCGAGAGAAGCCCAACAATTCCCCCTCACGTTTCAACTCTATTTACCATAGCAAATCCCAATATGTATGTTTTAGATGAAAAAGACCCTTTTCTAGTGGGTGATATTTTTTTTTGAATTTTACAGGAGAAGTGATAAACTAGACATTAACATACAGTAAGGACAAAATATGTAGAATGACTAAGGTCTCACTATAACCCCAAACAACTTGGTGATCTGTCCTTGTTCACCTAGTGAAGTGAAGATCTTTAGACCCTCTAAACCATTCATTCATTTCAGAACCATCCGAAGTGGAAGAGTTGCTGCAACTCCCACCTGTAGTCTTGATTTTCTGGTTATAATCAGTTTCGCACTCCAAAGTTCATGTCTTAGTTTCCAAGTTTGATTAACCGTAGTTCTCTGATCTGAGGCAAGATGTTTTTATTTTGATAACCGTAGTGTCCGGGCCAGCTTGTGCACACCTCGACTAATTCCATGAGGTACCTTCTACCTCCCACCAACAACAGGTACCTGGTAGCTCTGTCCACCAAGGCTAGAATAGATGCGAAGAAACCACTGAGTCTTTGTCTCTGTTGGGAATTGAACCCGAGCTCAATCCAACTTCATTGAACCACTAGAGCGCAAGATGTTATACTTTGTAATTTTGAATATTAAATCTCCTTAAAATATATTTCATTTTACAGGAATCAGCCAAGGATATGGTTCCCTCACTGGTGTTGAATTTTATCCTTTTTTATAAGTAACACTAATATACTGGTGTTTAAACTTACTCTCAACCTCGTAATGATGTAAACACCAATGAGGCAGGTCATCTATCCTTGGTATTTACCAATTTTGTTCATCTAATAAATACTTATAACTGTAACTAATGCAATTTCCATATTTTCATCCACTTAAGCATTTATTTCAATAATTCTTTTAGGTTGCCTTGATAGTTTTCCTTTCCCACATTGGAAGTTATGTACCAGCAGATGCTGCCACAGTGGGTTTAACTGACAGGTTTCCGCCCTTCTTCTACTATTTTTAGTTCAATTTAATTTGATGCAGCACCATTCATCTGTAAAAAATTTATATTCAACTGCATTCTTCAACACGAGCACATAATCTCTAAGAATTATCAACTTTGCGTTGGTTATATTTTAGGTCATCCGCTTACTGACAGGTTTCTGCACTTCTACTGTTTTTAGTTCAATTTAAATAGATGCAGCACCATTTGTCTGTAAAAAAATTATATTCATCTGCATTCTTCAACATGAGCACATAAGTTATAAGGATCATCTACTTTGCGTTGATTATATTTTAGGTCATCTGTTTGTTGCCTAATATGTGAGAGAGTGATAACACTGACAAGCAGGATATTTTGTGCCATGGGGAGTAAGTTTATGGCTGCTGAACAATCGACATTTATGATTGATCTCCATCAAGTAGGAATTATGTTAAGGTATGCTTTCAGAAATTTTGCATATTGAAGGACTGCAATATATTTCATCTGAACACAAAGCCATGGTTGATCAGTAATTCTGAAATTCAGAATGCTGATTTATGTATCTATGTTTATTATCAACAATATGCATAGCCATGATATTATACAAGTATGTAAAGGGACACACACATATACATGATATTTACATGTACAGATCACATAATTAATTTGTATCTCGTTTCATGTTGTTGATGTGATTTGCTATAGATAAGTTAGGTAATTAGATCAAATAAGATTATTTCTTGATTCTCATATCTGCTTTTTTTTTTTGAGAAGATAACATTTGTATATATTAACTGAGCCAATGCATCGGTAGTGTTGGATTTTTATTTAAAATTAAATTAATAATTATAAGTATTTAGTGAAGAGGTGTCTTTTTAATAAGATGTGTCTTTTAGATGAAGAGTTGTGTTAAGTCCTTAGTTTTGATGATTGACAAACTTATAGTTTGGGACCTGTTTCTTGGAGGTATTGTGATGACAAAGCTGCTGTCGCTTAGGGAACAGGTTGGGCTCACCTGTCACTATCACGGTCAACTGTCACAGCTGGCACAAAGTACGAAAGTTGGTGGAAAAGCTGCTGCCACATTTTTGCCTCAACCAATGTTATCTCTCCTAGTTTTTCTTGTGTCATAATATATATTGCTCATCTTCCTCAACAAGAAAACCAACACTTATATTCTTACAACAAAATATCTCTCTGAAGCTGTGAATCAAAGACTTCAGTTTGCAACAGGGAACTGATCGTTCATCGAGTTGTATTTTTATTTCCTTGTTGTATTTGAGTCTTTGTACTTTGCTCTTAAACATTTGCCTACATTTGCTTATGATTGTTAGTAGGTGTTGAGGTGCAAAGCTTTCCTTTGTAATCATATAGAGTTAGGTGATTGTTCAAGCTAGAGTTAGCGTGGTGTGTTCAGTTAGAGTTAGCTGGAGGTTGAAGCAGTAGAGTTACTGTTTGTGTTTCCTTGTAATAGAATTATTTCTAGGAGACAAAGGATTAGGAGGTTAATCCGTAGAGTCTGTATTCAAAAAGTTGCTTGGATATAGTGGAGCTTAGAAATACTGGAGGCAGGTCGTGTTTTTTCTCCCTTGAGCAAAGAGTTTTTACGTAAAAACTTTGTGTCTGCTATTTACTTCATTCTTGCACTTCTTAGTTTATATTTCTCCTAGTTCTTATTATGTAAGTTCATTTGGGAACTGGTCCCTGAGTTGAGGAGCAACCCACTGCAACTCTTCAAGTTGCCTCTTAGATAAAAGTTTGTGTGTTTTATGAAAAAGTATCTTTTAGTGAAAGGTTGTGTCCTTTCATCTTTGGTTACCTTAATTCTATTTAAATCCAACTTTGCAGATTTCAATCATAACTTTACAACGTATTTTTACAGAGCTTTCCCCAAAGCTTTTCTTCTTCCCCAAAAGATCAAGTCTTGACTTCTTGCTTTTCAGAAGAATTTCTTCATTATTTGTGTAGTGCAGAATTCAGTAGGCTTGTCATATCTGCTAAAACTACAACAACAACAACAAACCCAGTGTATTCCCACAAAGTGGGGTCTGGGGAGAGTAAGATGTACGCAGTCCATACCGCTACCTCCGAAGAAGTAGATAGGCTGTTTCCGATAGACCCCCGGCTCAAGATAAAAAATAGTAAATAAGGGGATGGATGATATAACAAAAATAAGGAATAAGAAAATAGAAATTAGAGAAATACGAAATACAAGAAATAAGGGCAACACGAAATAAGAAATAGGACACCCACCTAGTAGTAACATATATCACATACCAAGGACACTTATGTACACAGCCCTAGGATTACTAACCCGGCTACACAAGATCTCTCCTGACTGCTTGCTACAACCCACACTCACACTAGCCTTCTACCCTTATCCGCGCCCTCCACACCTTCCTATCTAGGGTCATGTCCTCAGTAAGCTGAAGCTGCTCCATGTCATGTCTAATCACCTCCCTCCAGTATTTCTTCGGCCTACCTCTACCCCTCCTGAAGCCATCCAAAGCTAGCCTCTCATACCTACGAACTGGGGCATCCACGCCCCTCCTTATTACATGCCCAAACCATCTCAGCCTTTATTCCCGCATCTTGTCCTCCACCAAAGCCACTCCCACCTTCTCCCGGATAATCTCATTCCTAATTCTGTCCCCTCTAGTAAGCCCATACATCTAACACAACATTCTCATTTTCGCCACCTTCAATTTTTGGATGTGGGAGTGCTTGATTGGCCAACACTCCGCTCCATACAACATGGCAGGCCGGACTACCACTCTATAGAATTTGCCTTTAAGCTTAAGGGCACCTTCTTATCACACAACACTCCCGAAGCGAGCCTTCACTTCATCCAACCTGCTCCAATACGTTAGAGACATCCTCATCAATCTCACCATTCCCCTGAATCATAGACCCAAAATACTTAAAACTATCCCTCTTACAAATCTCCTGGGAGTCCAACCTCACCACCACTTCGTCCTCCTACCTCAAGTCACTAAACTTGCATTCCAAATACTCCGTCTTGGACCTATTCAACCTGAACCCCTTAGACTCAAGGGTTTGCCTCCAAACCTCCAATTTGTCATGCACCCCCCCCGCGTCTCATCAATCAGCACTACATCATCCGCAAATAACATACACCAAGGCACCTCGCCTTGAATACTCCGCGTCAACAGCTTAATACCCCTATAGTTGTTGCAACTCTGAATGTCGCCCTTGTTTTTATATAACGGAATCGTCGTACTCCATCTCCAAGCCTAAAGACATTCTCGCAGTCTTGAAAATGCGGTTAAACAAATCAGTCAACCACCTTAAACCTGCCCCACCAACATACTTCTAAAAATCCACCAGAATCTCGTCAGGCCCCGTTGCCCTACCCCTCCGCATCCTACGAATAGTCTCTCTGACCTTCTCAACCTTAAAACGCCTACAGTAACTGAAAACACGGCTCTTCTCCGAGTGCTCCAACTCCCCTAACTCAATGCCTCTGTCTCCCTCCTCATTCAAAAGTCTATGAAAGTACTCCTACCATCTCTTCTTAATATAGACATCCTCCACTAGGGGTGCGTAAAAATCGAACCGTCCGATAAACCGAACCGATAAAAATGCTATTGGGTTATCAGTATCGGGTTATTGGGTTAAGGTTTTTTATTGATTTTATTAAAAATTTTATTGGGTAAACGATTCGGTTTCGATTTTAGCTTATTTGGTTATTGGTTAAACCGATAACCCAATAAGGATACACTAAGTTATTTTTTTACCCCTATTTATATTATTTATATATATATATCAAAATCCTTAAAGATAATTCACCAATAAGAATAAATAATCTTATTGAAAAAGCCGACGCTTTTGACAAAGACGTAAGGCAAAAAATTAGGATATATATATATATATATATATATATATATATATATATATATATATATACACTTCTTATTCTCAATTTTGTGATTCACAAAGTATTAACCTATTCAGGGCAACAAAAGCACGGGTATTATCGTATTGGAAAGCTTGAAGCATTTAGTATCTTCCAACAATAAGGATTCAATCTTTTTTTAACTAACATTCAGTTTAATTTTGAAGATTCTTGTAAACTAAAATGCATTGCATAGGATTTTTGCGTAACTAAGATTTCATTTTTTAATGTTAGTTGTTACTATTTCTATTTTATAAGTATTTTCTTATTGGTTAAACAGAAAATCGAACCGTTAAGGACCAAAACCGATAAGAAAATATCTTATTGGTTGGTTATTGGTTTTACATATTTAAAAACCGAAAACAGACAAACCGAACCAATAATACATAAAATCGAACCGAACCGAACGATGCACACCGCTATCCTCCACCAAAACACTACCATCCTCCCCCTTAATGCACTTCACTTGATCGAAGTCATGACCCTTTCGCTCCCTAGCCTTAGCAAGCCTATACAACCTCTTTTCCCCGTCTTTCTCCTCTAACCCCGCCGTTAAACTATTTACGTTAAATCCCATAGCAATCTCGTAGAGGAGGAGTAAATATCATTTTTAGGAAAGCATTTCGTGCGTGTTTCAAGCCTCGAATTTTGTTTTCGGTGTTCATGTTATCAACCCTTCATCTTGTGTTCTTTATATATTTTGTATTCATGGAACATATATTCCAATAATCTAAAAACGATACTTGCTATATACGAAGAAAATTCAATTTCTGCAATGTGGAGAAGACTCTGATAGATTGACTGGTGTAGTAAAAGTGAAAATTGATTTCAGACCTGTACTTGACTAAATTTGGTGTTGTGTTTAGAAAATTTACATGGTGGCTGAGCAGGTGTCCATACTATATCTTTATGTCATCCTATTATGGTGGCCATGTGCAGATGTGTTATTGCCAAGAGATACCAAAATTTGGAGAATTTCGTCTACTGGTTGGTGTAGTGTGTTGTCTATGTAGAAAGAAATTTAGAAGAATAGTTGGAGATATTATGATTAAACTTTTTTTTTAAAAAAAGTTGCACAATGGGAAGATCTTTTCTGGGTGGCTTTACTCTTGAATGAGTCAAAGGACATTTTGTTTAACAATAAGAAGATGATGTGTTGCAGATGGTATTAAAAATAAAATGTGTGCTTTGTTCGGTTTGATATGCAACAATATCAGTTTATGTTGAGGGGCAAAGGAAGGCTCTCACTTGAAAACTTTCCCAAGGCAAAAATTTTATTGTGTCAAACCACTGATTGGAGAGAAACAACATCAAGAACGGAAAAATATATGTGAACTAATAGATGAAGATTGTGGTTAAAGAGGCAATATATGTCTGAAGAAGCGGCAATAAAAATCGGGTTCTATTTACTTAACCCTATTTATTATTTTATGAGTTTTATCCTTTGTGATTTTGTGAATTACTTTCATAAATGGTAGGGTAGATGATTTTGTGATGATCTTCCAATGCTTGATAATTTTAGGAATTATATTTACTTATGTGTTCATTGTGGATCATTATTCTTGCATAAAGATCATATGTGTAGTTTATTTCAAGTCATGAGATAATATGAAGTATTTTATTTATGAGGGTCATGTTAATACTTGAAAAATATTTTTATAATTTTGAGATCATGAGAATAGATGGTATTTATTGTTTGATGTCGTTTAAAGGTTAAAGAACTTTATGAGTTTGATGTTTTTAAAAGAAGCACAATAATTTTGTGTAGTTTACCTAATTGGGAATTGAGTTTCCATGTGTGATGGTTATGACTCTTGAAATATTTAAAATGTGTGGGGGCGTCTGACACGTGATTAGAAGTCAAAATTACACTTAAAATTAGTTAACATATATTTGAAGAGCATAAACTATTTGAGATAGTTAATATGCCTTCGCTTTAGAATTCTTAATGAGTATTGTCATATTGTGTGATCGAAAGAAATCATAAGAGATTTTATGTACACATTTTAAATAGAGGATCTTGGAGAAATTGGTAGTATGTTGGGTATCAAGATTAAATAAAATAGTGGGGGTAATGTGTTGAGTTAACCTCATTACATTGAGAAAGTGCTAAATAAATTTAGTCACTTAAACATAAAGAAGTCGATACCCTATTTGATCCTAGATCGAGTGAGCCCATTATGATGGAAGAATCCTGGCTATAAACAAATGCTATTGGAAGAGCCAGTAGTTGAGTTTTGACTGTCTTTAGAGAACTAAAGATTATCAATATGAAGAGCTGCTTGATTATCACATACAAGTTCCATCTTACCAGTTTCTCCAAATTTTAGTTCTCTCAACAATTGTTTGATTCAAACCAGCTTGCAAGTTGCTGCAGCCATTGCTCGATATTCTGCTTCGGCACTAGATCGAGCAACTACACTCTGTTTCTTACTCTTCTAGGACACCAAATTACCTCCTACTAAAACACAATATCCAGAGGTAGAACGTCTATCAGAGGGTGATCCTGCCCAATCAACATCTGTATATCCAACGATATGCTCATGGCCTTGATCCTCTAAGAGTAGTCCTTTATTTGGAGATGACTTCGTATATCACAAAATACGAATAACTGCATCCCAATGACTATCACAGGGGGAAGTCATAAACTGACGTACAACACTTACAGAAAAAGAGATGCCAGGTCTAGTCACTGTGAGATAATTCAACTTTCCAACCAACCGCCTATACCTTCCAGTATCACTGAGTGACTCTCCCTGTCCTGGCAAAAATTTAGCATTTTGATCCATAGGAGTGTCAATGGGTCGACATCCCATCATTCCTGTCTCCTTAAGAATGTCTAAAGCATACTTGCGTTGAGAAATAATAATACCTGATTTGGACTGAGCAACCTCAATACCTAGAAAGCATTTCAATTTGCCAAGGTCTTTAGTCTAGAAATGCTAAAAGAGATGTTGCTTCAAGTTAGTGATACCCTCTTGATTATTGCCGGTGATAACAATATCGTCAACATAAACCACCAAATAAATACATAAATTTGGTTCAGAATGGCGACAAAACACTGAATGATCTGCTCCACTACGAATCATGCCAAACTCTTGTATCACTGTGCTAAACTTTCCAAACCAGGCTCGTGGGGACTGTTTCAAACTATAGAGTGACTTGCGCAGGTGGTCTCCTTCTGCAATTTCTCCTTTTTGAGGGGTATCTTTTGATGTTGGTCTCCACACACTGCCATGGTCCCTCAAAAAGACTCTGACAACACCTATTTTCTCCCATACATGCTCTCTCTCTCATCTATAGTTTGGAGCATAGACTCCCGTTATGTGACATTTATAATCCTGCAGAACTGCCTCCAAAATGCAGGTAATAGTGTACGATCCTATTTCTAGTAGTTCCCCTCTCCAAGATCTACTATCCCATATCATCAATATGCCCCCTCTGGTGCCACTCGCCTGCAGACAAGCATATTTGACCCATTTTCCTCCCCATATTTCTTTCATGATATCTTGCATCCCCCCCTCTAACTTAGATTCTTGAAAGCAAATGATATCTGCCTTCCAGTTGAATATTAAACTCTTCACAAATCTCCTCTTTTCCCACTATTCAATCCCCTATCATTCCAGGACATAAGTTTCACCTTCATTGTAGAGCTTTGATCTCTTTCCCCTTCTCTATTTTCCCATCACTTTTGAAATTAATGTCAAAAGAAGCAAGACTTTTCAGTTCCCGAACCCCCTTGTACCTAGGCCTTTTACTGATGGAATCACTTTCCATTTTTTAAGCCTGTCTGCAGCTGTCAGTTTGCATAAGAAGCTCTAATGACTCCTCCTCATGCCCCCGAAAATCAATACCAAATATCTTCCCCAGCTTAACTAAATTCTTCCTTACCCACATAGATATCTCTTTTTCATTTTGAATTGTAAGAGTCAGCTCATTTTGAATTGGTTCAACATCCTCCACCAATCACTCTTCTATTTGCTTGTCACTCTGCATCTCTAGTATGAAGTGTTGTTCCTCCTGAATTTCTAGAGAGAGATCAGTCTTACCACTGCTTTCCTCCATCGCTTCCGTCTCAGGTAGACGTATTGCATTGTCTCTTGGGTCTGCAACTGGAGTACCCTGGCCTACATAGACTACATCTACTACTATTTCTGATTCCAGAAAACTTCTTATAAGAGTTGGAACTTGCTCCTTTGTTTCAAAACCTAATGGATCAAAAAAACCTTCCTCTCTTGGGCCTGATAAGTCATTGAAAATGACATTTGCACTACTCTGTTGTCCCGACCCAAACAATTTCTAGAAAGGACTTGGGTCTCCATGTCCTTAACACGTGACTCTAGGGGTTCATTTTAAGAAACCCCACCTGTCAAAAGTGCCCCATGTTACTTTTCTGAACTCTGATCTATCAGAGTTCAGAACAGACTTTTGTCCTTTTCCAGTAGAAGACAAATCTTTTACCCATTGGTCTGATGTAGATGGAGGACCTTTGGACTCTTTGCTATACTCCCCAGCTCCGGCAACTCCAATTGATGATTTCTTCCCCCTGCCTGTGTCAAGTTCTAAAATCGAACTTTCTTTTCCACCCAAATAGGAATAAAAAATTCTATTCCGTCTCTTACAATCGATACCTCATTAGGGAAACTTTGGCCATCACCTCTAATTTTGGTTCTTGCCCACTTCAAGTGGTTCTTCAAACCTGTCTCCTCCTCAGTTTCAACCCAATCTCCACAGAGGTTCCCAATTTTTGTGAAGATGCATTGTGATCATATCTGTAGTGGCACTCCCAAAGCTCTTATCCAAGTGGTTTTGGGGTTTTTATTGGAGTTTTCATATCCTATTAGTGGGTTCCACCGTTGAAGATTGATTCTGATCTCTCCTATCTCCATTCCCTCTGAATGATTTGTTCAACCATGTTCCTGTTCAGAAATTCGAAAAGGAACATGTTTCTGGCCATTTCGTAGATATTGATCCTAAATATAGCTTTCCAAGTGACTGCACTCCACCTCCTCATGTCTAATAAGGATGGAAGCTCTGTTTCTCCCTTTTTGAAAGAATCCACAGTGCATCTCCTGGAAAGTCTAGTGTCTTTTGCCCCAGGTGACACTGTAACTTGAAGGTCGCCTTCGTTGTACGAGATCGTTGTCTCTCCCAAGGTATTTGACTTCCATTTGCTTTCCCCGACAGCTTTGACATATGGCAGATCCCTCTTAAATAGTCTGGGTTGTACAACATTCTTCAGTTGGTGAGGGCATTGAATGAACCTCTCTATCTTAAAAGCTACCTCACTCCATCCCTCATTTAAAGCTAGCTCTGGGACTATTAATACTGACCTTTCCAGACCATTTAGAGTAAGAATGCTCATGAATCTACCATATTCATTCACTTTCCTTGTGCAAAAAGTCTTAGAAAATTTTTCTTTGTATTTCCATCTTCTGATCCCTTTCTCCTTGTCCTTAGATGCTTCCTTGAGGATAGTACAGAGCCATTTCATGACTTACACACTCATGGAAGATCTCATTATATTGTGGCTTCTCTTTGCCCATTCAAACCAGACATCTCTCCCCACTGTCCATCTACTGTTATCGAAAGACTTGAAGTCGCCATTGAAGTAGATCCTATTTTCTCCCATCAGTGGTCTTAAAGAATTAAGAATGAAAAGAAAAGAGAAGAAGAAGGGTTAGCTACCATGGGAAGCGGAAGCTTAAAATAGAAAGAACGGATGTTTCCTGCAAGGAAGGCCGGAAAAGGGATTGTCCTTCCTGCTAGAAAGTAGGAGAGAAGGGATCTTGGGAGTCGTGCCAGAGAGCAATAGAAGCCAACCTTTTTTGTTGCTAGTTTTTGTTGATTCTCATATCTGCTAGAATCAAGTGATTTGATTCTGCATGTATTTGCTTTCCTGTGCTATAAACTTTTAGCTCTGAGATGAATAAAATATACACCTTTGGTACCAATTTCACATGGTATCAGAGCCAACATTTTTGCTTTATTCTTATGTTGCTGATGACTAAAACAACATTTACTGGACTACGTCACCCAACGACATTAATAGAAGACGAGAGTTCCGTTAATAAAGTTTCGTCCAAGACAACGATGAACCAATGCGGCAATTCTTCTCATTTCTCCTTTCAGGTTACTTCTCACAAGCTGAATAGAAAGAATTATTTGGAATGGCCGCAATTTGTCAGTTTGGCAATTGATGGTCGAGAAAACTTAGGCACTTGACTGGAGAAACGAGAAAGCTTGAACCAGGAGCCCTGAAAATGAAGGCCTAACGTTCAGAAAACTCGATGGTAATTGCTTGGCTACTAACTCCATGGAATCTACCATAGGTAAACCATATTTATTTCTTCCCAAGAGACTTATTCTGATGTAGAAAATGTTTCTCAGATTTTTGAATTAAAAATTAAATTGTAGAAAACGAGGCAGGGGGAGAGAAGTGTTATTCTTTACTATAATGAGATGGTTTCCCTGCGGCAAGAAATAGATCAATGCTATAATGATGAATGAGAGTGTTCGAAGAATAGCGTAAAACCAATGAAAAAGGAAGAAAGTGGGAGGGTTTATCTGTTTTTAGCAGGGTTGAACCAAGATTTTGACAAACTGCGTTCTCGACTTCTTGGGAAAAATCCACTACCCACTCTGAGGAAAACATTGTCTAAAACTAGGCGTGAAGAAACAAAGAGGAATGTTATGCTAAAAATAAATTCCAATCTGGAAGCAAAAAATATAAAGTCATTTGCTTTAGTTGCTGTGAAAAATGAGAATGGTAAGAAGAAGAAGCCTTGATGTGATTTTTTCAAAAGCTTCTGGCACACTCTTGAGACTTGTTGGAAAATCCATGGAAAACCGCCCAACTAGAACAGAAAAAAGGCCAGAAAACCATGGCAACCAGGCCTTTCAGTGCACCAGTGAAGAATCGGGGCTGAAATCTTCTTCAGAAATGGCACCATTCACTAAGGAACAACTAGAGCTACTGCACAAACTTCTCTTATCTTAACTCCAATCCAGTAAATCTAATCTTTCTACTCCTGCTTGTTCGTTTATCCAAACGGGTAATGTACCATGTGTTTTTTGAGTACAGATTCTAATAGTATAAGCTCTTGGATCATAAATTCAGGGGCTAGTGATCACATGACATGAAACTCCCATTTTTTCTCGATTTATACTCCTTTAGCAGGAATAAAAAAGTCAAATTTGCTGATGGTTCCTTCTCAGCAATTGTTGGGAAAGGGACGGTCAAACTAACCTCTTTTTGACTCTTTTTGATGTCCTTCATGTTCTAAAATTGTCTCATAATCTTTTGTCCATCAACAAATTGACTCAAAACCTTAATTGTCGTGCCATTTTTAACGATATTTCATGTGTGTGTTTCATGACAAGGTTTCGGGGAGGATGATTGACAATGCTGGAGAGTCTGAAGGTCTCTATTTTTCTGAAGATTACGACCATTTAGTAAAATTTAGTTCAGCTTGTTTGAACTTTGTTCTAGTTGATAATAAAGTCATGTTATGACACTATAGACTTGGTCATCCTAGTTTTCATTATTTGAAACTCTTGTTACCACAATTGTTTATGAATAAAACTGCATCCACTTTTCAATGAGAATTTTGTGAAATGGCTAAATACAACGTTCATCTTTTTCATCCCAGAGTTACCATGCCACAAACCCTTTAAGTTAATCCATAGTGATGTTTGGGGACCTTCTCGGATAGCAACCGTAAATGGAAAAAGGTGGTTTGTGAGTTTCATAGATGATCATACTAGACTAACTTAGGTGCGCCTATTGAAAGATAAAGGGAAATAAAACATATATTTGAGGCCTTTTATGTTATGGTTGAGACACAATTTCAGGAGAAGATTCAAATTTTTCGGAGTGATAACGGGAGAGAGTTTTTTAATGACTACTTAAGCAATTTTTCACTTCTCAGGGAATAGTGCACCAAAGTTCATATGCTGATACACCCCAACAAAATGGAGTAGTGGAGAAAAAATAGGTATCTTATGGAAGTAACTAGAGTCTTAATATTCACAAGCAACGTCCCTAAATTTCTTTAGGGAAAAGCTCTTTTGACATCCACCTATCTTATTAATAGGATGCCTTCCCGTATTCTAGATTTTAAAACCCCTTTCAGTATGTTCAAGACATACTTCCCTACTTCTAGATTGACAACTGATTTATCTTTAAGAGTTTTTTGGTGTAGTGTATTTGTTCATGTTCATGATCATAATAGAAGTAAACTTTATCCACGTGCTAAAAAATGTGTTTTTGTTGGCTATTCCCCTAGGCAAAAGGGTTACAAATGTTATGACCCAATTACTAGAAGGTTATTGTTACAATGATCTCACCTTTTTTAAATCACAATTGTTTTTGAAACCCATCTTCATGGGGAGAAACATATTGAAAATTCGAGGGATGACAAAGATCTTGACCTCACATGTGAGTAACAAAGGATCTAGGTTTTATGATAGATACAGGAAGTAGTTTTGGGGTAATACCAACCTAGATAAGGTAAGAGATCCCAACTTAAATAATGAAAATAAAGATATTAAGACAATAGAGCATTTTCATGATACTATCAATGACAAGAACTGGGAACAAACAAAGGAATTACAGGTTTACTTAAGAAGAAACTGAAACCAAGAAAAAGAGATCAAGGACTCTCATCAGAACTAAATGTCCGCCCCACAAGATCTCACTGATCCACAAGGTAATTCTCCAAAACCTAATTCTGATTTACCCGTTGTTGGTTTAGACCTTGATCTTCCAATTGCTAAACGTAAAAGGGTAAGAAAAGTCGCCAACCATTCTGTGTCAAATTTTGTGTCATATAGAAACTTGTGCCCTTCCAATATAGCTTTTGTATCTCAATTATCTGGAATGGAGATACCGAGAAATGTACAGGTTGCTTTGAACACTCCCAAGTGGAAAGAGGTAATTCTTGAGAAGATGAACGCTCTGGAGAGAAATGGAACCTGGAAAATGGTAGAACTACCACATGGAAAGAAAATAGTGGGTTGCAAGTGGGTGTTCACCATTAAATTTAAATCAAATAGTCCCTAGAGAGGTATAAAACATGTTTGGTAGCAAAAGGATTCACTCAGACTTACGGGATTGACTATCTTGAGACATTTGCTTCAGTTGCCAAGTTGAATTCAATAAGGGTTCTTTTGACCATTGCTCCCAACCTTGATTGGCCTCTCCAACAACTAGACGTGAAGAATGCATTCTTGAATGGAAAACTCGAAGGAGTCTACATAGACCCTCCTCCAGGTTTCAAAGAAAGGTATGGAACTAGAGTGTGCAGGCTAAAGAAATCTCTCTGCGGACTCAAACAATCTTCAAGTGTTTGGTTTGAGAGGTTTACTCAGTTTGTGAAAAAACAAGGGTACACTCAAGGCAAGCAGATCATACCATGTTCATTTGACAGTTTGTATGTTGATGATATTATAACAACAGGAGATGACTTGTTCGAGATGAAGAATTTAAAGAATCAGTTGGCCACGGAATTTGACATTAAAATTTGGGCTAGTTGAATAATTTTCTTGGCATGGAAGTAGCGAAATCAAAAGGAATTATGCTGTCACAAAGAAAGTATGTACTAGATCTTCTAAAAGAGACAGGGATGAGTGGTTGTCGTCCCGCTGAAACACCTATTGATCCGAATACAAAATTCGGAAATTAAGAAGGATATTTATGTGACCACAGTCAATATCAAAGACTATTGGGGAAGTTTATCTACTTGTCACATATTCGACCTGATATAGCTTTTGCTGTAAGCTGAGTCAGTTAATTTATGCACTCTCTAAAGGAAGAGCACCAAGAAGCGGTCTGCAAAATCCTAAGATATCTTAAAAATTCTTCGAGGAAAGGATTGTTTTTCAGAAAAAGTTAGCATAGGGGCATTAAAAGCTTTACAAATGCAGACTGGGCAGGTTCTACTACCGATAGGAGGTCTACACTGGATACTGTACATTTATCTGGGGAATTCTTGTTACCTGGAGGAGTAAAAGGTAGAATGTTGTATCCGCAGCAGTGCTGAAGCTGAATACCAATCTATGACCCATTGGATTTGTGAAATGATTGGCTCAAGAAAATGATGGAAGAACTCAAAAAAACATTTGGTATACCTATAAAGTTGTGTTGTGATAATAAAGCGGCCTTAAGTATTGCTCACAATTCAATTCAACATGATAGAACAAAACATGTTAAAGTGGATAGGCACTTCATAAAAGAGAAGACTGAAGAAGGGAGCTTGTATATGCCTTTCGTCCCAACAAATCAGCAAATTGCAGATATTTTCACAAAAGGCTTGTTTAAACCAAAATTTGAAATTCTTGTAAGCAAGTTAGGCATGACATATATTTACATGCCAACTTGAGAGGGAGTGTTGATTTGTGAATATTTAAGATTTGATTTTGTATGATCTTAATTGATTTAATAAAATCAGATCTGCTTTGCTATAGATAGGTTAGGTAATTCGATCAAATAATTATATCTTGATTCTCATATCTACTAGAATCAAGCGATTTGGTTCTGTGTGTGTTTGCTTTCCTGTACTATAAATTTGTAGCTTTGAAATGAATAAAATGTACACTTTTGGAACCAATCTGACACATGTGAAAATCATTTTCAGGCATGCAAGTCCTCGGTCCTTATGTTTAATGGATGAGTTTGGTAAAGGCACCCTTACAGAAGGTTGGTCTTCCAAATGTCTGGCATTTCTGTTTCTGATTCTAAATCTTTCATTTAAATTGAATGTTGAAATGATGTAGAAAATCTTTTGAAACATGATACTAACCTAAAACCAATTGGATTGATCTGCTGGTTCATGCTGATCTCCAGCTGTTTTGTACTGGTTTTCATAGACATTTAAATACCTACCCAGTGATCTAACTTGTCCTTTCATATGGGCTTCTGCATAATGACTTGAGGATTTTTTGCCTCTTGTAAAAGGATTAAACAACCAAATAAAGTAGTAATCTTTGTTTTAGCTCACAGGCTATCTATTTTTGTTGGTTGTCTCATAGTCTTTTTGGTTATTCCTTTCAGATGGTATCGGTCTCCTTGGTGGAACCATAAATCACTTTGCATCATGCTATGACCCTCCAAAGGTCTGGTACCACTGCCCTTTATTTACATCGGATGGATGAGCGTAAGTGATTTTCCTAATGCTCGTGAGAATTGTGCTGGTAATGGTTAAGCATTGATAGCTTTTTAGGTACAATAAAATAATATGAGAATGAAAAAGAATTGACAATATATTGTCATCTGCATGGATATTGTACTGACAGAACTGAAGTTTATTACTTTCTGAAAACCGTATGGTTTGCTTGTGTCATCATTTGATAGTAACAACAACAACAACCTACCCAGTGCATTCTCACAAGTCAGGTCTAGGGGGTTGATGGGGGGAGGGGAGGGGGGTAAAGTGTACGCAGTCTATACCACTACCTCATATGAAGTAGAGAGGCTGTTTTCGGTAGATCCCCGGCTCAGGACAGATAACAGTATAACAAACCGGAAAAAATCATAAAAGCAAACTATAAGAAGGGATATCACACCGCTAGATAATAAAGGAAACAAGACACTCACAAGGTAATACTATAAACTAGCTATTCAAAACCATAGGCATCACCAGAACATGATGAACAAGAGACTACAAGAAACTAATGGCACAGACACAAATAAAACACTCTTCCCTACTAGTACTAATGTATGCGTACCTACTAAACCTCTACCCTAATCCGTGTCCTCTACACCTTCCTATCAAGGGTCATGTCCTCCGTACGGTGTAACTGTTCCATCTCATGCCTAATCACCTCCCTCCAATATTTCTTCGGCCCACCTTCACCCCACCTAAAACCATCCATAGAAAGCTTCTCACACCTTCGTACTGGAGCATTCTTGCCTCACACCACCGTATTAGAGCATCCGTGCCCCTCCTCATCACATACCCGAACCATCGGAACCTTACTTCCCGTATCTTGTACTCTACCAACGTCACTCCCACCTTCTTTTGAACAATCTCATTTCTAACCCTATCTCTCTTTGTAAGTCCACACATCCATCACAATATCCTCATACCCGCCACCTTTAACTTTTGGATGTGGGAGTCCTTAACTGGCCAACACTCCGCTCCATACAATATAACTGGTCGGACTGCCACTTTGTAAAACTTACCTTTAAGCTTAGTAGGCACATTCTTTTCTTATCACACAAGACTCCTAAAGCGAGCCTCCATTTCAACCACCCTGCACCAATAAGGTGCGTGACATCCTCGTCAATCTCACCATTCCCTTGAATCATAGACCCAAGATACTTGAAACTCTCCCTCTTCTGAATGGCCTAAGAATCTAGCTTCACTACTACGTCAGCCTTATGCAACAAATCGCTAAACTTACATTCCAAGTACTCCTTCTTGGTCCTGCTCAATCTAAATCCTTTAGACTTAAGGGTCTGTCTCCAAACCTCCAACTTATCATTAACTCCTCCCCAGGTCTCATCAATCAGTACAACATCATCAGCAAATAACATACACCACGGAACCCCCTCCCCCCCAAATACGCCACGTCAAAACATCCATCACCAAGATAAATAAAAATAGGCTAAGAGTCGATCCCTGGTGCAACCCTGTCAAAAAGGGAAAGTGCTCCGAATCTCCTTCGACCGTCCTCACACGAGTCTATGCGCCGTCGTACATATCTCTGCTTCATTTAACGGCATTGTTTCTCTTCTTCTGGGAAAACCAGTCACAGTTGTTTTGACATTTTCTTGAGGCTACAAAGAAATTGAGTGTTTTATGGATGCTTAGGACCAAATGCTCAATTCATGAAAAGCAACAAAATGTAAATTGCAGACCCCAGACCTTTTTGACACTCTGTCACTATCCTAGTTTAGTAATCAAATTTGACTTACTCTTCAAACAGAGCGAGCATCTTTTCCCTTCCTTTTGCACTCCAAAACAGTTATTTCTAGCTTAAGCCATTGCCGGTAAATTACCAGCAACACCTCCACCAGTCCATCCCCTCAACACCAACCGATATGTCCACCACAAAAGATACAAAAGTGCTGCATCACAATATTTCAAGAAAAAAACCAACGCGATGAGCTTTTTGATTGTAGTGGTGACCAACAGCCACCAACTCTCGGGAGCTTCCAGCTCGTTTTTCAGTTGCCACTTTACATATTTTGCTACAGGTCTAGTGACGAGTTTAGACAGCAAAGGTTCTTGGAAATGCAGTAACCTAGTTTCTTGATAAAAGTTGTCCCTCACTACATGTCTTGAACTTGTGTACTACTATGTTAATGGAAGTCTGTAGTCATAATGGTCTTTTTGCAGGTCCTGGTTTGTACTCACCTGACGGAGATATTTGATAATAGTTGTTTACTGGAGGTAGTATGTCAATGCTTTTGCCTGATGTTTCTTATTTGAAGTCATTTTAAAGTTTTCCAAGTTGTTGGAACCAACAAAATCCGTAATTTGATAATTTTCAGTTAGACAGAATCAAGTGTTACACTATGAGTGTGCTAAGCCCGGATAAAGATTGTGCCAATGTTGAAGACCTTGTATTTCTTTATAGGTATGCACATGCTGCACTTTTTACCTGATTCCAACTAAAAATCAAACTATTGCAAGAAATGCGCATTATTCCTTGTTTACCGTTTATTTGATCCTATGGTCTTGAAACAAATTATTTTTGACTATGTTTTCTTAAAATTTATTTTATTTCCTTTTCAACTCCACAATTAGTTATCAGTGACACTTTTATAATCTATTCATACAGATCTCTAATTTTAAAAGTTAGTGACAGATAGTAGGTTCATAAGATCAAGTCAACCCTTGTAACCTCAAAATTATTCATTAATTTGGGTCCATTGAAGCATCAATTACTATCTCTCTTTTCTTGTTTCTTCTAATAATTTATTTTTGAAAAAATAAAGGCATAATACATAAATATAACCCTAAACTTGACACCAAATTATAACATTGACCTTAAATTTTGACAGTGCACAAGTAAGCCCTTTAACTATACAAAACCCGAACAAATAAACACTCTGATTTTGCAACTTACACGCGTGTACCTCACTTGCGCCTACGTGGATTAGTTATCCACTCAGATGCTACCACCTAATAAAAAAGATACATTATAACTATGACCTTTAACTTTGCCAGTGCACAAGTAGGCCCTTTAATTATACAAAAGCTGAACAAAAACATCCTTCAATTCTAACTCCGACGCGTGTGGTTTTGAGTGTATACACACATTTTTCCACATAGGATTGGAGTGTTTATTTGTTCAGGTTTTGTATAGTCAAATGGCCTACTTGTGCACTGTCAAAGTTTAAAGTCAATGTTATAATTTGGTGTCAAGTTTAGGGTCATATTTATGTATTATGCCAAAAATAAAAGTATGCTTAGTTTGCAATAATAGTGATTTATGTTGATCTATTTTTCAGGTCTTGTACCTTTGATCTCTCGGGTACCATTAACTCTAAATGGTGAAGTAACATTAGGGTTAGTCACAAAACCCCCTGTGTAGTATAGCACAGGCCGTAGGATCACCCGGTGACAATGGTTCCCGAGATGTATTCCTAGAAACAAACTATTATGTAACCACATTGAAGTATAAAATAAATTTAAAATACAATCATATAGGAAATCTAGCACTGTATTGTTGCACAAAAAGGAGAAGTGTCACGACCCAAACCAGGGCTTGACCGTGACGGGTATCTCAAGTCCCACGTAGACCGGAGATCACCCACTGCCTCAACCAAACCAAACACATCATCCCCCAAGGTCGGATGAATTTTAAACATATAACAAGATAGCGTGCAACAAGCTTAAGGAATTCAAAACAAGTCCATAACCAATGATCGATGACCGGCCAAACAACCGACCGACACTGCCTAATAACCACAGTAATCCAAACAAAGCCTTCTAAACCAAGAGCCAAGACTCAATATCAATAAAGTGCCGGGACATGCCCCCGACTATAGCTATAAACAAGTCTGAACAGTCTGAGACATAAGATACCAAAACATGAAATGTAGACTTCCGATGTATGGAAGTTCATCACTTCAATGTCAACTCACGAGCTGATTCTGAATCCTAATTGTTAAGTATCCCACATAGGAAAATGGATAGGTAATTGGTCTCCTTATATGGACTTAGACAATCCTCTCCTCTTGAGTTAGCTTTTGAGGTTGAGTTAGGCCCAAGATTCATTCTTTATATTGTATCAGAGTCAGGCCCATCCCAAATCTTTGTTCACCGATGTTGGGCCCCATATTCTATTGTCCACGCTCCAGTTGACGAGGCCTGGGCGTGCGGGGAGTGTTAAGTATCCTACATAGGAAAATGGATGGGTAATTGGTCTCCTTATATGGACTTGGGCAATCCTCTCCTCTTGAGCTAGCTTTTGAGGTTGAGTAAGGCCCAAGATCCATTCTTTACACTAATCACTAAGCAAGAGGAGTAGAAGTATGACCAATTTCGGCACCGCGTGGGGATACAACGTCCGAAGATGGTTAGCGGAGTGAACATTAGCATGTAACTCAGGGATAAGGATAACATAATGTCTTAGTCAACAGTTTCAATCCAATGGTACAGAATCGAATGCATATACATAGATATATCACATGTCGGGATAAGGAACAAGGCTTAATTTGCATTTTAAAACTTTAACCTGGATTGTGTAGCTCAATCGTCATAACATGTACCCACGGGCTATATGTGCCCCAGCTCTCACCCCCTAGTCGGGCCCCAGTGCGTGTAGCTGTACGAACCAGAGAATAATCTCATATATATGCACGGGGGACTCGAAACTCCCAATCATATACTAAGGTGACTTAATCACCCGATCATGTGATGATTTACGGGTGACTTAAACCTGCCTAATCATGAAATAATAACGTGGGAGACTCGAACTTCCTTGGTCACTTTGACCTCCGCGTCGGCAAACACGGTTTCCAATATCCGTCACTCGGACCTTCACTTTTACGACTCAACCACACAACCTTTATTAAAGCCCAATTAAAACATTTATCACACAATCCCATTTATTGAACCATATTTCACATTAAGGCATACATTGTTGGTATCGTCATACCAACTACACTTGCAAGGTAATAATCAACATGCCAAAACAATTACATCACTTGGGGAAATTCATAATCCCGTTGGTTCAATTTTACAAATTCCCATGTTTCTCATAATTAAAACCAGTTTCGCATTATGGGGTTGGGGTCATAACTTCGTCAGAAGTCATAGGTTTGGGAAAATCACATTTCCCTAGTTCATTCACCATACCCATGCACCCACAAGTTAAAAACCATAATTAAAGCATGAAAAAACATATGTAAACCATGGGCAAACATTGTTCAATAACAAGCATTCAAAACCCTCAACCCTTGTTATAAAACCAACATGAATATCTCATGAACAATACTTTAAAACATGTGCTTTTAACAAATTAACAATGAGGGAAAAGTACCATGCCTTAAACACCAAGAAATTTGGAGAGAAATCAACTTTTGAGCCCTTAGATGACCAACTTGATGGAACCCTAGCTTGACTTGCTTAAGGGAATTTAGAGAGCCTTTTGGAGTGTTTGGGAAATTACTTTGATTTGTTTCTGAGTGCTAATGACACCCTAAAGAGGTTATAAGGCATGGGTTTCAATTTGGGTTAAAAGGAAAATGTCCAAAATGCCCTTAACTTAAAAGGTGAAAAAGTGCCGCCATTGACTACGGGTCAACCGTTGACTCGTAGCCACTCCTTACGACTCATTACCACAAGTCGTAACCAAGACAATTTCTGGGACCCCCACACATTGCTGACCCTACGACTCGACTGGTACCACTCGTAATGAGACCCTACGACTTGTAAGGTCCAGTCGTAGTCAATACAGAATCCAATTGAGTAAACACTGGACATTCTACGATTTGCACCCAACGACTTGTAACAAGTCCTTACGGCTCATAGTGAGCCGCTCGTACTCAGAGCAGAACTTAGCCACTTAATTTCTGATTTGGTTAGGATTGGGCCCATAGGACCTGTCAAGACCCCCAATGACTCGTTCCCCCAAGTCGTACTTTGGACAATGACTTAAGCACCATTCACTTGACACCTTACGACTAGGGCCACCTGATCCGTCAAGACACATTACGACTTGTTAGATGAGTCGTTGGCAAGGCAGAAAGCTTAGAACTCAGAAAATTTTTCGAGGACCAAAAACTCGGGGCGTTACATACTTCCCCCTTAGGATCATTCGTCCTCGAATGATAGGACAAGACATTTATTAGCACGATTTGACTTTGCATACCACTACTCTTACCTTTAACAGAGACAGAAAACAAAGATGCCAAGGAAATCACCATTTCCTTTAACAAAGTCAGAAAACAAGGATGTCAAAGAATACACATACCTTAAGCACAATTATCTGGAACGGGAAACAAGAACGGGTACTTGGACGTCATGTCCTTCTCGGTTTCCCACGTAGCTTCCTTAACCTTTTGGTTCCTCCAAAGAACCTTTACCGATTCCACCTCCTTGGTCCGCAACCAATAGACTTGCCGATCCAAAATCTCAACTGGGACTTCCTTATAAGATAAGGAGTCGGAAATACCCACCTCCTTCAAAAGAACAACCGTCAAAGGATCGTCCACACACATTCTCAACATCAAAACATGAAACATAGGATGAATGGAGCTCAAACTAGAGGGCAACTCCAATTCATATGCGACACTTCCAACCTTCTTCAAAACCAAGCCACCTCCTTTGCCTGAGATTCAATTCTTTCTGGGTGAACATGCAGGTTCTTATGATCAGAATAAATATCAACACGGACCATTTACAAATAATGTCGCCAGATCTTTAATGCAAACATCACAGCTAACAATTCCAAGTCATGGGTAGGATAGTTCTTCTCATGAACTTTCAACTATCTAGAAACATATGCAACCACCTTGTCATGCTGCATTAACACATAACCCAGCCCTACCCGAGACGCATCACAATAGATAACAAAACCATCAGTGCCCTCAGGTAGAGTCAAGACCGGAGCCGAAGTCAACTTATCCTTCAGCTTCTCGAAACTACCCTCACAAGCGTCAGACCACAAGAACTTCACCTTCTTCTGAGTCATCTTAGTCAATGGGGCCGCAATAGAAGAGAAACTCTCTACAAACCTTCTATAGTAATCGGCTAAACCCAAGAAGCTTCGAATATCGGATGGAGTTGTGGGTCTATGCTACTTAACCACCACAGCCTTTTGTGGATCCATCATGACAACCTTCTGTGGATCCACCATGATCCGTTCACTAAAAACAACATGACCCAAATAAGTCATAACATTCAACTAGAACTCACACTTAGAAAACTTTGCATATAACTGTTGTTCCTTAAGGGTCTGCAACACAAGGCGGAGGTGATCGGTATGATTCGCCTCACTCTTAGAATACACCAAAATATCGTTAATAAAAACAATGACAAACAAGTCTAAGAACTGACGGAAAACCTGATTCATAAGATCTATAAACGTGACCGGGGCATTGATCAAACCAAAGGACATCACCAAAAACTCAAAATGACCATACCGAGTTCGAAAAGCAGTCTTAGGGATATCCGCCTCCCTAATCTTCAACTGATTAATCTTGAAAAAGAACTTAGCACCCTAAAGTTGATCAAAGAGATCATCAATAGTCGGAAGTGGATACGTATTCTTCACAATTACTTTATTCAATTGGCGGTAATTAATACACATCCGAAGGGAACCATCCTTCTTACGCATGAAGAGAATAGGAGCATCCCACAGAGACACACTAGGGTGGATAAAACCCTTGTCAAGAAAATCTTTCATCTTTCAACTGTTCCTTGAGTTCCTTCAACTCAGCCGGAGCCATCTTATTAGGAGGAATAGAAATAGGACGAGTGTCTGGAAGAAGATCAATCCCAAAATCAATTTCTCTATCGGGAGGAACACCAGAAAGATCATCAGAGAAGACTTCAGGAAATTCACAGACCACAGGGACAGTCTGCAAAGAAGGATCTTCGGCTCTAGAATCCGTAACATGCACTAAGTGATAGAGGCACCCTTTGGAAACCAATTTTCGGGCTCTAAGGTAGTAATATGCGAGATGAATTTTCCCTTAGGCACTAGAGAACTACCTTCCCATTCGATTACCGACTCATTTGGAAAATGAAATCTGACCCTTCGGGTCCGATAATCAGGGGATGCATAGCATGAATGCAATCAATCTATCCCCAAAATCACATCAAAGTCTAACATGTCTAACTCTATTATATCCACCAAGGTCTCTCTTCCATGGACCAACATCACACAACCCCTATAGACCCTTCTAGCCACAACGGAGTTACCCACCGGGGTGGACACAAAAAAGGAATCTGGAATACGTTTAGGATCAAAGTCAAAATGAATAGCCACATAAGGGGTTACATAAGAGAGAGTAGACCCAAGATCAAGTAGACAATATACATCACGAGAAAAGAGTTTAAGCGTACCAATAACAACATCGGGGGTCGCCTCAGAATCCTAGCGAATGGTAAGAGCATACAGACGGTTCCGACCAGTGCCTGAGCTAGAAACAGAAGTAGCACCCTTTGGTGCAGGAGCGGATGAAGTAGCAACAGAGATCTTATTCGCCCCAGATGCAACCTTAGAAGGACAATCCCTTAGCAGATGATCAGTCTGACCACATTTAAAACACTTATTCCTCTCTTCCTCGCCAAAATCACCATGCACCTGACCACAAAATCTACAAGGAGGATACAATGGAGCTGAGTGAGCCCCACTGGCTTGCGAGTGGGCCCATAGTGCTCTAAACTCATTATCATACTGAGAACGACGGTCACTTGACGACTTCAAATAAGGAGCACTACCCGTAAAGTAGGAACTAAAGTGGCCCCATTTCTTCTTAGACCACTTCCCACCGTCTCTACCACTTTGTTGCTGACCTCCACCCTGATCCGAATAGCGATTCTTACTTTGCCTTTCACTCTTCTCCGCTTGCTTCTTCTTTTCTTCCTCAACTTGTTGCATATACACCACAAGTCTAGAGATGTCCATATCCTTGTTCAACAAGGCAACCTTGCGCTCCAAGATCAACTCACGGGACAATCTAGAAGTAAACTTCCTCATTCTAGCCCTCATGCTAGACACTAATTCAGGAGAGTAATGCGACAACTGATGAAACTTCAAGGCATACTCCTTAACGGACATCCTGCCTTGCTTCAAGTTCACGAATTCCTCGGCCTTCGCCTTCCTCAACTCCGGAGGAATGAAGCGGTCAAGGAAAGCACTAGAAAATCATCCCACAAAGCGGACTTAGCATCATCACCCCTAGACTGGTCGTACTTCTCATACCATTGCTATGCTACATCCTTCAACTAATAAGTTGCAAACTCTACATCCTTCACATCAGTAGCATGCATCATACAGAAGATCTTTTTCATTTCATCAATAAAGTTTTGAGGATCTTCCTCAACTTTAGAACCAGTGAAAATAGGAGGGCTCACCCTCATAAATTGGCCAACCCTAGTGGTCTCAGAGGATGTAGCAACAAAAGCAACCCGCTCAGTCTGGGAGGCCACCAACTGGGTTAGCAATTGAATCGACTGGCGAAACTCAGCATTAGACATATCAGCTCGAGGTGCCTGAGGATGGATAGAAGGAACTGGTGGAGCTCCCTCAGGGCAATTAAAAGCAGCGACCCTCGATCAGGTTTGAACTCTTAGAGTTGGACGAGTTTCGTCCACATTGTCCTCGGACAGGACAGAAGAGTTGCTGTGAGTATCAGATATTCTAGGAGGCATGATCTGAAAAACGAATGCACGGGAATTAGAAGAGATTCAGGACCTTAGACTCTGTAGCTTGAAATAGAATAACAAGAAAGGAAAATATTCCTAAATGTCTCATAGCCTTTGTGTGGCATGCTACAAACCCATAAATGAGACTCTACTCGACACGACTTTGTTGGACACCCAATGACACCAAACCTAGGCTCTGATACCATCTCTGTCACGACCCGAACCAGGGCCTGGCGGTGATGTGTATCTCAAGTCCCACGTGGACCGGAGATTACCCCCTGCACCTAACCAAACCAAACACATTATCCCCCAAGGTCGGATGAATTCCGAACATATAACAAGATTGCGTGCAACAAGCTTAAGGAAATTCAAAACAAGTTCATAACCAACGACCGACGATCGGCCAAACAACTGACCGACACCTCCCAATAACCACAGTAATCCAAACAGAGCCTTCTAAACTAAGAGCCAAGACTGAATATCAATAAAGTGTCGGGATATGCCCCCGAACATAGCCAAAAAAAGTCTGAACAGTCTGAGAAATAAGAGACCAAGACATGAAATGTAGACTTCAAATAAGAGACCAAGACATGAAATGTAGACTTTCGATGTATGAAAGCTCATCACTTCAATGTCAACTCACGAACTAATCTCGAATTCTAATCACTAAGCAAGAGGAGTAGAAGTATGACCAATTCTTGCATCGCGTGGGGATACAACGTCCGAAGATGGTTAGCAGGGTGAACGCTAGCATGTAACTCAGGGATAAGGATAACATAATGTCATAGTCAACAATTTCAATCCAATGTACATAATTGAATGCATATACATAGATATATCACTTGTCGGGATAAGGAACAAGGCTTAATATGCATTTTAAAACTTTAGCCTGGATTGTGTAGCTCAACTGTCATAACATGTACCCACGGGCTATATGGGTCCCAACTCTCACCCCCTAGTTGGGCCCCAATGCATGTAGCCACACGAATCGGAGAATAATCTCATATATATGCACGGGGACTCAAACCTCCCAATCATATTCTAAGGTGACTTAAGCACCCGATCATGTGGTGATTTACGGGGGACTCGAACCTCCCTAATCATGAAATAATAATGAGAGGGACTCGAACCTCCCTGGTCACGTTGACGTTTTCAGTATCGATCACTCGGACCTCCATTTTCACGACAACGACACAACCCTTATTAAAGCTCAATTAAAACATTTCTCACATAATCCTATTTATTGAACCATATTTCACATTAAGGCATACATTGTTGGTATTGTCATACCAACTACACTTGCAAGGTAATAATCAATATGCCAAAACAATTACATCACTTGGGGAAATTCACAATCCTTTGTTTCAATTTTACAAAATTCCCATGTTTCTCATAATTAAAACCAGTTTCACATTATAGGTTGGGGTTATTACCACTTCAAAAGTCACAAGTTTGGGAAAATCACAATTCCCTAGGTCATTCACCATACCCATGCACCCACAAGTTCAAAACCATAATTAAAGCTTGAAAAACCATATGTAAACCATGGGAAAACATTGTTCAATAACAAGCATGCAAAACCCTCAACCCTTGTTATAAAACCAACATGAATATCTCATGAACAATACTTTAAAACATGTGCTTTTAACAAATTAACAATGAGGGATGAGTAACATGCCTTAAACACCAAGAAATTTGGAGAGAAATCGACTTTTGAGCCCTTAGATGACCAACTTGATGAAACCCTAGCTTGATTTGCTTGAGAGAATTTAGAGAGCCTTTTAGAGTGTTTGAGAAATTACTTAGATTTTTTTCTGACTGCTAATGACACCTTAAAGGGGTTATAAGACGTGGGTTTCAATTTGGTTAAAAGAAAAAATGTCCAGAATTCCCTTAACTTACAACAACAACAAACCCAGTGTATTCCCACCTAGTGGGGTCTGGGGGGGGTAAGCTGTACGCAGTCCATACCTCTACCTCTAAAGAAGTAGAAAGGCTGTTTCCGATAGACCCCCGGCTCAAGTCACGAGATACCATACAAACTCATAGTAAAGCACAGAACTAGATTACATAACATAAATACGGCACCCATAAGTATTAGAAAACAGAGGAAAGCACACAGATTCGTAATAAAACATGGAACACGGAATCATAACAAGTGTCGTCATTGACTGCGGGTCAACTGTTGACTCGTAGCCACCCCTTACGACTCATGGTGATGAGTCGTAACCAAGACAGTTTCTAGGACCCCCACACATTGTTGACCCTACGACTCGACTGGTACCCCTTGTAATGAGAACCTACGACTCGTAGGGTCCAGTCTTAGTCAACATAGAACCCAATTGGGTAAACACTGGACATCCTACGATTTGTAACTAATTACTCGTAACGAGTCCTTACGACTCAGTGAGCGACTCGTGCTCTGAGTAGAACTTAGCCACTTAATTTCTGATTTGGTTACGATTGGGCCCATTGGACCCTCAAGACCCCCAACGACTTGTACCCCCACGTCGTATTCAGTACAGTAACTCAAGCACCATTCATTTGGCACCTACGACTAGGGCCACCTGACCCGTCAAGATACATTACGACTCGTTAGATGAATCGTTGCCAGGGCAGAAAACTCAGAACTCAAAAAAAATTTCGAGGACCAAAAACCCGGGGCGTTACAACAAGTCACATGCCAATCTTTTCCCTTTTACAGACTGCACCTAGAAGTATCACAGAATGAAAAATTATCTAGTTAGTCTATTGTAGTGATTGATCTTTCCAGGGAACAAAGTCCTCACTATCCATGTTAGTTTAGCCGACAAAATAATAATGACTAGAAAATGGTTGTTAATCCGAAGCCATCAAACTAATTGTTGTGCAAACTAACTATTCAATAGTGTTTTTCATGACTTGATTGCCCATGGCAATGAACAGATGATTAATACAGGGTGTCAATGACTTTGATGCAGAGTTATTATTCGTGCATCTGTTGTATTGAAAGTGTTTAGCGCATCATGAATAAGAAGCATACCTTTAGGAAGCGTTTAACCCCTCAAAGTGCTACCTCTCGGGCCAAATCTAGATTAATTGCTGTCCAAAGCGGGTTCCAGACTGGTAAACCAAAAATGAAAAACAAGGCAATCTTAATTCAATGGTATCAAAGCAGGCAAAGGTCTCAGGTTCGAGTCTCATAACCGTCTATTATCAAAAAAGAATTTTCACATGCTTTTGGACCATGTAAATGAATGAGGCCCATACATGAGACGCTTGTTGAGTTGATATATTTAGTAAATAAAAGTGTGCTCTTTCTAACAACTTAAGTTTTTGGATGAGATGGTCACACTTTAAACATTCTCAGATCAAGGACCAAAATGAGTTGTGATGTCTCTTAGGCATTGAGCTAGCTCAATATAGATCTGCCTTTGTCAATTCACAACATATGTATATTCTTGACGTCCATGAGGAGATAGGGTGAGAGATTGTACATGTAATGATGCTCGCCTGGATCCAGACGTTAAGCTCTTAATTGGTTTGGGATGCTCTTAGTGATTGCAAAAAATAAAGAAGGTTGGTTGACGAGTTGAACTATCTTACTGGTACTTCCGAACTGGTTGCCTTCTAGTTGAGTACTGTAACTTAGTTTTTGGATTCTTTATGTGGAATTACTCTAGGGAAAAGTTTAGTTTACAAGGATTACGTACAAATAGATTGTTCGGTATACAACACAAATTTTGCAAAGTTACCTTTGATGGACAATGTATCTTTGGATAGTGTTCTAGTTGGAGATATTATTGGTGTCTTAGAACGGTAAGAAAAATATGTGATTGTTAATGAAGTGGGTTGAGAACCATGAGGTCTCAAGTTCAAATCCCAACAGAGACAAAAAAAACTGTGTGATTTCTTCCCATCTGTCTTAGGTTTGGTGGACAGAGTTACCTGATATATGCTGCTACTGTTGGTGGGAGGCGGCATGTATCCCATGGAATTAGTCGAGGTGCACAGAAGCTGGCTTGGACACGACTGGCATAAAAAAATGTGATCGTCAAATTTGGTGTATCAGTTGGATTACCAGTCATGGCGATGACTAGTATGATCTCATATAAATGAATTAAACTACTCAAAGAATTAAAGTTTCACGAGATTGGTTGGATTAAGCTTGTGTAATAAGCAAGATACACTTCATCTTGTATTCAATCCAATACTTCATTTGAAGATAAGAACACAAAAATAGACCAACATTTTGTGAAAATAAGGAAATGATGCTCCCAGGAGCATAATTTCAAGTTTCATAAATCAAATGATCAGCTTGCAAATATATTCACCAAGTTCATTACCAGTGCTCCAACTAGCTACATATATGCAACTTGTATTTACCCACTTGAGGAGAAGTGACCTTCTGATGGATAAACTTAGATGTCACTAGCCAAAATTTCAGTATTAGTATTTTACATTCTATTGGAAACAACCTCTGCTACCTCTCTACCTTAATAGGGTAGGAGTAAGGTTGCGTACACACCACCCTCCCCAGACTCCACTTGTGGGATTATGCTGGATATGCTCTTGTCTTCATTGTTGTAGTATTTTACATTCAACCTAAATGACACTTTTGACTTAAGGTTCCTGGCATTGCATAATTTACAATTGACTATTCTGTTTTTCGCTTTAGTACATTATGGGCTACACATTGCTTGATGATCTTTCAACTTTTACCATGTCCACATGTCGGATTAAGTTTTTGTGGTTGTTATTTCTTCTCTGGAAAAGGTATTATCACTTATCTTTTATGCGTGGTAGGTTGGTCCCTGGACGTGCTCTCCTTAGTTATGGTAAGAGCAACTTTCATACCTCGAAAGCACATACAAATTATAAACTTCTAATGCACTGCTTTGTTCTGCAGGGTTGCATTGTGCTCAGCTAGCTGGTACGTTAAAACATAACTTGAAAAATTCCACATGTTGATAGGGTAGTAATATGCTCCTTTGGCCTAAGACTATGAGCACCAAATATTTGTAATTTATTTTTAACGGTGTCTGACTACTTTTATTGTTGCTTAATGTTATTATATCTTTACATTTGGGTAAGTAAGAAGATAGGTATTTGGTTATGTTAGGGTTTAACAGAGGAGAAAAGAAGTAAAGAAGAAAAACAAAGAGACTTGACTTGGAAAGTTGTTTTATTGATCATCAGAAATTGAAATATATACATCGGCTTAACTAAAAGATGTATGTGTTAGAATATGAGTAGGAATAGGAATAACATATAAAATCCTACTTGGAAAAGGATTGTAATGTAGTGTCCTATTAGGAAAAGGGTTAGAATGTATTGTCTATAAATAGGGCCTCAATGTAATAATGTAGTTACAACAATTCAATAATACTTTTTCTCCTATATTTCTCACATGGTATCAGAGCTTCCACGATCTTGGTAAAGAATCAAAGAGTTTCCGCTGCCGGCGGGCGGCTATAATCCATATATGCCGCCCGTCTGGCCAATGATTATGTTAGTAAAAGTTGGGTCACTGACTCACTGTGTATCTTTCTAGTGACTATTTTCTCGTATCTTTGCGTAACACCATGCATCTGTTCGGTGACTACTTTTTCATATCTATTTTTCTTAGCGCCGTACTTCTTTTCGGTGACTATTTTCTCATATCTGATTTGCGTAGCACCGTGCATCTTTCAATCTGAGTTGCATAGCACCATGCATTTTTTTGGTGACTCCTCAGATTTAATTTACATAGTTCCGTATGTCTTTCCGGTGACTCCTCAGATTTTTTTCAGTAGGGTCGTGCCATCATTCTGATCCTTCCCATATAATTTCTCGTTTCCAGTAGGATCGTGCTGTCATTCCGACCCTACTCATATAATTTCTATTTCTCAATAGGGTCGTTCCATCATTCCGACCCTACACATATTTCTCTTTTTTAGTAGGGTCGTGTTATCATTCCGGCGTGTGAGCATGTTTCGGCTAAGTTTCCAGTGACATTCATGTTCAAGATCTACTCGTCTCTTGATTTCGAGATGACCCGTATATTTTATACCAGTTTTCGGCAATTTTCCAGCGACACATCGACTTTACGACTATATTTACTACTTTTCGGATCATTTTTTCTGTTTGTTCCGTTTCAATTGAGGTCTCCCAGACGTCCAAAGCAGTCCTTATCAGTTTTCTTGCAGAATCTTCATCAAGTCCCTCACCGATTCTCATATTAGTTACATCCATAACAAGCTTGGTAAATATGTCTTCTATGCACCAGCTTGAGGGGGAGTGTTAGAATATGAGTAGGAATAAGAATAACATATAAAATCCTACTTGGAAAAGGATTGCAATGTAGTGTCCTATTAGGAAAAGGATTGGAATGTATTGTCTATAAATAGGGCCTCAATATAATAATGTAGTTACAACAAGTCAATAATAGTTTTTCTCCTATATTTCTCACAGTATGAAACTACTAAAAACTGCTAACTGATTACTGCTGGCTGAAAATAAGGAACTAAATACAAAAATAGCTAATAGAGTTTTAAACAAACTAGGAAAGACAAAACAGTTAATACTTAGCAATTTATTCTGCCAACATTTATTTTCTGCCTTGAATATAGGTGCAATAATCCAAAACAACACTGCAATAATTGAGGCACAACAACACTCCTGCTTCAAGAATTGCAGACTCTTGAGTTTTCTTCTGAGAAACTCAAATCTGCTAACATGAAACGGCTTTGTAAACAGATCAGCAACTTGATCTTCTGACCCGCAATACACTAGCTTCACCTGTCCTACTTCTTGCACTTCCCTAAAAAAGTATAATCGGATATTAAAATGCTTGGTTCTTGCATGAAAAACAGGATTATGAGAAGTGGCTATGGCTGCCTGATTGCCAAGAAACACTTCAGTGCTTTCTTGTTGTTCTAAATCAAGATCTATCAGGATCTTCCTTAGCCAAAGAGCTTGTTTTATGGCTGCTGTTGCAGCTATAAAGTCAGCTTCTGCAGTTGACTGTGCCGCGATATCTTGCATCTTTGAGCACCATGAAAAATATCCTGAATAACCTGAAGTGCTTTTCATCTCATCACCTGATCCTCCCCAATCACTGTCAGAATAACCTTGTAACTTGGAATCCTGACTTTTACTGAACTTAACACCATATTCTAAGTTTCTTTGACATGCTTTATCACTCTTTTAACAGCTTTCATGTGTATTTCACTTGCACAATCCAGAAATCTAGACAAGACACTTACTGCTTGCAGAATGTCAGATCTTGTCGCAATGAGATACATGAGACATCCAATCACACTGCTATAACTTGCTTCATCAACCTTGTTACTGCCATCATCCTTAACCAACTTCTCTTTCTGATTCATTGGAGTGTTCATAGACTTGCGATCTTCCATTTTGAACTTCTTCATTGTCTCTCTTGCATACTTCTTTTGGCACACAAACACTTCATTTTGAGTTTGATGAATCTGCACTCCAAGAATGTAAGACATTTCTCCGAAGTCTGTCATCTCAAATGCTTCCATTTCTTCCCTGAATTCCTCTATCAACTCAAGTTGTCACCTGTTAGGATAAGATCATCAAAATATAGTGAGAGAACCACAATATCAGAATCTCCTTTTTTTTTTTTAATAAAAAGAGTTGAATCACTTAGGCGTTTCTTAAAACCTAAGCCTTGTAAATGCTCATCAATTTGACTGTACCAAGCCTTTGGAGTCTGTTTTAAACCATAAAGGGCCTTCTTCAATAGATAGACTTTATCTTCTTGTCCCTTTACAGAAAAGCATTGAGGTTGCTCCATGTAGATTTGCTCCTGCAGAAAACCATTTAAAAAAGCTGACTTGACATCTAAATTGAAAGATTTTCCAACCTTTCTGAGAAGTAACAGCTAGCAATAGCCTTATAGTGTCAAGTCGAACAACCTAATGTTTCTGAATAATCAACTCCAAAATTTGTGAATAAATTTTTACAAGTCTTGCCTTGAGCTTGGTAACACAACCATCAGCATTCAATTTTGTGCGGTAAACCCACTTCACACCAGTGACCTTCCTATCTTGAGGTTTTTCCACAAGCTGCCAAGTCTTGTTCTTCTTAATCATTTCAAGCTCCTCCTCCATTGCAGCTTGCCACTTGGGATCTAAAATAGCTTCCTCAAATCCAGAAGGTTCTAAAATGGCCACATTGCATCTCTGATATATGTCAGAGAGCAACCTTGTTCCTTTCATTGGTTGACATCAATGTTCTCATCAAAATCTGATAGATTGCTTGTAATCTGCTTCTGCTTAACTTCCTCCCAGTCCCATTGTTCATTCTCCATAAAAAATACATCTTTGCTTACCATAATTTTTCCAGTATAAGGCTGAAAATTCGGTAAGCTTTAGAGATTGTAGTGTAACCAATAAAGACTCAAGGTTCAGCTTTCTTGTCTAACTTGTCCCTTTTAACCTGTGGAATATGAGAGAAACACAAACAACCGAAGATTTCAAGTTTTGTAAGGATGACTTATACCCATGCCATGCCTCAAAAGGTGTCTTTCCCTCCACTGCTTTGGTAGGCAACCTGTTCAGCAAAAAAATAGCAGTGTTAGTGCTTCTACCCATAACTTCTCTGGTAGGCCCTTCTCATACTATAAGCACCTCGACATCTCCATTATCGTCTTATTCTTTCTTTCATTGACACTATTCTATTTCGGAGTTTATGGGGCAGTAAGTTAATAATGCTCAATCCCTGCATTTTCACAAAACTTTTTAAGCTGATTAAATGTGTACTCAGTACCATTATCTGATCCAAGTATTTGCATCTTGTAACCACTTTGATTTTCTACCAAAGCGTTGAACTTCCAGAACATTTCAGGTACTTCAGATTTGAACTAGAGAAAATAAATCCAACATATTCTTGTTATGTCATCAATGAATGCTATAAAATACTTACTTCCATTAGGAAAAGCAGTCTTATGTGGTCCACGTAAATCAGTATGGACTAATTGAAGCTTCTACGGTGCTTTCCAGGTTGGATGCCTTGGCAAAAGGGATTCCACTTTGCTTTTCGAATTGACATGTGTTGCGGCTTGCGTGCTCATCCTCCATAGATGATAGTCCTTGAACCATATCGTTCTTCAACATATACAAGAGTGCCCTATGATGGAAATGTCCGATCTCTTGTGCCATACATTTGTTGTCACCATTGACTCTAATAGGCACCTGACTTTCCCTCCATTGGATCAAAGGAAAAAACATTTTCCTCTCATTTTAACTTGACAGATTTCTTGATCCTTTGGATCAAATATCACACACTTTTGTCCCCAAACTTAAGCTTGAAGCCTTTTCCAAAAGCTGCCTCACACGCAACAAATTTTTATGAAGTTCAGTAGCAAAAAGTACATCTAAAATTAACTGTGTACTTGAGTGGCTTTCAATAGCTACTGTGCCTTTCCCTTTGGCTGGGAGATAATCACCATTACCAATTCTGACTTTAGAGATTGCATATCTGTCTAACTCTATAAAAATCTCCTCATCATGAGTCATGTGATTTGTACAATTGATGTCAATTAACCAACTTTCGCTAGAACTTTTACTTGCAAAACAAATAGCCACAAGCAATTCCTCTTCTTCTTGTTGATCTGCAATTTTTACTTCATTGAATTGTTGTGGTCCTTTCTTTGCAAATAATCTCAGCGTGGCCGAGTTTATGACACTCTATGCATTTCATATCAGGTTTTCTCCAATACTTGAAGTGAGGATGATTTCTCTTCCCACAATGCTGACAAGGTGGAAATTTTCCGTCTTATTGTCGCTACTAAAATTGCTATCACTTGCATCACCTTCTGTTGACGTAGCATAGCCCTTCTTGAACTTTTGCTTCTTGCTTTGCCTCCAGTATTGAATTGTTGCGTTGCTTGCAGCGTTCCTTCAACAGCTGCCTTGTTTCTCATCATTCTTCTTTGTTCCTATGCTTGCAAGGAGTTCAAAAGTTCCGCCAAAGTAATATTTGACAGATCTTTCATATTTTTCAGTGAAACACTTGTTTCTTAAAACTTTTCAGGTAAAGTAACAAGGATTTTATGCACAATCCTTGTATCAGAAAGTTCTGCACCAAGTAATTTTACCTTATTGGCCAGACTATCAGTTTATCTGAGTACTCTTTAATTGTCTCAGATTTCTTCAATTTTTGCATTTCAAATTCCCTCACCAGGTTTAATACCTTCATACCTCGAATTCTTTCATCTCCATGATATTCTTTTTTCAGAAAGTCCCATATTGCCTTAATTACGAGTCATGATTCTTGAAAAAATATTAGGAGATACTGCAGCATAGACAAACGCCTTTGCCTTCCTGGTCTTCTTCTCTTTGTGAGTTTTTATCTGAGTCGCTGTAGGATTGCCCGGTAAAGGAAAAACTTCATAATCCTCTACTGCTTCCCAGCGGTCACATGCATCCATGTAGGCTTCTATCCTAACAGCCCAAACCTGATAATTTTCTCCATCAAAAATTGGCGGAGCAATTGATGAAAAACTGCTCTCACCTTCCATAATTCTGCAATCTGATTTTTTGGAATGGTCTAATTAATGTTTAAAGGGCTCTGATGTCAATGTTAGTGTTTAACAGAGGAGAAAAGAAGTAAAGAAGAAAAAAAAGCGACTTGACTTGGAAAGCTGTTTTATTGATCAGAAAAAAAAGCGACTTGACTTGGAAAGCAGTTTTATTGATCATCAGAAACTTAAATATATATATATATATATATATATCGGCTTAACTAAAAGATGCAGTAAACTACTCCTAAAAAAGTTGCTAACTGATTACCGCTAGCTGAAAATAAGGAACTGAACATAAAAATAGCTAATAGAGTTTTAAACAAACTAGGAAAGAGAAACAGCTAAAACTTAGCAATTTATTCTTCCAACATTTATTTTCTGCTTGAATGTAGGTGCAATAATACAACTTCCAACAATACTGTAATAATTGAAGCACAACAACAGGTTACAACTCTATGTGGAAGGTGATATGAAAGTTTGATTCTTCTCTTGCATATATGATTTTGATCATCTTTCTCATATTAGCAGAATCAGTAGTATGAACATATGCCTTGCGAAATAAAATGAAGAATACATATCATAATCAGATTTATGGAAACAGTCCTATAGTGGAACTAAACGTCTTTTGCACTCAAAGTGTTTTGTCACTGTACATAATTGTTATCCCTTGTAGTGTCTTGGAATAGTATTTGCACGTCCTTTATGATCAAAAAATTTCATTTCATAATTCGTGTACTTGTTCCTGCAGGATTACCTGATGAAGTTCTAGAGCGAGCAGCCGTAATATTGGATACTCTCAAGAATGACAACCAAGTTGAGAAACTTGGCAGTGAGAACATAATAGCTCAGGATCAGCAGTACAAGGTATAATATCATTTTAAACAACAATGGTTGTATCAATTCCAAACCATCATTTACAAATTGGATGCAGGATGCAGTGGAGAAGTTGATAGCCTTCAATGCTCAAAAAGGTGATCTGTTCCATTTCTTCGAAGAGATCTTTTCTAGCCAGTCCTAAAAGGAGGGGTATCGTACTTCTTTGAGTTCTCTTTCACATTCCGTTGTGACTCGGTTATATATGTGATCAATAATGCAACTGTATCCATGAGACCTTTTGTGGAATTATAATGTGTAACAGTGTAAGGCGTAGTCGGTATCTTTTCTCTTGAGTCTCTTTGAGCTTTGGAAGGCAAAGAAATTGGCTACTTTGATAAAGGAGACTAATTTCGTCAGCATGGCTGATGGCTCTCATTTACTTATCGAAAAAACTGAATCGAAATTTAATTTTGGTTTGATTTTTTGGTTTTTTGGATTGGTTCCGGTTTTAAATTTTAGAAATTTGGTTAAACGGTTAGGTTTTTGGATTTATAAAAAAAGAATTCGGATAAACCGAAAAACCAAAATTATATAAATAATATATATATATATATATATATATATATATATATATGTAAATATACTAAAAATATAATATAATCTGATATAACATATAAATATATAAATTGTAATCATTTAGTAACCCTCAATCCTAATATACTGCTTTGCTTTAGACCCTAACATTAACGTGAAGGCTGCAGCAACGCTCAACTATCTTCAGTTCGTCAATTCATTTGAAATTTCAAAATCGCCAACGATAGTCGTTTGCTCAGTTCATTTGCTCAGTTCGTCACTGCCGTCGGCAGTCGCTGCCATCACGCCAGCTGTGATGACTTAGCGAGGTTGATATTTATGGTTATTTCATGCATGTTGAATTAATTATATTTGGGAATGAAAAATAGGTTTGAAAAAAAGATTATTTTTTTTAGAAAAATCACCAATTTTAAATGCTCACTACTTTAATCTTTAAAACCGAAATAAAAATCCGAAATTACCGAACCGAATTTGTAAAAATCGAACCAAATTGAAATAATTTTGGTTTGGTTATGGTTTTCATTTTCGTCAATCCGAAAATCGAAAAAATGAATTGATATTCAACAATCAAACCGAACAAATTGAATGTCCACCCCTATTTGTAGTGTCTTATATATAATCGTTATCTCAAATGCTACTTGCGAACTCTTGAAAGTTAATTCAAATTGGTAATTGGGTAGCTTTGTGAATTAACGTGATTATAAAACCTATTGTAAGTTTTAGCAACTATTTTGAGGGATGACGGTGGTTATAAATTTATGAAGAAACACACTTATTTTCTAGACTATCAGAGCGACGTTAAAGTGTTTTATACCAGAACAAGACTAGATTTTTATTTCTTTTAATTTTTGACAAGTTATTTTAATTTCCATGCGTCCTAAACTAGACTCAAAACCAAAAAATGAATGGCTTTTTTTTCCCCCCTTTTGAAACCCACGGAAATTCACCACCTCTGTCACAACTTCCGTCCTTTGGGTCAGCACTTTGTGGTAAGGGGAAAGGACATGGCATGGTTATTTTAAAAAAAAATGACCCATAATTGAAAAGGCGGACATGATATAGCCAGTTAGCTAAAGTAATTTTCCTTTTTAGCCATTTGGTCCAATTGAGCACATGCAATCTCTATACTCAATTGATACATTTTTATACCACATTGATACACTTTTATACTATATTGGTACACTTTTTAAAAAAGAGAAAGAAAATTTTATGCAAGCACATGCAGTCCCTATACCCAATTGATATTCTTTTATACCACATTAATATACTTTTATACTGCATTGATACACTTGCAGTGTTCATATACTCAATTGATACTCTCTTATACTAGATTGATACATTTTTTAGAATGCATGTAGAAACTACATAGAGTCGTATAAAATATGAATCTAAATAATAATTGTAGTTAAAAATTGTATAAAATGTATATATCTATTTTCTTTTTGATGTCTGACTTGTTTTATTTATAGTTCCTCTTTTGGACTAGCAATAATGTTGGGGCTTCGTTTTTGGATTTGGGGAATTGCAATTGAACTGTTGAAGAAAGTTGGAATTAGGTTTTTCATTTTGAGTCTGAGTTGCATTATTTGCTCCTCAAAATCCTATGTATTTGTTTTGGTAAAACAAAGTTTGTTATAATAAAACTTTCACATGGCTTTTTTGATAGTCAATGTCATCATTCCATAAATATACATAATGCATGTTTCAACGTATAACAATTGTGGTTATGCGAATTTCAAAAAAGGAACGGATTTTAAAAAAAAAATAAAAAAGCTGCAAAAAAAAAAGTATAAAAATAATGAAAAAACACAAAAGAGCAGTGATTTTTTATAATAGAATGAAACATCAATTTTTTTTTTAAAAATAAAACATAAAAAAAACAGCAAAATTTTAAAGTAAAATGAACTAGCGTTTGAAAATAAAAAGAGAAAAAACCAGAAGTAACTAGCATGCAAAATCCACACATTTGCTTTGCAAAAGGAAAAGTTGAATTGTGATGCTTAATGGCTATTTACTAGGTTTTTAAATTTAGGGGCTAGTTTTGTGGAATTATTTTAGTGTTAGGTGTTATTTTTGTCCTTCCCCCTTGTGGTAATATGTTCACTTTGCAATAACTCGTAAACCACATGAAAGATGTAAACCGCACTAGGCAAGCCACATGTGATGAGCTCATGGCGAGTGGAAGATGGAGGTTGAATTTGATTCCTGGCCTTTGACATGAGAAACCCACCTCCCAACCACTCAATCATCCCTTGTTGACAATATATTTCTCGTGATAGGTCGAAGTAGCCGAACATCGTAAGTTAAATAACATTGGTTTACCTTCATGATTTGTAATGGGATAATTGTAAATTGTGATTTTTATCTTTAATTAGAGGTCTTGAGTTTGAGCATTCTATATGAAAAAAATTATGTTGGGAGTGTTGCCCCTAGAATGGGCATTATAATGTGTCAATCCAGAATAGTTGGGCTTCAATGTCAAACACTTAACAAGAAAACAAAAAAAAATATAGGTTTAACTTATTTGCTTTGTTTATTTTGTTTTACTTATTTTTTTTAGTCCAATTAATTTTTGTTTTCTTTTTTGGCAACACTTCCACATGACGCAGAGAAGGATCCGACAAAAATAGTGATATGCTAGTTAGCCTATATACATCAGCCAACAAAAAGGACCAGGCAAAATGAAAGGATCTGAGGTCAAATTGGGTATGAAGAACCTGTTACCAAACATCTCAGCAATTGGGGTGGTGGATTGAAGCTACCTTTGCACTCCATTCCAGCTCCACTTGAAGAATCAATAAGCTAAGTACATGCAACCTTAAGAGGTAAAGGTTGGTTAGTGTATTACTAGTTGATAAGAAGAAGTAACCGTATACAAGATCCTATAGAGTTGAAGAGTGAGCCTACACCATTTATCAGAGAACACAGTTGCAAGAAAAATGAAAAACATAAGAAAAGAACTATAGCTAGGCAGAGCAAGGAAGAGCAGAAATCACTCTTGATAGTTGAGAAGACAACATCTACAATCAAAGAAAGAAGACCACAGATATTGATCACCCACAAGAGGAGAAGGAGGAGCTCAGCATTGAAATACGGCGGCAACATTAGTTTAGGTGTTAGGGATAGTGAAGAGGATAGAAGAGTGACTTTTTAGGAAACCCTACAAGGATTATATGTCATATAAGCTTGGGTCAACCGAGTTGGACTTGGAGGGTGAATCTAAAAAATAGACCCAAATCAAGGTGACTTTCAAATTTTAGCCTCAAATAAAAAAACTTTCTTAAAATAGCATTTACCTATTAACTCATATTTTTTTGACAAAATTTCCCCTCCAATATATTCACTTTTAGTTTCTTTTTTTTCGAAACAAAACAATCAACTTTCTTCCAAAACAAAGTGATTGATCTCTCTTTCTTCAAAACAAAACAATCGATTTTCAAACAAATTCCTAGCCGCAAGGTTTCTTCCAGATAAGAACTTCATCATTGAAATTCTCTAATTCTTTGGGGGTGGTTGGGTGGATTTTAGCTCTGTGTAAACAAAATTCACATTTAATTTGCAACAAATTTATACATTGTTGAAGCACACATATAATTTGCAGTAAATTGTAGCTTATTGATGCATTGCGGTAAAATTTTAGTTTGTTATATAATTAGCATATTGATTTGATTTTTGGGGAGGTGAACGTAAGCTGAAGTTGGGCTATGCTGTTGTTGTAGTAACATGTTTTCCATTGAGGAATTGTGTCAAACAGGTTGTGTAGATTTTGTTATTGTGGCTATAATTGTGTTTGAGTAGTTGCATGGGGTTGGTATTGGAAGGAAAGACCATTAATATGAGAGTTAACATTGATCGCAATATTTTTTGGGAAGGCCAAACGTATAAGGTCAAGGTGGTACAAAAAATTAGTCCCAAGTATTTCAAACTAGTGGTATAACTAGCATTAGAAGATGATGAAGAATTCTGCCGAACAGGTTATTGGGAGTTTGTTATTGCAGTTATAATTATGTCTGAGTAGTTGCGGGGGTTTGATCTTGGAGGGAAAGACCGTTAATATGGGAGTTAACGTTGATCGCAATATTTTTTGAGAAGGCCAAACTTATAAGGTTAAGGTGGTACAAAAATTTAGTTCCAATTATTTCAAACTAGTGGTATAACTAGCATTAGAAGATGATGAGAAACTTTATTGAACAAGTTATGGGGAGTTTGTTATTGCGGTTATAATTGTGTTTGAGTAGTTGCGGGGGTTTGGTCTTGGAGGGAAAGGCCATTAACATGGGAGTTAACATTGATCGCAACTTTTTTTGGGAAGACCAAATGTATAAGGTCAAGATGGTACAAAAAACTAGTTTCGAGTATTTCAAACTAGTGGTATAATTAGCATTAGAAGATGATGAGGAATTATGCCGAACAGGTTGTGCGGATTTTGTTATTGGGGTTATAATTGTGTTTGAGTAGTCGCGGGGGGTGGTCTTGGAGGGAAATACCGTTAATATGGGAGTTAATGTTGATCACAATATTTTTGGGAAGGCCAAACGTATAAGGTCAAGGCGATACAAAAAATTAGTTTTGAGTATTTCAAACTAATGGTATAATTAGCATTAGAAGATGATCTACAACTTTTGCCCGACAGGCAAAAATTAATCCGCCAAACGAATAAGTTATGCCCCATGGGCAGTTGTTGACACTAGCTTAGTGCGTAATATTTGGTAGATGATCTATAACTCTTGAATAAGAGGCAAGACTTTTAGATCACAAAAGAATTTATGGCCCATGGCCAAAAGTTGACACTGCATGTCTATAAAGATTTAACAGATGATCTATAACTCTTGCCCTAGAGGCAAGACTTAGACAGCAAATGAACAAGTTATGCCCCATAGGCAAAAGTTGACACTGCCTTAGTCTGTAATAATTTGACAGATAGGCGATAACTCTTACCCTAGAGGCAACACTTAAACAGTTATACCCCATGAGCAAGAGTTGACACTGGCGTAGTCTGTAATGATTTGGCAGATGACCTATAACTCTTGCCCTAGAGGCAAGACTTAGACAGTTATGCTCCATGGGCAATAGTTGCCACTGCCTTAGTCTGTAATGATTTGGTAGATGCCCTATACTCTTTCCCTAGAGGCAAGACTTAGAAAGTTATGCCCCATGGGCAATAGTTGACTATGCCTTACTCTTTAATGACTTTACTTATTGAAGATATATATATATATATATATATATATATATAATCTTTTGTTATTTCATTTTTCACAGGGATTGTGCTCAGAATGGATGAAAAAAAATGAGTATTGAGCAATACAATATGGGACAATCAATTGAAAGTATCGATAGAAATAATGAGCTAATGGTTATTTAACCAATGTTGGAGACTGAAATAGCTGAAGAAATAGGGCAGCCATCCAAGATTAAGAGGGTACGACAAAAAAAAGAAGAGGATAATTGATATCGAGACTACTCTCCTGAGACACAATGCCTCTTTAAATGAGGTAAATGTCAAGTCAATCTTCCTTGACAAACAAAATATGGTGACGTGGATGTCAAACATTCCAATTACATGCAACATCTAATTTAAGGTTATCAAATCAAGCACACCAAAATATTTAATGAGATGTTTGGACGACAACTGCATGTGGCCGTTTCATGCCTCGAAGATTGCCGATTCTTTGCCTTCTCAAGTTACTATATATGAAAAGGCTCACAGTTGCTCGGTTGATTTCATAATGTCCAACCACTGGAATGCAGCATCAAAGGTCATATGTGACAACATACTAGAGCTTGTGCGTAACTCTAGTAATGTAATCACACCAAACTTTGTGGTAGATGAAATGTGAAGGAAATACAGAATAATCATATCCTACAACAAAGGATGGCGAGTGATACAACATGCCTATACGATGACAAGAGGAACTGCAGAAGAGAACTACAACAGGTTGCCATCGTATCTTCACATGATATAAGAAAATAACCCAGACACGTACATAAACATAAAGAGGGATGATAAGAACAGGTACAAATGCCATACTATTGAAATTGAAAACTTTTGCCTAAGAGGCAAAAGGTTATTCTTTAATTGCACTGATTAGATTATTAATATATATGCAAATCTGGCCTTATGGGCAAGACTTAGTTTAGAATAGGTACAAATGCTATACTATCGAAATTAAAAACTTTTGCCCAAGAGGCAAAAGTTTATTCTTTAATTACACTGATTAGATTATTAACATATATGCAACTCTTACCTCATGGGCAAAACTTAGTTTAGAATAGGTACAAATGCTATACTGTTGAAATTGAAACTTTTGCCCAAGAGGTAAAAATTTATTCTTTAATTGCATGCTTAGATTATTAACATATATGCAACTCTTGCCTCATGAGCAAGTCTTAGTTTAGAATAGGTACAAATGTTATACTGTTGAAATTGAAAACTTTTGCCCAAGAGGCAAACGATTATTCTTTAATTGCACTTCTTAGATTATTAACATATATACAACTCTTGCCTCATGGGCAAGACTTAGTTTAGAACAACTACATACTGTTGAAATTGAAAGCTTTTGCCAAAGAGGCAAAAGGTTATTCTTTAATTGCACTGCTTAGATTATTAACATATACGCAACTCTTGCCTCATGGGCAAGACTTAGTTCAGAAAATTGTTGTGCTGTGATTATAAATATCAAATGCAAATTGTTACTAATATTCTTTTGCTCAACATAGGTTTCAGGATGCATTTTTTGCTTATCGCACTTCAATCATTAGATGGACCAACTGTAGTCCGATAATAATAGTAGATGGAATATTTGTAAAGTCAAAATATCGTGGTGTTCTCATGATAGCAGTGTCAAAGGACGGAAACAACAACATATTTTCTATGGCTTTTGGAATTGCAGACTCAGAAAATAATAAGTCTTATAACTGATTTTTCAACCAGTTAAGAAATGCAATTGGGGTATGTGAAATATTATTTATTCTATCAGATCGTCACCCATCCATTGCAAATGTCTATCTAGAGTGTCCACACGGGATATGCATCTATCACATGGAGACGAATTTAAGAAAAAGATACTTCTCAGCTGTGGTTCTATCACTCTTCCACAACGCAGAAATAACATACAAACGCACTGAATTTTATACTTTCATGGATGAGATAGAAAAAGTTGATAAAGTTGTTGCAGAGTAATTGAAAGAAGAAGAACTATAAAGATAGGCTCGTTCGTTTCATACCAATAAAAGGTACAATATGCTTATGACTAACAATGTGGAGTCCATGAATGTGGTACTGAGAAAAGCAAGGCAACTGCCAATACTGGGACTGATCGATTACATTCAGAACAAGTTACAAAGATGGTTTTATGAAAGAAAAATGAAAGTGCTAAGCAACTTTCATGACATCACATATTGGGTGGAAGTGGAGGTGACTGACAAGATTCAGGCCGCCTTGAAATTAAAAGTAAGTAATTGAAATTGTATTTTGATAATAGGGAAATATACAACCAAATTAATAGATAATTGAGAAGAATAACCTCCACATGCTATTAAAAATATGATCTTTACAAAAGGATAACCTCCACAACTGAATTGATTGTGCTCATTGGTTGTATTTGATTTGTGATTTGATGTTGTATGCTTGATTGTAGCTATTTTTTAGTTGCCTCAAGATTCGTCCCCTATGTATGGTTGATTGCTCTTATGGCTGATTCTGCTCATATACTAGATGTTTCACCATCATAGTTGATTTTACTCATAGGTTAGATGCAATATCTGTTTTATCTCGGTTTATTTGTAGTCGATTCTCCTGCTCATATATGGGAAACACACTATTGAATCAGCTGATGTTCCTGAGCAAGCTTCTATTTTTTTCATATAATACAAGGAATTTGACTCTGAAAGCTTATTTCTTGGATGACCATTCCATATGTAACACAGTAGCTTAAACAAGTAATGAGAGAATATACCATAAACAGCCTGCATATATTGACAATTTTCCATCAGGAGATTAAATATCAAAATTGTCATATGAGCACCTAAGAACACAAAAAACGTTCAAATTAATAGGATAAAGATTCAGTTGTACATACCCATAGTAATGGTCCTTAATGTTTTGCTCTAACAGCTCCTCGATCTCTGGCATCTCATGCCTATAAGGGCACTCCAAACTTCGTGTGCATTGGCCACGTATATAGAAACTGCAAACATGTGCATTGGATGTTAGTTTTTTTTTTTATAGTGGATTCCTACTCATAGGTTAGATGTGTGATTGTTTATGATTTGATGTTAGATGTTTGATCGTGAATTTTATGTAGTTGACTATCTGCTCATATGCTAGAAACATGTTTATTTGTGATTTAGTGTTGGTTGTATATCTGAGATTTTCTATAGTTGAGATTCTGCTCACAGGTTGGATGTCCTCAATGTTGATTCTGCTCATAGGTTAGATGTGTGATTGTTTATGATTTTATGCTTTATCTATTTGATTGCTGAAGCTCTGTATAATTGGTCTGCTCCTGTAAATAGATGACTAAATCACTCTTCTCTTCTCTTTTCTTAATCATATCCTATAGATTTCAAGATTACAATAAATATAAGTTGTCATTTATTTATCATTTTATCTATAGGTAGACCCCATTGATGCAACAAGATTTGTTGTAAGAGAAGGAGTTGAATATATTGTAGACTTAAAGAATAGGACTTGTCAATGCTTGGTATTTCAAACAGTTGAGATGCGATGCACCCATGCAATTGTAGCGATAAACAGTAAACATTTGAACAAGTCTAGCTATTGTTCTTATTGGTTCTCAAGACAATCTTGGCTACAAACATACCAAGGAGAAATCCTACCAGTTGAAGCACAACATCATGGATTGTTCCAGATAGCATAAAGGATCTGATCACAAAACCCTCAGATACCAAGGTTCTGCTTGGGAAAAGATAAACAGCTAGATATCCTTCCAGAACCGAATCTTCAAGAAATAACTACAGATGTTTGAGATGCAAAACAACCGGGCACAACAGATCAAATTGTCACTACACTCCTATCCTTCATCCATATGTAAGAAGACACAGAAAGAAAAATAAAAAAAATCTTTAGTTTTACTTTTTATCCGAGAAGTTGGATCAAAATAGCAGTTATAATAGGATTCTTTGATTCGCTATTTTAGTTAGTTACAAGTACTTTTGACTTTCAATCACGAATGTCTTCTTATTTATTTAAAGTTTTAACTTGTGGTGAAGTATTTAACTCAATACCTTCTTATTGATTATTCATAAAAATTACTTAGCATGTTAGATTTTTTATATATTGATGTGTAAAAATATGTTATATTAACAGGATTCAGGGAAGGACCACACCCCCAAGAGATGTGATGTAAATAATTTCATGGGATACACTTTAAAATTTGCCTTGAAGGAAAGATGCAGAACAAGTTATGCCCCATGGGCAAGAATTGACACTAGCTTATTCTGTAATTATTTGGCAGATGATCTACAAAACTCGCCCTAGAGGCAAGACTTTAGCCCCAAAGAAACAAGTTATGCCCTATGGGAAAGATTTTACACTAGCTTAGTGTGTAATAACGTGGCAAATGTCTACCGCTTGTGCCCTAGAGGCAAAAATTAATACAACAAACGAATAAGTTATGCCCCATGGGCAAGCGTTGATACTAGATTAATATGTAATGATTTGGTAGATAATTTATAAGTCTTGCCCAAGAGGCAAGATTTTTAGACCCCAAAGGAACAAGTTATGCCCCATGGGAAAGAGTTGACATTAGCATAGTCTATAATGATCTGGCAGATGATCTATAACTCTTGCCCTAGAGGCAAGACTTAAATATCAAAGGTGGTTCAACTCACAATTTTTTAAAGAACATTCTTTCCCTACTATACAAAATATGTTTATAGGAATATTACAATCTTACAACCACATGAGAATCAATCTTCTAGACCAAAAACTAAAATACTATAAACCAAGAACAAAAGCAATAACTATTAAAATTTACCAAAAGAAAAACATAGGAGAGTATTCAATTAAGAGTAGAAAAAAATATGATACCAATCAACAAACCAAACATCTAACCAAATAAATAAAAGTAGAGAACCAACAACTGAGGAGGAGTAGATGACGCTTAGATTACAAGGTCTAAACGGTTTCTTATTTTATGTCATTTAATTGAGGACAAATGTGATTGAAAAGTTCATAATGATCAAACTACTCATGTAGCAGTCGCACATAATTAATGATAAGACAGCCCCCATAGGAATAAGTTATACCTCATAGGCATGAATTGGCCCTGCCATATTGTTTACTAATTTAGAAGATACTCAATAACTCTTTCCTCAGGGCAAGACTTTCCACAAGGAGAAGAAAAAAATATTCTTCGATAATAAAACATAAATATATAAAGATACTAACAAATGAATCAGTAGCGATTCTACATTGTATACTTTACGTTATCACATCAAAAATAGCCGATTCAATTTTAAAAGATTGTTTAAACTTTACATAATCGCATAAAAATAGCTAAAAATGCTTCATGTGCAGTGATTTTCAATAACTACAAAACTAAACTACTCCTCCTGGTGCATCCTCTTCCTCTTTTCCTTTCCAAATTATCCACCAACTTTTTCTGTAGTGTTGTCTTTTGTACCAGCTTGTAGTTTTCTCTTTCCATAATCCCACAACAAAGCTCCATACCTCATGCGAACATAACCAATGTCAATCTCTTTAGGAATATTTCTACCATGAATGACATATTCAGCAAACGCACAAACAAATGCTCCACAATCACTGTGATACAAAATAAATATATTACATGAATATATGAAAACAACAAAAAAAGAAGTGAAATGAACATTTAAAAAATAAATGCAATAAGATACCATTGAGTTTGTTGTGGCAGCTCATCAATCATTTTAATCAGCAAAGTGTTATTTTCAGATTTGTCAATGCCCTTCTCAAGATAGAAATTGACCTTTTACAGAAAATACAGTATCAGTGTTTGGTAAGGTAACATCACTTTTTGAACAACTTTATCACTACGCCAATACGGTTGGGATTCGTATACATAAATGCACCAATCAGTAAAGTCAAAAACTCCCAAAATCCAGTATCCAAGCTCAGATTTTTCTTGTGGAACATAAATTGGAAATAACACATAGTTAACCTTGTTCCACAGTATGTTTGCATCATAATAGAAGCCTCTGATATACTCCTCAACCTCATGTTTCTTGGGGATGGTATAAAAATCTTTCCCATTTTCCACAAAATTTTGATAAAGAGCATCAATCTTGTTTCTAAATACCAAATCAGTTGTAGTGAAATTCACAACAATATTAGGTTCATATTTTGCCTTCTTCCTCATGTAGTAGAATATTGAGTCCAAATGCTGCAATAAAATAAAAAGAACACTGAATAAGAGCATTACAACACATTCATTACATAAAGAAGTAACGAAAGTAAGATAATCAAAAACCTCAAACAATTAGAACACTTAAACCTTCACAACTTCCATCTCGAGCTAACAACACATTGTGCAACAGTTAAAACTGCCACAAGCACCATTCTCAAGATTGAAAAATGTTATTATTTTCAATCGATGTAAATTACAAGTTAAGTAGTACAAATTAAAAAAAAAAAACTAATCGCATTGTGATTACATGACCTCATATTGATCTACCATGTTACATGTTTTTTTATAGTCTTGTCTTCTTCTGTTTTTGTTATAAGATGGTTGTTAGTTGACTCAGTTCTATTACACAGTTGACTAAGTTGATTATTGGGGTCATGCAGATGATTTTCGTCTATCCTGTGGCAACCTTGGGAATGAGATGAATGATGATGTTTAAACAAAAGAATTTTCAAGATTTCATTCCTTTAACATGGCCAGGGTAAGTTCTTTAGAATATTTTATGTTTTCCAATAGTGGATTCTTTTAATTGTTACACATGATTTTGTCAGCACCATGTTTTTTGATTTGAGGGTGTACAAGAAACAACATCTCTACGACTCTACCCCACACAAAGGTAGGGTAAGATTTGCTTACATTCTCTCCACGCGAGAAGACTAACTGGATGACCAGCACCAAGTCAAATTAGGTAAAGAAAAATAAGAGAGGGGATCTTTAGTGAGTATTTGAGCAGAGTGATTCTCTTAGGCTTTTTTTGCTAACTGGAAGCATGCGTTGTTGTGTAAGTTATTTAACCCGCAGCACACTACCAGACACATATAGCTCGAATTTCTAATTGATGAGGTACACATTATTCTGGTTCCAGGGAAATATGTTAGAAACCGACCAATTCAACTTTTGAATAGCAAGTGAAAAGATAGGATCGACTATGAAGCTTTGGTAAAACAGAAGGTTAGTGTGCCTTTTTCACTAATCAGTGCATCAGCAATTTGCATTACAAATTCTGATACTCACTGATCAGTTTCTTATTGAATGTTGTAATTGAATGCATCTCCAAAGAAAACAAAGTTGACAAAGAAAAGCATGTTGCACAAGTGAGCGTGAAATTCTTCGAGCATATAGTAGTATTTTAGATCTATTCGTGTGGGGGATTTGAAGTCATTGAATCCTATTTCAGTCTATATATGAGGAAACCTCTTGGCATTATGGAATAGAAAGTCTATTTGTCCATACACATTGTGATATTTATGTAGTTTTTTTATAAACTCTATATCACTGGAAGGATCATTGTTACAATGTTCGTGCAAAACCCAAAACAACCTTTATCTATATACTTTGGGTAAGAACAAGTATGTACTGACAATACATAATACTCTTGTTCTCATCTATTCAAATGGAACAACGAGCACTTTTTCATGACAGATTTATCAGACATTGAGATGTATATATAATATCAAGAATGACCTAATGGAGGATGTATCTGGTGTTTCCAAAAGAGAGACACAGAAAACAACAATGTCAATGGGCTCAAATGAAAGGCAAAAAGTAACTCGTTCTGGCATAGGAGATCTAGTATTACAACAAACAAAACCAGTGTCATGAGCCTTAATTGACTCTAAACACTTCAAATCAGAAGTTCTCCACACTTTCAAACTCTTACCCCAAGAACCAGAATAAATGAAACCATTACAAATAGCCAAACAAGAAATACTGTAAGCATGTTCAACCTACTATCAGAAAGGGGGGAACAAAACAAAGGACAAGCCAAAATACATTAACCGCAAATAATCACATATGATATAAAGAACAATAAGGTTGAATAGAACAGGCAGGCACACATTACAAATATAGATTAGGATAGCAAGTGATAATACCGTGTCATTCAAAGGCCGACCACAAGCTGCAAACGAATAAAACCATTCCTTCGAATCCACAGCACAAGAGCCAAACATTAAAAATTTGTGCAACACATCTTTTTCTTTAATGTATATATTTTTGGCACTTAAAATACATGAAAAATAAATACAATCAGAATATATGCATTACCATAAGTACAAAAATGACAAAATAAAAAGCTTAAAGATAGTAAACCTACTATTTTGACTTATTCAATCCACACTTGATGAATGCTCAAAAATCACTGTTCAATCTTGACAGGTTATCAAATGCTTTAATGTCACAACTGAAAGGATGCTTTTGATAAAAAATGGATTGGGATGTACCCAAATCAAAATCTGTCATATATAAAGAATTGGCTAACTGTCCTACAAATTTCTGTCTAACTAATTTTTTAGGAGTGGCATCATTTACTTTTGCTTCCATAGAAGATTGCCTTGAATTCAACTCAGAAGCAACAATACTAATGGCTAATTTACTGCCCTTTTTTCTCCTAAGGTACGTTTGTTTTTTCATTGAAGAGCCTTTAGGTTTTAGTTGAGAGAGTCTTTAATTTTCATAGGAGAAACATGAGTATTTTGTTGTTCCTCATGATGGAAAACAGAGGAAAAATTAAAATTGATACAAAAAAACCACAAGTTAATAAAGAAAATGAAAAGATAGATCTTACAGATATCTCAACATCACAAGTTGTTAAATCAACATTCACAACCTTCTTAGTTCCATCAACATAAGAAACCATGTCTTTTGTATCAACATTAATACCACCAAACTCCTGTTGAAAATCACAAACATATTATAGTGAATTAGTTTAAGCAAAGAAGCATGTAAATTGGAATTTGAGACACTTATAGATCTCTCAGCTTGAGTATTTTTGACATCAAGAGATGTTGGCAAACTAGAAGAGGCTACAAACACACTAGAAATAACATTATTGATTATTGAATCAACATCCCCACAGTTCTTAGTTCCATCAATATTTCCCCATCAACTTTAATACCACCAACGCCCTATTGGACAACATCAACAAGTTGTGCATCAGTTTAAACAAATAGACTAGTGGAATAATTATCATTTTTTCTTAGTGATAAGAAGTCATCTATCATTGGAGATATGTTGCTTACACAAATAACTTTGTTAGGAAGCCTTGCCTCATTTGAAGGTTTATTAAAAATAAATTTATTTTGCAGATATATTACTGTGTACAATGGTTCATATTTATAGTTTGACATTAAGGAAATATTTATAAATATCACAAACTTTTTCAATATATGATGAGTTACAGAATTATGGTTTTTTTTGGGAAGACTTACCATGACATATTTTTTCAAAATTTGATTTTTTATCGAGCAGAATTATGGTCAGTTTACTTGCAGCTGAGAATAGAGAGAAGATTTTGAGAACTCTTCTTCTAAAGGAAAAGGTAGAAGATCTTCAGCTCCCACATTCTTTTCCTATAAGGAAGAAGAATCAATAAGAGAACAAAAAGTATGCGTAATAAAGTAGACAATCACAATAAGGTAAAGTTGAAGAAGAACAATTAGGAGCTAGATGCATGTATTACCAAATCTTTCTTCCTAGGAACCCAGGTTATTGATTTGCTCAAAATTGCCATTGTAACATCTCAAATTTTTAAACCAGATGTCCAAATAATTGAAAGAAATTTCTTTTTGGGTTTTAGATATTTTTCATCTACAACTAAGCTCCTTGAATATCTGTTGGAACCTATCTTTTCTTTCATGTTTTTGGCCATCTCCTTTATCTATGTGTGGAGGTAAGAGGTTGCCCTTACCGCTCCACAAGACTTTTCTCTGGAAACTTTAGGGTTTTTCCCATGAGATCAGGCTACAAAGCAGTCTGGACTAATACAGGGATTAGAACCTCACTTCTTTTCATAACTTTTGTTTTTGTTTGAGATTCTATCATGATCCTATAATCAGCCAAATATTATCACTAATAAAAAAGTAGAATAGCTGATTGCAACTTCTGTGGGTAAAACTACCAACATGAAACTTAATTTCAAAATCAAAGATATATTGTATTATTCATGAGAGAGTACAAGGAACCTTATTTTCTTTATAAAGATAGTCTATCCAAAAAAGTTCGTGTAGCAAAAATTACAATTTCTTATCCAATATGGGCAAAGAGTATCTATGAGATCAGACGAGGACCAAAATAAAACTAAAGAAAGATCTAAGTTCTTCGTATGGTCTAATCAAACGAGAACATGAATATCTTTGTGATGTGGTTCAACATCCTTGTGTTTTATAAATACTCAATGGACTGCCAATATAAGGACTGGGTTACTTGATTCTTTGTCTGTCTCATGTCTTCCATGTTTAGAGGCCCCAAATTAATTACTCTTTCTTCTGTGGCTTTTTCTTTCTCATCTGTATGACCTTCCACATTCTTACCTTCTTCAGCTCGTTGCTTTTTTTTTCCTACGAGGAAGAATCAATAAGAGAAAAAAACATGCGTAATAAAGCAGACAACCAAAAAAGGTAAAATTAAAGAAGAATAATGTAACGCCCCGTAAAAATCCTCTATGTGTTATATCGTAGAGCTTTCTTATAGAGTTGAAGACTTAAAATTTTTTTTCTAAGTGTCAAAGAGACTTATTCTCATTTTGAATTCCCTATCCTTGAGGATTTTATTTTCGACCTTCCCGACCTTCGTTTCTTAATTTTTTTTGTTAATATACGATGGGGCAAGTCAATAGTACGTCTTGGGTGCATTTTAGGGGAAAAACATACTGGTTTGAAATGACTTTGAAATGCTCTAGCAGTTAGGGCGCATTTCAGGGGCAGATTCAGGGTCAACTTCAAACAATTATAAATTTTTGTGTATAATAAACTGAGAGAGATGCTATATATCCAACAAAATCTGTTTGAGTCTTCTTTCCAATGCCACTGATTTTATCCAAATCCAACATCTCAGTCAAAAGTTATGCCCGTTTTACTTCAATATATCAGCCTGTCAACTGGCAGAAATTTCTGCAATATTTTTTATTTATTTAGGGGTAAAATGGACATCTCCCATCCCCTATAATACACTAAAATGAGATTTAATCCTCAATTAATCAAAATATGGTCATTTTCTTCCAATTGCTCAAGAATCAAACCCCTTAGTCCTAAAATAAAAATCAGGATCCCTCAAAATTCAACCGTAAAATTTCAAAATTTATTTAAGATTCAAAATCCCCATTTGCGAAGTCTACAAGAAGCACCCATCAATTGTTCGTATAGCATCCCTAACGCGAGAGTTCATTCGAAAGCTTTTAATTTAAGGTACGCGGGTTTTCCTAAAAATCTCATGGGCATAGAAATCATGATTTTAAGAAAAGAGTTTCGGATTTATGAATATATTCATGTTTTAGAAACATTGATGATATTGTTTTAGTCTTTAGGCCTTCCCAAATTGATTTGAATTGATATATGTATATATGTACGTGTTTTAATGTTGATGATTGAATTGAGAGCATGATTCATGTAAAAATTCATCTCTTGTTATGATTTTGTTTACTTATCATATGCTATGAATTATCTTGAATGCACTATTGAAAAGCATTATATGAAATGCCATAAGTATTATTATAATTGGACTGTGATTTTGATTTCAAAAGAGAGGGTAGTTATGTTGATAAATGTTGAAAATATTCATATAACGAAAGAGTGCATGATTTTTCCAAAAGCACATGACCACCATATATTTGAAGGATTCTTGCATAGTTTTGATTTATGTTTTGGAACATGAAATCTCTTAAACTATTTGCATGTTTGGGTGGTCTGAATTGAGTTTTCATGAAAGAATCATGCATGGTACAATGTGGCTTAGAATTAGGACTTCCAAGTCTTGGTGTGAGGACACCAACTCAGTTAAAGCCATAGTAATTCAGAACAGAATAGAACACATGTTTGAAATCTGATTTTTAGATGTTGAAACTAAAAATATTCATGATTCAGAACAGGATAAAATTGGGCATAAAGAGAGCTTAGGTAGTTCCCCGAATAAGACATGAGTTCAGATAACTCATTTCCCAAAATCACAATTTGCCAATCCAGGTATATTATTATACGCTCTCCTAGTGCCCTACGGCATATCAGACTCAGACACTCCAACCCTTGCGGCACACTTGGGTTGGGGGCTTCCTCACCGAGTCAATGGCAGATTTCATATAGCCCATGGAATATTAGACTTTTAGGAGAGTTCCACCTAACTCAGAAGTAATACAAAGATCAAAAACGGTATTGTCAAGAATGGTTTATGATTTGGAGAAAAGTGCCCATGTGTTTTGAAACTATTTTATACATGCCGTTTTGTAACCCGCTCTCAAATATTTTATATTTATGCAAACTTGTTATTTTGGATTTCTTTGCATACTAGTGCATCTGTATTGACCCCTTCCCCCTACCTCTCAGGTTCTGAGGCTCAGTCTAGGGGTCCAGATAAGTAGTAGATTTCATCAGACAGAGTTACAGTGTTCAGTTGGTGAGCCTTCTATATTTCAGAATGCTTGTTTACTTTCCGAAAATTATTATTAGTTATGGTTTTGGTCTACTGGGGGTCTTGTCCCAATTTTTAGATTGTGTTAGTGATCATGTAGTAGAGATTTCGTAAACGGTTTGCAGATATTGTTAGATGGTTTTGGATTTCATTCTCCATTGCTAACTTTATATCAGATTTATGACCATGATTCCGTTTGTAATAATTTTTCTATTTTCTTATTTGTGTATGAATGGTGAATATGATTTCAAGTTAGAAGGGTTTCCAGGCCTTCATGGTTCGGGATGCTCCTCATGACCAGGGCCTCAGTTCGGGTCGTGATAAAAAAATTAGAGCAAGACGTATGTATTACCAAATCTTTCTTTCCAGGAACCTAGGTCATTGATTATTCTGACCATGCACCTTTTAATATTTCTCTCTCAGATCACCGAGAGGATGCAAATTCAAGTGGAGCGAGTACAACTATGGGAGATGTTAACCCATCTCCATTTAGAGTATTTTCTAATTTTTTAAAAGTAGATAACTTCTCAGGAAAGTTCTCAAGAGATTCTGGGGATAATAGTGAGGGAAAACAAGTGATTTCTAAGATTATTACCTCGAAGGAAGAGGCATGAATGTCGAAGAATAGCTTATCATGGCCATGGAAAGGCAATGAGAAAGAGTCAATAACTACACGATCTGTGTAACCTTGGCTTAATCATGACCAAGACAATGGGTTAAATCATATTGACAGTTCTAATACATTTAAACCATACAATCATGTTATTTAAATCATATTAACAATTCTAATATATTTAGACCATACAATTATGTTATTGAAACTCATCAGAAAACCACTAGTGAAGCTCTAGGGTCTTGGTCTTCATTTAATATTAACAACACAAGCAGTGTTAGTAGCTATGGAAGCACCAACATTACTGTTGTTAGTAAGGTGGACATGGATACTGACTACTTGGATTACGAAATCTCATTGGAGGACTTAACTATTGGAGAATAGATTGAGAAGGTACAGAATATCTTTTACAGTTGATAATAGAATATAAGTATGATAGATTCACCTTGACCAATTTAACGGATGTTTATAAGACTACTAATTAGGATAGCATAAGCAGTATAAGGTCACATAGACCAATTGAAGAGTAAGCAATTTTCTTCACTAACCTTTGCACACTGTTTAGCATTATATTCGAAACTCCCACAAATAAAACATGGTTTATTACATCTAGCTGAAGTATAGTTAGATGCAGTGTGACCCTCTTCACAATAATGATAGCATGTTCCCCAACTCCCACAAGAACAAAAAAAGATAAGGCAGAAAACTATTTACTTATAGATCTCTTATTTTTTTTAGGTCTGTGAGGATCATCAGATTGATCATCAACTATTTTATTATGACTTGGTTCACCTTAGAGATTATCCAGTTGTTTATGGGATAGAATATCCCCATCTGCTTTAAGCTTTCTATAAGACCCCATAAAATCCTAAGCTTGATTCGTAAGTTTACGATCCTTTTTCATGACCCTTATGACCTTTAAATATTATTTTTAGGTTAATTTATGATCAGGAATGTCAGTAAGTATTCTCGGACAAGTTTTAAATTTTTTGGACTTCATTTGAGGCACGTCTGGAAGTCCAAACCAGTGGATTGACGCGATCTCGACACGTCGCATCGCCCATCACGTCGATGAGTATTTTTCCCTGCTCTCAGTGCAATTCTAGTGAGCCTTTGTAGACTTGATGTGGTGTGTCATCCATAGCATCGACACCATCAATGCAATGCATCGTTCTGCGCATTGCTGGGCATATTTTTCAGTAATTAAAACAACGTTCAGAGGGGTATTTGGGACATTTCTCCATTTCAAATTAACCCCTAAAACACAAATTTCAGCCCCCACAAATCAAATTACACTCTTTTCTCTCAAAATCATTCAAGAACAAACCCTATGGCTATCAACCCAAGATTTAATTCCCAAGGATTGTACCACAAATCTTCAAGAATCCAGGCATTGAGGTGTGTCAATTGCTCATCCAAGGGTTTTCTTCCACTCTTGGAGTTCAATAAACCCTTTTTACTACAAGTTCATGAGTTTGATGAATTTCATGATTGAGTTTTAATGTGATAATGATTTCCATGTTAATGGAGTTCCTAATCCATGATTAGTTGCAAGATTTGTATGAAATTATTTATTATATGTGTTTGCATTATGAGAATTCATGTTAAAACCTTTGAATTAGGAATTTGGAATTTGAAATTGTAATGTCCCCATGTTGTTTAGTATTGTGTGCATATACTATGCCCTCTAAGTGTTTGGTGGATTGTTCATGTGAGTTGAATAGTTAAGTTCCATCATATTAGCATGTATACAAGTTATGTTATACAAGTGTTTGTCAAAATGCTCCAACGAATGAATGGTGATCAAGTAATTAGTTATCATGTGTCAAGATTGTGCTATGTCTTATAGTAACAAATCAGTCTAACCTAGCATAGTTTAGAATTCATTCCAATGTCTGTTCAGTTGGAAGTAGGATTCAACACTGATTAAACCCAAAGATGGGGACTTACCTGCCAGCAGAGGGTGTGATCCTTAAAAGCAGTCCTTGTGTTCCAAAACTACGTAGCCAGCGTAGGTTGAGACATCAACCTTCCAGTTGAGGGTTGAAGAGGTGTCCTACCTGCCAGTTGAGGGTAACACCATTCTCATTTAGAGCACCTGCCAGATGAGGGTGACTCAGCTTGTTTTTACCCATGGCACGGTAATAAGACCTTTCCAACTTGGGTTACAGGTTGGACCCTAGTTCATTCAGAAAGGGGCATATCGATTAGATGATTACCTCCTACAGTCTCAATTTTAGTCTTCAAAATATAACTCAATTTAGTTCTACAGGAATTAGGACTGTCAGACACAGTCACTCAATTCAGTACAAAACTCAGAATAGTTTTACAAAATTAGGACTGTCAGATATAGTCACTCAGTTAACAGTAATACAGTATCAGTAAACTCAGATATCAGTAAACCAGTAATTATGAACACAGTATCCAGTGTTACCATGACCTCAGTTACAGTTTACGTATTTCATGCATGTACTTTCATTCAGTTATACTCATGTTAATATGTCAGTATTGTTCATGCATAGGAACCCATGCATCTTAGCCTACCTCACTTAGCATACCAATACATTTAAAGTACCGACACATACCTTTCTTTTGCTCTATGATGTCTTATATCATAGGTTCAGACGCACGAGCTCTCAATCATACTTAGCAGCCTGATCTATCAGCAGCCGACTAGTGGTGAGTCCTTATTATTTGAGGACAGAGTTACTATTCCAGTATTTTAGTAGTCAAAGTTTGTTGGAAACTTGTCCCATCCAATCCTTATTCAGATAGTAGAGGCTTTTCAAACATAGAGTATTTATAGGCAGACATTCAGTTTTGGTATTGATGTACCGTACTCAGTATGTATTTTCATCTTTGAACCTTATGGCAAGTTTCTGCCTAATTTTTTTACTAATTACGATATTCTTATTTAGTTAATGTAGTAGGTACCAGTCATGGGTTAGCTTGTGGTCCTTTGGGATTTCAGCACCGTATAATGCCCAGGGTACAGACTCGGGGCATTACAAGTTTGGTATCAGAGTCTAAGGTTCAACAGAGTACTAGGAAGTCTAAAAGACACATTTAGTAGAGTCTTGTGGTAGCCCAAAATGAATGCCCAGCTGCCGTTCTGACCAACCCAATGGCCAATACTATTATAGCCAAGGTTCAAGAATTCACCTGAATGAACCCTCCTATTTTACTGGGTCTAAGTCAAATAAGGGCCCTCAGGAATTTCTTGATCAGGTGCAAAAAGTTATAGATATTATGGGGGTGACTGCTATTAAGAGTGCTGAGTTGGCCACATATATTTGTAGGATATGGCTCACTCATGGTTTAAATAGTGAAAAGCAGAAAGGGCCACAGATGCAGGGCCCATAGGGTAGAAGGAGTTTTCCACTGCTTTTCTGGATAGGTTCTTCCCGTTGGAGTTAAGGGAGGTGAAGGTTATATAATTTGTTAATCTGAAGTAGGGAAACAATACATTGAAAGAGTATTCTCTCAAGTTTACTTAATTAGCTAGATAAGCTCCTCATGTGGTGGCAGATGACAGGTCCAGGGTGAGTAAGTTTGTGTCTGGGGTTTCTAGCAGTGTGGTCATGGAGTGTAGAATAGCAATGCTGATTAAGAAGATGGACATATCCAAGCTCATGTTCCATACTCAGTAGATAAAGGAGGATAAGAATAGGGAGAAGGAAAAGGAGAATAAGAGAGAAAGAACCGACAGTTTCAACTTTACTCAGCCTAGGTTAGAGGGTGGGAATCATTCTCAGTTCCACTTGAAATCCTTAGTTCCAGATCCATCCTCAGCCAGTACTCCAGTGCCGAAATTCAGAGATGGCAACAGAGATAGGGCGCCAGGCCCTAAGCCTCAGGGTAGTGTCAGCAGTGCCCAAACCAATCCCCTTTGCTAGATATGTGGTAGAAACCACTAGGGTATCTACTGGGCTGGCAGTGATATATATTTTGGGTATGGAAAGCTAGGTCACAGAGTTAAAGATTGTCCCTAGTCAGGTTCCCAGAGTCAGCATAACCGCCCCTCAGCTCAGTCTGGTAGCCCAAATCAGTAGGGTGCCGCTTCCAGTGCTACCAGTAGGCAATGCCTAAATAGAATCTATGCCCTTCAGTCTCGACAGGATCAAGAAAGTTCTCCTGATGTAGTCACTGGTACGTTACAAGTTTATCATTTACATGTTTATGCTTTGCTAGATTCAGGAGCTTTTTTATCCTTTGTAACTTCATATATAGGTGTCAACTTTGGAGTCAGTCCCAAAATCCTAGAAGAGCCTTTCTCAAACTCCACCCTAGTGGGTAAATCCATTAAACCCCAGTGGGTATACAAAAATTGTCTGATTATGGTATCTTAGAGAGTTACTTCAGCAAATTTAGTAGAATTAGAGATGACAAATTTTGATGTCATTCTTGGCACGGATTGGCTTCATTCATGCTATGCCTTAGTTGACTGCAGAAATAGAATTGTTCAGTTTTAGTTTTTAAATGAGCTCGTCCTAGAGTGGAGGGGTAGTACTTCAGCCCTTAGGGGTCATCTTGTTTCCTACCTTAGGGAAAGGAAAATAATATCTAAGGGATGTGTCTACCATCTCGTTCGAGTCCAAGACTATAGTTTAGAAACCCCTAATCTTGAATCACTGTCAGTAGCGTGTGAATTCCTAGACGTATTTCCCAAAGATCTTCTCAGAGTTCCTCCCAAAAGGGAAGTTGACTTCGGAATAGACCTTTTTCCTGATACCCAGACTATCTTCATTCTGCCATATAGAATGGCTTCAACAGAACTTAAAGAATTAAAAGAACAATTGAAAAATCTCCTAGATAAGGGATTCATCTGACCCAGTGTGTCCCCGTGGGGTGCAACAATTTTATTTGTGCATAAGAAATATTGTTCTCTCAGAATATGTATAGACTACGGTCAACTAAATAAAGTCATGATCAAGAACAATTATCCACTTCCAAAAATTAATGACTTGTTTGACCAACTTTAGGGTGCCAATTACTTTTCTAAGATAGACCTTAGATCAAGCTATCATCAGGTCAGAGTCAGAGAATGTGACATTCTGAAAATATCTTTTAGAACTCGGTATGGTCACATCAAATTCTTAGTCATGCCATTTGGTCTTACTAATTCCCCAACAGCTTTCATGAACTTGATGAACCGTGTGTTCAAGCAGTACTTGGATATGTTCTTCATAGTTTTCATAGATGACATCTTTGTCTACTCTCGTAGTGAGCATAATCATGTAGACCATCTCAGAATAGTATTACAAACTCTTAGAAACCATTAACTATTCACTAAATTTAGTATGTGTAAATTTTGGCTAAGGTCAGTAGCTTTTCTCGTCCATATCATTTCCGGTGATGGCATTAGAGTTGATCCCCAAAAGACCAAAGCAATAAGAAACTGGCCCAGATCCATCTATCCATTAGATATTTAGAGTTTTTTAGGTTTGTCTGGCTATTACCGATGTTTGTTGAGGGATTTTTGTCTATTGCATCCCTTATGTCCAGATTGACTCGGAAAAAGGTCAAATTTCAGTGGTCAGATTCTTGTAAGAAGAGTTTTCAGGAGTTGAATACTCGACTCACTACTGCCCTAATTTTGACTCTTCCAGATGGTTCAGATAGCTTTGTTGTGTATTATGATGCTTCCATAGTTGGCTTGAGGTATGTCTTGATGAAAAGAGATAAGGTCATAGCCTATGTATCTAGACAACTTAAGCCTCATGAAAAAAACTATCCAACTCATGATCTTGAGTTAGCAATAGTAGAATTTGCCTTAAAGATTTAAAGACACTATTTGTATGGAGTGCACGTTGATGTGTTCACTGACCATAAGAGCCTGCAGTATGTATTCTCTTAGAAAGACCTAAATCTTTATCAAAGAAGGTGGTTGGAGTTATTAAAAGACTATGACATGAGTGTCCTGTATCATCCGAGCAAGGCCAATATAGTGGTTGATGCTTTTAGTAGGATGTCTATAGTAGTATTACTCACATGGATGATGGTAGGAAGAAGTTAGCTTAGGAAGTTCATCAGCTTGCCTGTTAGGTGTTCGCTTAGTCGATTCAGCAGAAGGTAGTGTATGGGTGCAAAATAGTTAAGAATCATCCCTGGATTCTGAAGTAAAGGAAAAGCAGGATAGGGATTCCAGTCTAGTTAAGTTGAAAGAATCAACCAGAGATCAGAAGATAGAGGTTTTCTTCCAAGAAGGAGACAGTGTTCTGCATTGTCAGGGTCGCCTATGTATCCCGGGTATAGATGACCTAAGACAACGGATTCTTGCAGAAGCATATGGTGTACATTACTCTATTCATCCAGGGGCGACTAAGATGTACCATGATTTGTCGGAGATCTATTGGTGGAGTGGGATGAAGAGAGACATTGTAGAGTTTGTAGCCAAGTACTCAACATGTCAGTAGGTTAAAATTGAGCATCAGAGTCCTAGTAGGCTTATGCAACAGTTTAGTATCCCCACTAGGAAGTGGGAGAGGGTGAATATACATTTTGTGACAAGTCCATACCTCCTTTTTAGCTGAGGACTATGCCAAACTCTATGTCAGAGAGTTGGTCAGATTGCATGGAGTTTCATTATCTATTATCTCATATAGAGGTACGCAGTTCACCTCTCATTTCTGGAAGGTATTTCAGAAGGGTCTTAGTACCTAAGTTTACCTCAGTACAATCTTTAACCCTCAGACAGATGGTCAAGCAGAAAGGACCATTCAGATTTTAGAGGATATGCTGCGAATATGTGCGATAGACTTTAAAGGTAGTTGGGATGACAACTTGTCATTGATTGAGTTCGCATATAACAACAGCTATTATTCCAGCATTCAGATGGCTCCATTTTAGGTGCTCTATAGGAGGAGATATAGGTCTCTCATTGGTTGGTTTGAAGTAGAAGGGGCCACAATGGTAGGGCCTGACTTGGTGTTTGACACCTTAGAGAAGGTTTAGTTGATTAGGGAATGGCTTAAGATAGCTTAGAGCTAACAGAAATTATACGCAGATATGCAGAGAAAGGATCTCGAGTTTGAGATTGGTGATTATATGTATTTAAAGATCTCTTCTATGAAAGGAGTGAAGATTTTTGGCAAGAAGGGGAAGCTCAGTCCCCGATATACCGGTCCTTACCGAATTCTCAGTCATTTTGGAAAGGTATCTTACGATCTTGAGTTGCCTTCAAATTTAGCTTTAGACTATCCAGTGTTCCATGTCTCCTTGCTAAATAAATGCATAGGTGACCCAGCAGTTGTAGTCCCTATAGGGGTATAGACGTTCATAACAGCCTCTTTTATGAGAAGATTCTCATCAAAATCCTTGACTATCAGATTCGCAGACTAAGGAATAAAGAAACACCTCTAGTCAAAGTTCTTTGGCGTAACCAGTCGGGTGAGGGAGCTACTTGGGAAGCAGAGGAAGATATGTGGATCGAGTATCCTCACCTCTTCTTTACAAACTCAGACTCAGCCCAAGGTAACAGTTTTTCCTTGAACTTACTCAGTTCCATGCTCAAATTTTCCTTTATAGACTTGGTACCAGTTACCGTTTGATATTCAGTTATGTCTTCATGCATCAGATATACTTGTTCATCATGAGAAACTCCACTTATTAACAATCCCAGTCCTACATTCATGAATCATGTTCATCTATGTACTCATGCATCAGATATGCATGTTTAGTATGAAATTTCAGTTTATCAGTAATTTTTAGTCATGAAATCATGCTTCAGTTATACAGGTCTCGTATCTAAATTTAGTCTATCAGTATTCTCAGCTTAGTCAGTCTCATTCGAGGATGACTGTTCCCAAGAGGGACATATTGTAAGACCCCATAAAATCCTAAGCTTGATTCAGTCCTGTAAAAGCTAGTAAGGGGTCCCAGACTTAGAAAAATTCAGCTAAGTGTTCATACTTAGAGTTATTCTAGCATTCGTAAGTTGGTGATCCTTTTTCACAACCCTTATGACCTTTCAATATCAAATTTTAGGTTAATTCATGATCAGGAATATCAGTAGGTGTTCTCAGATAAGTTTTGGATTTTACAGACTTTGTTTGAGGCACGTCTGGAAGTCCAAACCAGTGGATCGATGCGATCTTGATGCGCCGCATCACCCATCACGTTGATGAGTACTTTTCTAGATCCTATTACAAATTACAGTGAGCCAATGCAGACTTGATGCGATGCGTAGGTCTGTGCATTGCTGGGCACATTTTTTAGTAATTAAAATAGCATCCAAAGAGGTATTTGGGACATTTCCCCATTTCGAATTAACCCCTAAAACACGAAATTCAGCCCTCACAAAGCAAATTACACTCTTTTCTCTCAAAATCATTCAAGAACAAACCCTAGGGCTATTAACCCAAGAGTCAATTCCCAAGGATTGCACCACCAATCTTCAAGAATCCAGGCATTGAGGTATGTCAAATGTTCATCCAAGGGTTTCCTTCCACCCTTGGAGTTCAAGAAACCATTTTTACTACAAGCTCATGAGTTTGATGAATTGCAAGTTGGGTTTGAATGTGATCATGATTTCCATGTTAATGGAGTCCCTAATCCATGATTAGTTGCAAGATTTGTATGAAATTGTTTATTATGTGTGTTTGCGTCATGATAATTCATGTTAAAACCTTTAAATTATGAATTTGGTATTTGAAATTATAATTCCCCCATGTTGTTAAGTATTGTGTGCATATACTATGCCCTCCAAGTGTTTGGTGGATCGTTCATGTGAGTTGAATAGTTAAGTCCCATCATATTAGCATGTATACAAGTTTATGTTATGCAAGTGTTTGTCAAAATGCTTCAATAAATGAATGGTGATCAAGTACTTAGTTATCATGTGTCAAGATTGTGCTATGTCTTATAGTCTATGCTATTGCGTCCTGGGGTATATAATACCCAAAAATCTAGTTGTTTACCTAGAGCTATAGTAGCTACAGAATGGACTCGGTAGTATCATGATCAGTAGTTTAGTAATCAGTTCAGAACCCAGTAGAGTTTAGTCAGTTAACTGAATTCAGTAATATTTCGTTAGTTAGTGGAATCCAGAGAACTCAGTTCAGTTCAGTCAAATAGTATGAATCAGTAATAGATCAGTCTAGCCTAGCACAGTTTAGAATTCAGTGCAGTGTCTATTCAGTTGGGAGTAGGATTTAGCACCGAGTAAACCCAAGGATGGGGACTCACCTGCCAGCAGGGGGTGTGATCCTTAGAAGCAGTCCTTGTGTTCCAAAAATATGTAGCTAGCATAGGTTGAGACATCAACCTTTCAGTTGAGGATTGATAAAGTGTCCTACCTGCCAGTTGAGGGTACCACCGTTCTCATTTAAAGCACCTTCCAAATGAGGGTGACTCAGTTTGTCTTTACCCGTGGCACGATACTAATACCCTTCCAACTGGGTTACAGGTTGGACCCTAATTCATTCAGAAAAAGGTATGTTGGTTAGATGATTACCTCCTATATTCTCAGTTTTAGTCTTTAGAATAGAACTCAGTTTAGTTCTACAGGAATCAGGACTATCAGATACAGTTACTCAGTTTAGTACGGAACTCAAAATAGCTCCACAGAATCAAGACTGTCAGATACAGTCACTTAGTTAATAGTAATACAGTATTAGTAAACTTGTGATTCTGAATGTAGTATCCAGTGTTACCATGACCTCAATTACGGTTTATGTATTTTATGCATGTACTGTCTTTCAGTTACACGCATGTTAATCTGTCAGTATTGTTCATGTATATGAACCCATGTATCTCAGCCTATCTCACTTAGCATACCAGTACATTCTAAGTATGGACGCATACCTTTCTTTTATGCTATGATGTCTTATATCATAATTTCAGATGCACGGGCTCCCGATCATACATAGAAGCCTGATCCATCAGCAGCAGACTAGTAGTGAGTCCTCATTATTCGAGTATAAATTTATTATTTCAGTACTCAGTTTATTTCAGTAGTTAGAGTTAGTTGGGGACTTGTCCCATCCACTCCTTGTTCAGATAGTAGAGGTTTTTCAGACATTGAGTATTTATAGACATATGTTCAGTTTTAGTATTGATGTACCATACTCAATATTTATTTATAGCTTTAAACCTTATGGTAAGTTTTTACCTAATTTTCACATAATTACAGTATTGTTATTCAGTTAATGCAGCAGGTACTATTCATGGGTTAGCTTGTGTTCCTTTGGGATTATGAGCACTATGTAGTGGCCGGAGTACAGAATCGGGGCGTTACACTTTCTCAACAGTAATGTTTTGATTTCAGATAACTCGGACTTCAAAAATTTGTTCTCATCAAGAATCTTTTTAAAATTCTTCGAACATGTGCTTTGAAGTTTCTGCATACACAATACATGAAAAATTAAAAATAATCTATTTAACAGAGAAGTTTATAAGATGGATTAGACAGAAAGAACCGATGCATACATCAAGTTTCTGATTTAACACAATAAGGGTTCGTTTGGTAAAGTGTATTGGAAGATTAATGCATGCATTAGTTTAATGTGTATTAGTAGTACCTTTTTTGGTATATCGTTTTACCCTATGTATAACTAATGCTTGGATTAGTCATACATTCTATTGTGTATTTAGATGTGCATTACTAATACGTCAAAATCCATGGCATTAGTAATGCAATGGATCTAATGCATGCATTAACATGCTTAAAGACACTATTATCCCTCAAAAAAAATTTCACATCCTTTTTAACATATATATTGAAAGTATTATGTAAAAAAAAATTCTTAGAAATTATGTAATTCACGTTATTTTTAGTACATCGAACCAAACAATGCATAAGGAAAATACAAGCATTGCTAATAAATCATTACTAATACACCTTATTTTTCATTATTCGTATACACCCTACTAACCAACCCCTAAATTGCTTGTCTTCACTATCATTATTACTTGGCAGCTCATGCTCCAATGAGAATGCCTCAACCGCACCTTTCTATTAACAAAAAAAAAAATAACAGAAATTACAATACACACACACTAATTAAACAAATAAAAATAAAAATAAAATAGGTGTACATACTTACCGGAGATTTTGATTTTTTTGACTTAAAAAACTTGACTACTGTTGTGTATTATGGAGTAGTACATGCCACATAACGCAACATCAAAGGATATTTTTTTCAGAGACTATCTGCACATTTTTTTCTCTGTATTTGGGAAAAATATCCCATGTCCATACCATAAATGCATATGGAAAACCAACAAGCTGATATGATTATCAGATAGTGGTTTTTGTTGGTTTTAGTGAGCTTTTCAATGAACTTATAGTTTCATCGAAAGACAATTCACCCCATCCATACTCTCTACATAAATCTGCATCCTCCAACATCATAATAAAATTATCATAGATGACCTTGGTAGGCCTCCCCCCAACAACACGCGTACTAAAATATATATTTCAGCTAGCTTGACAACGTCTAAATCATTTTACACTTCACCTTTCCTTGTTTCCATAAAATTTTTCAAGTTCTCCATTTTAAATTTTTTAGGACCATCAAAGTAAGTGTTCAACAGACGCCTACCACCTTTTTTTCCCTAATTGATGATAATACATTACTTGAACTTTTAGTCGACAACCCAGTAACAAGACCAAATACATCAAGTGTAACTCAATGTAACTTCCCTGGACATAAAATGCCATCGAATTCTTCTTATTACATCTTACTTTTGATAAAAGCATGTAATGTAAAAGCATACCTGATGAATTTAGATTACCTAATTGCATCAAATTCCCAAAAACACCTTTCTCTAACAATGACAACTGATTGTCATTCAAAAGCTCATTATAATTGTATGATAATTTTAATTCCCTCTCTAACGAGGGTCTGATTTCATCCAATCATTAGGATCAATAAAGTATTCAGCACGGTTTGTCTTCATAGACATGCTTCTATAGAGTTAGAAAGATAAAAACAACTTTCAAATTAAAAATTAACAACAAAACAAGAATCAAACTGCAAAACGAAATTTATTAGACAAAAAATGGACCCAATGGATACACAAAACACTCAAAATCCAAACCTAAATGACCTAATGACTGAAAAATAATGAGATCAGTGAGTGTGAGGATAGTAGGATAGGCCAATAGGTGTGTGCTATTATCCAAAAGATTTAAAATGGACCAAAATAGTGTCCTCGCGATTCGGGCGCGTCGCGACCTCCACACCCATTTTTAAGCCTCACGACACAACCTCCACTCTCGTTTCCAGCTTGTGTGTCGTGACTTCCACTCCCGTTTGTAGCCAGTGTGGCGTGAACACTCTCTAAATAAGGTAAAAGTTTCACTATAACTCCTACACAGGTTGGGACTTATTTTCCACTATAAATACATCTTTGTAAACATTATTATTCACTTTTGGACGTTCTTGGAAGATATTGGAGGCTACCACAACTTTTTTTTAGGTTTTATCATTCTTCAATTTAGTTTCTTTATGGTTTGTATCATCAATCCAAGGGATTGGTTGATGAATATTTCCATTAAAAGCTTCTTTTTTGGGGTTAAGGCCAAGATCATGAATAATTTTGTTTTGAATTAAGTTTGTTAATTCGCTTATCATTATGGTAGTTTGTTAATCCTTATTTTAACTATTTTAAGGATTAGCTATCCTCAGAATATATTCATTGTCGATCTTATGATCTCGGGAGGGGGAATAAGAAGATAGAATATGGGGATAAGCAAGGTAAGGTTCGTAGTCCTTTATAAAATAAGGATTTCAAATTAGCATCTAGGACAGGGATGTACCTAGAAGCCTTACTTGATTCAAACTTAGGAAGATAGCTTTAAAACACTTAATTAGATTATTACTTCCCCACTCAATGATATTGTTGTAATTTCCATATTAGGTAAACGGTTAGAGGTCGGGAGACCATGATCATGCGATTAACCCTACAAATCAACAACCACGGTAAGCAATCGAACGAATGGAGTTCAATAGCATAGTATGATTGTTCTTAAGCCTTAATCCTGGGTCTCTATCTATTGATTGCCCAAAGTCATTTACTTTTCCGCATTAGTTTAGTTTATTTTTAGTTTACAATATTCTAAAACTCTCTTGTTTACTTTTTCTCAATCGCTAAACTAGAATTGGATAGTTGGTGAAACCAAGTCCTTGTGGAAATGATGTTCAGATTTTTTAAAGGCCACTATATTACTTGGTAGACCATGTACACTTGCATGTGTGCTTGGATGCTATAAGTTTTTGGCGCCATTGCCGGGGACTTATAGATTGACAACTATCTTATTTTTAGTTTAGCTACATTGAGTTGTAAATAGTTCAGTTTTTTAGGTTTTTTTTAGCTTTTTATTTTATTTTTTATCACACTTCTTGACATGGCAGCTTGGGATAGATGGTTTGCGAGTGATGACAATTTTTCATGGTGTATGGTTTGTGGAAATAGTGGTCATTCTGAAGATATATGTGTTGTCAACCCCGATTCAGTAATGTTTGTGGGCTATGATCAAAGCAATACTATATGAATTCCTAAAATCAGCAACAACAGTTTCAACATCCACAGGTTCAGAATTACCAGGCCCTATTTCAAACGAGTAATTTGGAAGAGATGTTGAAACAAATTTTAGCTAATCAAGCACAATTGTCAACAGATATAAAGAGTTATAGGGAAAATTTAGAACATCAGCAAATTGTCATGAGGAACTTGCTAATGCAGATAGGTAAAGTGCAATAGGTACATAATACCAGACATTAAGGTGATTTTCCAAGTGACAGTGAACAAGTAACTGCAATCACTTTGAGGAATGGTACAAAGCTCAATAAAGAACCTCCAAAGATAATTAAGGAGGTAGATATAGGGTTGACTTCCCAACCTATTGAAGATAAAGTTACTGATAATTCAAGGAAGTCTGAATACTTGAAAACTAAAATTATTGAACAAGTTAAAGAGATACTACCATCACCATATGAATCTCAGCCGTTCAGTTGTCATCTTTCTTTTGAGACTGAAATTGAGCAGGTGAATAAGAGTGAGTGTGTTATTGATTGTGTAAAATTAGACGTGGGATTGATTGGGCCTCATTCAAAGCACTTTTTGACATTATGTTTAGATGATATCTTGTCTGTGGAATCATTTAAAATAGTAAAAGAGTGAAGATGAGGAACAAGAATCCTATATTCTTGATTTTGCACCAAACAAGCAACGTAAAAATAGACATCACTTTAAGGTCGAGTGGTTTACCATGCACATTCTATTACTCGATTCCTTAGTATTTGTACCACCTCCTTATGATCGAGGCAAAAAGATGGATACAATATTGGGGGTGAAATTTATATCCTCAAGGTGGAGGAAAAAGTTGATTGGGTCATGCCGCGATACTAAATTAGGTGCTTCTTGAGAGACAATCCAAGCGAAGGTATGTTTTATTTTTAGTTTTTAGTTTTTAGTTTTACTTCACTTAGTTTTTATTTTGATTGAGTCCCAGGTTGATGGGAAGTCTGAATACCAAAAACCTGAGCTAAGGAACATGGTGAAGACTGAGTATGGGGTTCCCAGACCTTTTTGATATTTAAAGATGCTACTAGCTAGTCCTAGAGGCCTCAGGGAGTATTTCTATCTCATACTTTAAAAGTTCACTTGGGGGTACAAAGTGGATTTTTAAGTGTGGGGTGGGAAAATTTCCAAATTTTGGGCTTAATTTAATTTTTTTTTGGTTTAGGAATAAAGAAGATATTCTTGTTGGTGCTATTTTTGATTATATGGTGCAAGTGTTATGTTTGATAAAAGCATGTTGAATTAGTGAATTGTTATTTTTGAGACTCTTAGGCTCATGTTTGTGTCTCTTGTACTTGTTGGCTTAAATTTAAATTTATGCTATTATTTGGTTGGGAGTCTATGATGATCCTATGTGAGTTGAGCATGTTCCATGTGCGTGTGATGTATTTATATATTCCGTATTGCATGTGATGTCTAGAACTTGCCTGGTGTGTGTGTGAAGCAAAATAAAGAAGGTGAGTTTAGGAGATGATTTAGGCATTTCTTTGATAGCCTAGTTTTATACCTTCTTTTTTACCTACCCTTTTGCATAATCCTAGTAAGCCCCGTTGAGCCTTTAGTTTTTTCTTTGGAAACCGCATAAGTAGCCTAATCGCACAAGTAGCCTAATCCCTTTTTTGATAGACCATAATTTGATCCAAAAAGCTTTTAAGTGCTTTAATGAAAAATTAACTGATTAAGGACTTTGAGAAACAAGAAGAAAAAGGTGAAATTGAATCCCCAAAAGAAATAGTTATTGGTGTTTAAAATTGATGTGTCGTGGTTAGGAGTGAAAAATAAAAAGAATAAAATTTTGTTCAAATTGGATAAGTTATGCATAGCATGCTCCCACCATAATATTTGTGAAAATATTTAAATGAGATGGGATGAAAGCAAAAGTTGTGGGTAGACAAAAGTGGTGTAAATTGGTTGTTGGAGAATGGTTTTAATTGATCGTGTGTTGCATTAAAGCACTTAGGGAAGATAGTCACTATTCCTGGTCAAATAGTTCCTACCACCCATTCCTTAGCCTACATTACAACCCTAAAAAGACCTATTTGATCTTAAGTTTCATCATTTTGATATTAGTTGAGCACTACACTAAGGTAAAGCTTATGGTTCATTATGTGTAACTTGTGAATTCTTTGTGAGAGTGAGTGTAATTTCATTCTTGTACCCATCATGTTATAAATTGCATAATTGTGAGTGATTATGGGTAACTCTCTTGTTGTGAGGGGCACATGTTTGATAAATATGGGTGATTTGTATATTGTTATTGATTGAGAAATATGCATGACTTTTCGACTTATTGAGTCCATTCTCGAGGCTAGGATGTGTTGAAGTAGGATTCTTGAGTTTTCAATTGTGTATAACATGCTTAGTATTGTAAACTTACATTCCGTGTAGTCATTATAGTACTAGCTTGAGTGTCTTGTATTTAGTAGAAGTGTGGAGTCTCTTTAGTTCATGATGTTTATAGTGAAGAGTTGTTCAAGGACGAACAAGGCTTTAAGTGTGGGGTGGTGATGTTAGGTGTATTTATGCATTCTGGTGTCACTATTCTAGTTTTCTTAGCCTTGTTTTGAGGATAATTCGTGTGATTAATGTGTTAATAATGATATAAAAGTGCATCTAATTGTCCATGTAGGTTTTTACAATGTTTAATGGTGTTTCCAAGGAAGTTTTGATTCAAATTGATCATTTAGAATTCAACCGTGAAAACTAGTGTGACTAGCTTGAGCTAGGTGTTTGTCTAGTCTATCATGCTGGGTTATAATGTGTTTAATGAGTTACTAAGGTTGTTATTGTGTATTTATATGTGAAAAAACTTATTTATAATGTTGAATGGTCAATTAGATCAAAACAGGGGTCAAAACAATAAGTTAGAGATCAAAGTGAATGAAACCTATGCTTAGCTAGTATTTCTAGTTCTCCGTCTTAAATGTTGTGTTGTTTTGAGCTCTAAATTATTGTGTTTAATGCTATAGGATGATTTTTGAATGGACTATGATGATATATAAAGGATGTACAAGCTTTAAATCAAGTCGAAATAACTCAAAAAGGATCGAAATGGATCAACAAAAACACAATACAAAATTTGGCACAATTTAGATACCTAAAATATCTGGGTGCATGAGGACAGTAGGATAGGCCAATAGGAGATTCCTATGGTCCAAAAGCTTCAAAATGGACCAAAACAGTGTGTCCTTATGATTAGGGCGCGTCGCGACCTCTACACCCATTTTTAAGCTTCACAACGCGACTTTCACTCCTGTTTCCAGCTTATACGTCGCGACTTCCACTCCTGTTTGTAGAAAGTGTGGCGCAACCCCCTCCAAACAAGGAAAAAGTTGCACTAAAACTCCTAAATGTCTTGGGACTTGTTTGCCACTATAAATACATCTTTGTAAACATTATTATTCACTTTTAGACGTCCTTAGAAGATATTGGAGGTTACCACAACTTCTTTTTAGGTTTAATCATTATTTAATTTAGTTTCTTTATAGTTTGTATCAGTAATCCAAGGGATTGGTTGATGTCATTAAAGTCTAAACATCCTTTCGGGGTTAAGGCCAAGATCATGAATACTTTCTTTTTGAATTAAGTTTGTTGATTTGCTTACCATTATGGTTATTTGTTAATCCTTGTTTTAACTTGCAACACCCCGCATTTAGGGCTAGAATAAAAATAATGACTCTGATGCGTTGATAATCCCAGAGGTCAATTTGGCATGTTTATATAGTATGTGAATCCATTTGAGCATGAATTTACACCATAGAGGTCCTTCAACTCAAGGACGAGTTGAAACTATTTCAATCGATTAAGTCTTAGTGGATGTTGTAATTTGTGTCAGCTTCCATTGACCATAACTCTTTGTATATGTCGAATTAGAGAGCCTACTATGTGTCAAATGATATGTCTTCGAGTTAACTTTCCAACAATACCAATTTTCCTAAACTCCGATATCCGAGCAAGAAGTTATGGCCTTTCAAAGCAGTATAAGTCGCCTAACCAATCGCACATGGCCACTGAAAAGCATATGCGATAGCATATGCGGCGCCTATGTAAATATAGGCGATATCATATGCGGTGCCTACGTAAATATAGGCGGTATCATATGCGGCGCCTATGTAAATATATGCGATATCATATGCGGCACATATCTTATGGTTTCAAGTGACTTAAACACTCCATTTTTGGGGCAATATAGTCCTTTTCCCACCCTTATTTATCCATAAACACGAAAATTCAATCCCCAATTCTCCAAAATACATCCACATTCATCTAAAAATTCTCAAGAACACTCCCAAGGGTTTCAAACTAAAAACCCAAATAAATCAATATTTAACAGTGAGTTTTCAAATTTGATTAGAGATTTGGAATCCCCAATTCACAGGCTTCAAGAAACACCCATTATTTTTCGAAATAGAGGTATGCGGGGTTTTTCTAAATTCTCATGGGCATAGAAAAATCATGTTTTAAAATGGGATTTTTGAATCTACGTATATATTCATGTATTAAATGTTTAACATCATTGTTTTGGTCTTTTGACCTTCCCCAAAGTGATTTGAGAATATGAATGTATGAAACTATGTATTTAAGAATGAATTCTTATTGAGAACATGATTTTTGGTGAATTCTCTCTTATTATGAATTTTTTAGATTTCTCATAGCATATGAATTGTTTTGCAATGCATCCTTGAAAAGCACTATATGAAATGATTGAGCTCTTGTTATGATTTAAAGGTGGTTTTAAATCACTAAAGAGGGAATCTATTATAAATGTTTAGTGTTCATAATACATGTAATGAAAGAGTGCATGGATTTGCTAAAGGCACTAGACCATCATATGTTGATGAAGTTTTTGCATGATTTTGACTTGAGTTTCGAAACACGAAATCTTCTATATCAGTTGCATATTTTTGGTGGTCTAAATGATGCTTTAAATGAAAGATTTAGCTTAATGTATTATGGCTCAGAAATTATGACTTTCAAGTCTTGGTATGACGATACCAATTCAGACCAATGCCATATCAGACTCAGACTAATAGACATTTCAGACTATCATAATTTTAGATATTCAGAATGTTGCATGTACAAAAAAATTTAAAAATGGGCATACAGAGATGTTAGGTGATTCCCTGAAGAAGGCTTGAGTTCAAGCAACTCATTTTCTAGAACCGTGGTTTGCAGACCTGGGTATATTATTATATGCTGACTTAAGTATCGTGTGGCGTATTAGATTTAGGAACTTCAACCCTTGCGGCATACTCGGGTTGGAGGCTTCCCCGCCGAGTCAATGGCAGATTCCATATCACCCGTGGAATATCAGACTTGTAGAAGATACCACTTAACTCAGAAGTAATACAAACATCAGAGTTTGAGATTTACAGACAGGTTACATGTTTTCAAAAGGTGCCTATGTGTTTTTTCAGAAACTATTTTATGCATAATGTTTGATGAACATTTGCTCTCACGTATTATATATATATGTTCAATTACTCTATTTTGGATTGCTTCGCGTGCCAGTACAATTGTGCTGACCCCCCTTTCTCTCAGGTACTGAGGCGCAGTCTAGGGGTCTAGATCCTCAGTAGAGTCTACAGATAGGGTTGTCTCAGAGTTCAGTTGGTGATTCTTCTTTTCTTTGGAAGGCCTAGTCATTTAGGTATTTATTTCAGTATGGTTTTTGGTCTGCTAGGGGCCTTATCCCAGTTATTCAAATAGTATATCAGTAGAGATTTCGTAGACTGTTGTAGATGGTTATTAAAATTGTTGGGCATGTTTTTAGGCCTTTAACTGTTTTAAATTGTTGACCATATTTCCATGTTATTGTGCCTATTCCATATTACTTTGATCATATGAATTATGTGCATGATTACTAGATAGACAGAGGGTGTTCTGGGCCTTCAAGTTCAGGAATGCTCATCACTGCCAGGGCCCCGGTTCGGGTTGTGACAAACTTTGTATCAGAGCACAATTCATGATCCCAGGGTGTCTGCAAAATCTCATCGGGTAGAGTCTTGTTTATAGGTGTGTAGCGTACCACACTTATAAGCAGGAGGCTAAAAGATATTTAGGAATGTCTCTCTTTCTTTATGTTGTAGTTCTTGCTATAGAGTCAGAATATTCCTCCTTCAAACTCTAATTCATGCTATGGTGTCACCCATACGAAAGTAAAAGTTATCCTAATTTCTTCCTCACTCTGGTGTTTCCATATATTCTTCGATTATCTAGCAAAAATTTTAGATATCCCACAAAGGATGGGAGAGAAGTTCCCTAGTGTAAAATTGTATCCTCGTTCTTATGAGGCGTTCAGTTAAGAAAAGAGTAATATGTGTATTCTTGAGTCATTGTATATTTTGTATCAAGCTTCTATCTCTTATAATCTTCATATCATTGTGTTATTGAAAACAAAAGTCTAGTGAAGTTGTGTGAGGCCTATTTCGATTCACTAGCAACTTGCTATTCATCTTGTTGTTCTTGTGTTTGTTGGAATTGTATTTCCACCCGAGTAGTAGTATAAGTTAGAGTATCAGTGTCATGACCTATTGGTAGTGAAATTAGACCAAGAAGTTTGTGATATGAAGTCATAAGGTTAGAGGTCAGAGTGAGGGTGACTTTTGTGATTAAATATTTATAGTTGAATAACCATTGATTAAGAATGATTTAAACTTTTGTGGTGGTAGACTAATATGGTGGTACCATTTATGAATTGTATGGTAGTCCGTGGAGGAAGTGTTGACTCAGAATGTTATTTGTTTTCTTCCTTTCAAAATAGAGAAAGAGCCCAGAGTGGATACTTAAGGTGGTTATAGAAACCCCTTATAGGCTATGAATGAAAATGGCTAGATTAGCCAGTAGGTTATAAGTATAGACTCATTATCATATGGGGTATCTGAAGGTAGTCTAAATGCCCATTGGGTTAAGTAAGTGTGATGTGAGAAAGCCGTATAAGTATATAAGATTGTATGGTTATAATATAATCTTAAGGTTGATCATGTCTATTATGTGACCTTACCCCTTAACCTTCTTCTCATTAATAGTTGTACACTAATACTACTTGTGAGAAAGTATGTAGTATATTTTTGAAGTATTTGGGTAGAGTATCCTAATTTGAAGGATTAGTATATTTATATTATGTTGCACTCTTCATTGGTTGTAAATGATTGATGCTAGACTATAAGCTTGAATTTAAATGGTGTGGTGGTGAATAGTGGCAAAAGATTGATGATACATGTTTCGTGGGATTAGATTTGTAAGCTTGATGTGTTGAAATAGTACGTGCTAATGGATTATGACAAGGAAAACCGCAAGGTCATGATCGATTATTGTGGTTATGAATTTCTAGTGTACTAGTATTTCTTGATGTTTATTTCATAGTTTCTAAGTGAGGATTGTGTGTAAGGTTGGTTGTAAATCATGTTTAGCACTAGACATTAAGTTTGAAATAATTGATGGCCATGGAGGTGGATGTGATGATTTCTTGGTTAATGATACTAGTTATATGGAAGTGATCTATAGGCTTGAACAGTGTACGCAAGTGCATAATTTTATTTGATTTGTAATGAAGTATGACGTTGTATATGTGATGTAGAAGTATGCCCAAGGTGGTATGAAGCTGTAATATTTTTCTAAGGCTATTACATGTTGTGTGTGACTACTGGTACCGTTGCGTTGCTAGGTGGAAAAACACTAGCTAGATGGTATATGGTGTTCTAAATAGCCAAGTTAAGGACCTTTGATTGATAGCGTTGAGCCTTTCAATATGAACTTGATTCTCATGGTAGAGGAAAATAAGTTTGAAGTTGCTATGTTGGTAGACTACGATAGAAATATAGTGGCTCATTGAAGACTTGGTGATACCCATGTTAGGTGTTATAATCTAAGCTCTAGTCCTTGAAAGTTGTGCTAATAGAAATAAGAGTAAAGGCACTAGAGGGTGTGCACTTCAACTTTGGGGATACTCATGAAGATTCAAAGTTAGTAAGTGTTCGAGTAATAGATGATGACTATTGGGGTTACAAAATGATAGTGTGTGCCTCAGGAGGTAGTATTAGCAGTGGGTGTTCCACTCTCATATGTGGTCTTTCGGGTTAAGTTTTATTAATTTTGTGTATTATCATATTTCAGAATCCAGAGTGTAGTAAGTGCAGTTAAGTTTAAAGTCTAGTAAGGTATCTCCCAAAAACTTAAGATGATGGCTTGAAGCTAAAGGGGAGATGACTAAACGAATAACCAAGTAAGACTCTCAAATTCTTGTAGTAATGTCATGATGATACAGAACATCAAAAAGTAAGGGTGAATCTCAACCCATTCCTATCTCAGTATTTCTCAGTGATCCTAATACCTACTCATGCTTTATGATTTAGTTCCATGATCAGTTCACATTCATACATATGATAGAGAGTCATGTACTCACGCTTTATAATGTGATCCATTTCCATAACTCATGTTTTACGCCAAATGATTGGCGAGATTCAGCTTATAGCCATGAATACCCTAAATTCAGAGCGCTTTGGTGAGTCTCTGTTGTTGTTTCGCTATTCCTCAGGGCTCAAATGAGTGTCAAGCTTCATATAGTATCATTCCATTCCTCCAGATCTTATGTTCTAATCTTTTTATGACTCCTCCTTATGCGATGATACTGATGGTGAGTAATTATTCCTTGTTGATGGAAGATTATAGTACGCTTGTTTAGATAAGGCCATAAGTATGAAGTAAGATTTGGGGCCAAGTTTTTATTTATGTGATGGTTAGTGGAATTTTATATGTGTATGTTCTTGGGGTAGCTCGTGGGAGTGATATTGATAGTGGTTTAGAGAATATGTGAAGTATGCCTTTATGAGTGTTTGCTTTGAAGTTCATATGTGGTTATAAATATAGGCTTGAATGACATGCTGAGATTGTTGTGAAGGAACGCTATAAGCACTAGCGACTTCATAGTAAGAGTTTAGAGTAGTCATTGAAGTGGTAAGACATGTTATACTTAGGATGTGATCTTTAAAGGAGATATAGAAGATTGCATCATATGGTTTAGAATAATAGCGTGGTCTGGCATGTTCTATTTTTGTGACTTAGAGTTAGGCTTGATCATGGTGAAGGGATTAAGTTATTTTCGACATTAGTAGAAATATTTGTCAATGCTCATATGAGAATTTTAAGCTGATTGAATGAATATGATATTTAAGGAGAATAGTATAGTTAAGTGATATTCGAGAAGTGCTCTAAGCTTAAAAGTAAGAAGTTGTAATGCCAAAGGCCTAGTAATTCTATCCTAATTCAGGAGTTATGTGCCTATGTTCCAGACTGCAGAGTAGTGTCAATGTGGTGATTCCTCAGTTGGATGTCTTGTGTAATCCATACCCAAGATTCATGGCTCCCTATTACTGCTAGAATTTCTTTAGAGAATTGTGATGAAGAGATACTCCAGTTAAGTATGAGGGTGTAGTATAATTCAGTCTATATGGCCAATAAGTCAGTTTAGCAGTTAGATTCGCATGACTTGTTTTCTCGTCTTTGCACTTATTCATGGTACTTGAAATCTCAGACATGCTACTATTCTAAGATAGAGTATACCAGTAGTTACGAGTATAGCCCATTTCATGTATCATGCTTTAAATTCAGATTCCAGATGTTCAGTCATGATTCAATTCGTAGGTGCCCTGTGCATCGCCTCCGTTTTCCAAGTATCTTAGTAAATTAAGCATTCATAGAGGGACATAGGGTACCAAGGGAGAGATACACCATTCAGTTGCATGCATAGATTCTTATTATAAGATTCACATCAGTTATTATTGCGTATTTAGCCATACGTTCATATGTTAGTTCAGTCAGATATCCATGCATTAGAAATGCATGTTCAATAGGAAAGTTCAGCTTATCAGTGTATTCAGTCCTGCATTTATGAGAACAACTCGGTCATAGATCCATGCATCAGATATGCATGATTCATTATGAGAATTCATCCTATGAGTAGCTTCAGTTGTGTATTCCATGCCTCAGATATGCATGTCTGGCATAAGCATTTAAAACATCAGTAGTTCCAATCTTATAGTCATGTTTTTGATCAGTGAATTCTTTCTTAGGGAACATATCATGTCTGCATTATCCCATACCCTTAAGACTTCGACATTCTATCCATCATTCGGGGACGAATGATCCCAAGGGGGAGATAATGTAACACCCCGCATTTTAGGCTAAAATAAAAACCATGACTGTGATGCGTTGGTAATCCCAGAGCCTTAAATCCTATGCCAATTTGGCATGTTTATGTAGTATGTGAATCACATTGAGCATGAATTTATACCATAGAGGTCCTTCAACTTAAGGATGAGTTGAAACTATTTCGATCGATTAAGTTTTAGTGGACGTTGTAATTTGTATCAGCTTCTATCGACCATAACTCTCTGTATATGTCGAATTAGAGAGCCTACTATGTGTCAAATGATAGGTCTTCGAGTTAACTTTCCAACAATACCAATTTTGCTAAAATCTGACACCCGAGCAAGAAGTTATGGCCTTTCAAAGTAGTATGCGTCGCCTAACCAATCCTACATGGCCACTGGAAATCATATGCGGCGCCTATGTAAATATAGGCGATATCATATGCGGCGCCTATTTAAATGTAGGCGATATCATATGCGGAGCCTATGTAAATATAGGCGATATCATATGCGGCGCCTGTGTAAATATAGGCGATATTATATGCGGTCTATGTAAATATATATATGATATCATATGCGGCGCATATCTTATGGTTTCAAGTGTCTTAAACAGTCTGTTTTTGGGGCAAAATGGTCCTTTTCCCACCCTTATTCAGCCATAAACACGAAAATTCAGTCCCCAATTCTCCAAAATACATCCACATTTATCTAAAAATTCTCAAGAACACACCCAAGGGTTTCAAACTAAAAACCCAAATAAATCAATATTTAACCGTGGGTTTTCAAAATTGATTAGAGATTCGGAATCCCCAATCCACAGGCTTCAAAAAGCACCCATTATTTTCCAAAATAGAGGTACGCGGGGGTTTCCTAAATTCTCATGGGCATAGAAAAATCATGTTTTAGAATGGGATTTTTGAACCTATGTATATATTCATGTATTAAATGTTTTAACATCATTGTTTTGGTCTTTTGACCTTCCCCAAAATGATTTGAGAATATGAATGTATAAAACCATGTATTTAAGAATGAATTCTTGTTGAGAGCATGATTTTTGGTGAATTTCCTCTTATTATGAATTTTTTAGATTTCTCATAGCATATGAATTGTTTTGCAATGCATCCTTGAAAAGCACTATATGAAATGATTGAGCTCTTGTTATGATTTAAAGGTGGTTTTAAATCACTAAAGAGGGAATCTATTATAAATGTTTAGTGTTCATAATACATGTAATGAAAGAGTGCATGGATTTGCTAAAGGCACTAGACCATCATATGTTGATGAAGTTTTTTGCATGATTTTGACTTGAGTTTCGAAACACGAAATCTTCTATATCAGTTGCATGTTTTTGGTAGTCTAAATTATGCTTTAAATGAAAGATTTAGCTTAAAGTATTATGGCTCAGAAATCACGAGTTTCAAGTCTTGGTATGACGATACCAATTCAGACCAATGCCATCTCAGATTCAGACTAATAGACATTTCAGACTATCATGATTTTAGACATTCTGAATGTTGTATGTACAGAAAAGGTTAAAATGGGCATACAGAGATGTTAGGTGGTTCCCTGAAGAGGGCTTGAGTTTAAGCAACTCATTGCCTAAAATTGTGGTTTGTCGACCTGGGTATATTATTATACACTGACTTAAGTGTCGTGTGGCATATCAGATTCAGGAACTCCAACCCTTGCGGCATACTCGGGTTGGAGGCTTCCTCGCCGAGTAAATGACGGATTCCATATCGCCCGTGGAATATCAGACTTGTAGGGGATACCACCTAACTCAGAAGTAATACACAGATCAGAGTTTGAGATTTACAGACAGGTTACATGTTTTCAGAAGGTGCCCATGTGTTTTTTCAGAAACTATTTTATGCATAATGTTTGATGAAAATTTGCTATATATATATATATATATATATATATATGTTCAATTACACTATTTTGGATTGCTTCGCGTGCCAGTACAATTGTGCTGACCCCCCTTCCTCCTAGGTACTGAGGTGCAGTCTAGGGGTCCAGATCCTCAGTAGAGTCTACAGACAGGGTTGTCTCAGAGTTCAGTTAGTGAGCCTTCTTTGCTTCGGAAGGCCTAGTCATTTAGGTATTTATTTCAATATGGTTTTGGTCTGCTAGGGGCCTTGTCCCAGTTATTCAGATAGTATATCAGTAGAGATTTCGTAGACTGTTGTAGATGTTTATTAAATATTGTTGGGCATGTTTTCAAGCCTTTAACTATTTTAAATTGTTGACCATGTTTCCGTATTATTGTATCTATTCTGTATTACTTTGATCATATGAATTATATGCATGATTACCAGATAGACAGAGGGTGTTTCGGGCCTTCGGGTTTGGGAATGCTCGTCACGGCTAGGGCCCTGGTTCGGGTCGTGACATAACTATTTTAAGGATTAGATACCCTTAGAATATATTCATTGTCGACCTTGTGATCTCAGGAGGGGGAATAGGAAGATAGAATATGGGGATAAACAAGGTATGGTTCATAGTCTTTTATAAAATATGGATTTTAAATTAGCATCTAGGATAGAGATGTACCTAGAAGCCTTACTTGATTCAAACATATGAAGATCACTTTAAAACACTTAATTGAATTATTACTTCCCCTATCAATGATGTTGTTGTCATGTCCATATTAGGTAAACGGTTAGAGGTCGGGATACCATGATCATGCGATTAACCCTACGAATTAACAACCACGATAACCAATCGAACGAATGAAGTTCAATAGCATAGTACGATTGTTCTTAAGCCTTAACCCTAGGTCTCTATCCATTAATTGTCCAAATTAATTTACTTTTCCATATTAGTTTAGTTTATTTTTAGTTTACAATTCTAAAACTTTCTTGTTTACTTTTTCTCAATCGTTAAACTAGAATTGGATATTGGCGAAACTAAGTCCCTGTGGGATTGATATTCGGCTCTTGCAAGCCACTATATTACTTTGTAGACCACGTGCACTTGCATGTGCTCTTGGGCATTGTCAATCTATAACTCTTGCCCTAGAGGAAAGACTTTTAAAGCACAAAAGAACAAGTTGTGCCCCATGGGCAAGAGTTGACTTTGCCTTAAGTCTGTAATGATTTGACAAATGATCTATAACTCTTGCCCTAGGGGCAAGACTTTTAAATCATAAAAAATAAGTTGTGCCCCATGGGCAAGATTTGACTTTGCCTTATGTCTGTAATGATTTGGCAGATGATCTATAACTCTTGCCCTAGAGGCAAGACTTTTAAATCACAAAAAAACAAGTTGTGCCCCATGGGCAAGAGTTGACACTAGCATAGTTTGTACTCTATGGAAACTTGATGAACAAGAAAAAATAATGCAATAATTTACAAAAGGATAAGCAAAAACAGTGGCAAATTAGTTGAAAGTAAACATTGTCAATTACAACTTGAGTGACCTTCTTTAAACATCATAAAGAAACAAAAGACAAACTTAAATCCTCCTATAAATTTTCCACGTCTTCAGCAGTACAAAATTCTTCTTTTATAGAAATATGATCAAGAATATCGGGTGGCGTTGAAGGTATTAGAGTAAAACTAGGACCATAATCTTCATCTAATACGTCGCACCGCTTTCTTTTCCTAGAAAGAAAGTCATCAAGAGGTGTTGAGAAATCATTTTCTCTGCTTTGAAGTTTGGAAAAAATCTGAGAACTGGTTTCAAACTTGACTTCATCGACAATAGGTACATTTTGTTCCTGCATTTTATCCACCCCTTTGAAATTTACAATGCCAACTCCTTGTCCGTCACATGGTTTATGTAATCCCTGAATAAGCTCCACAATAGAATCACACTTGGATTCTAGAGACTATTAAAAAAAATTAATAGTGTCAACAACACAATCAACACAATTATTGATATAATGATGTTGTTTCTATTGAGTAATAAATCTAATGTGAAATTACCATAATACGGCCCATAATCCCATCTAAAGAAGTCTCAGGATAAGTTTTAATAGAAGATGTCACTCTCTACATGAAAATTGCAAAAGAAAAAAAAAGATTACTAAAGTAAGTTAGAAACTCAATATTGAATTATGCTTTGAATAGTAAAATAATAAAGATATATTCAATATTAAAGAAAAAAAGAGTAACACAAAGTGCACTCAGATAAAATTTATGCCCCATGGATAAGATTTGACTCTGGCATGGTCTTTATTAATTTAGTAAATGATCTATAACTCTTGCCCAAGAGACAAGACTTTTAGATCACAAAGAAACAAGTTGTACCCTATGGGCAAGATTTTAATCTAGCATGGTCTTTATTAATTTAGTAAATGATCTATAACTCTTGCCCAAGAGACAAGACTTTTAGATCACAAAGGAATAAGTTGTGCCCCATGGGCAAGAGTTTACACTACTGATTTGGCAGATGATCTATAACTCTAGCCCTAGAGGCAAGAGTAGAAACACGTCTATGAGCTATTATTAAGTGCCCAACTTTCCTGCCTACTTTAGCAAGCGCTAGAGAAAAAGTTGAGCTATTGAGGGTAAGCTGGAGAAGATGTGCACAAAGCCAGCTCTCTCCTAAAAGCTAAGCAATAATCACAAAGTGGCAAATCAATAGCCTATTATTAAGTTCTTATTATATGTATGTAAATTAAGTAATAACTGGAACCAATCCAACTAGTTAGAAAATTGACAATGTAAAGAACATGAAGCTAGAGGCTTAGAATCACAATGGCGGAGAAAAGGACCAAAAATTACAAATATGTACATTAAATACAATTAGTTTGCCCAATTACATGATCTTCTCACTCTTTTTAAAATGAAGACCTTAACTCAATAAGCTTCCAGTGATTCCACTTTTTATTTCTCAGTACAGGTCCTGCAAAGTTGTAGATAAGTACAAGCAACAATTCATGGTGTTCCTTTCTCTAATCGCTTTTATTCACACACAAATGAACAAAATCAACTTTTTCTACTAAAAGGAGGTCCTAACTTCTTTATTCACTTTTCTAGTTCTGCACGCTTATGCAATGTAAATGAAGCCTTAACATGGTGTCATTCATAGAAGCAATTCAACAAGTTCAAATAATCAACAGTTGAACATAAATTAAACCAAAACACGAAAAACATGGTTAATACACTCAATAAAATCATAAAATTTCCTTGTGAAAAGATTTTAACGATAATAGGGTGAACAACTAAATATTCTGTTTTTAGCCTTCTAAAGCTAGACATTCTCCAGATTTTAACGATAACAGGGTGAACAACTAAATGTACTATCCAAATGGTAGTACATTCCATTCATAAAATCCTTGTGGTACCGTAAATGCGGTTAATTCCTTAGATTCTTCTTCTAACTTTAAATGGTAAAATCCTGATTTACAATCAAATTTACTAAAGTAATTATATGTCATAGTTTTTGGATTTAAATTTCTAACTTTAAATAGTAATTAGATTCTTCTTCTAATTATATGTCATAGTTTTTGCATTTAAATTTCTATAATCAATAACCATTCTACTTTTTCCTCTTTTTTGTTCACTATGTTTATTTACTACAAATGCTGGGCTATTATGTTTGCTATTACTTTTTTGTATGTATTATTTTTTTAATAATTCTTCTATGTGCATTTTAAATTCTTTTAAATCGTCAAAATTATATGTTAGTAGTTTTTGAGTTATTATGCTATTTTTAACTATTAATTCAATTTTTATAGTGGTTTTTTATTTTTCCATCCTTTTAATGGATCTTTAATATATAATTGTTCTAATTTTTTCTTAATTATTTCTATCTTACTTATTGAAAATATAGTTATTTCCTTTTTATTTATTGAAAATACGACCAATTCTATTGTATCTTCAGTATTTTTTATATTTTCTAATTTTTGTGTAATTTTTTCACTTCCTTCTATTCAATCAGTTTTATTTCTTATTTTATTAGTAACTCTTTTTGCTCTTACTTTCTGTTTACATGGTGTTGTAAACCACCAATCCGTTCTAGTTATTATATGTCGGTATAATTTATCTAAAAACGGCATTCCTAAAAGTATATCTTTTGATGTTAGCTCATAATTATAGATTTCTTCTATTGTTAATATTTTATCCCGTACTTGTGTTTTTACATTCTT
>NC_061120.1:99494364-99495380 GCF_002878395.1 Capsicum annuum | reverse complement strand
AATTCCTAAAAGTATATCTTTTGATGTTAGCTCATAATTATAGATTTCTTCTATTGTTAATATTTTATCCCGTACTTGTGTTTTTACATTCTTAGCTTTATAGGTAATTAAGCTTCCTTCGTTATTAAATCCTTTAACTATTATTGGTGTCTTTAATTTATCCCATTTACTTTTTGGTAAACAATTATATCTACAGAAATTAGCTTCTGCTCCTGTTTCTATCATAGGCGTATAATATCTATTGTAATACCCTCCTACTAATATCTTCATTAATACATATATTTTCATATCACGTTAAAGCTCTTCTTAAGAATAATTTCTCTCTATTATATGTTATAGTTAATTATGTATGCTCTATATTATATGATTTTACTTGTTCTAGCCATTTTATTCCTAATATTATGTCTGTTTTTTGCATTTCTTCCTTTATTTCAAATTCTATTTTTATTTTTCTAACTCCTATTGTTATTTCTTTTTCGACTATATTTTTAGTGTTTTTTAAGCTTCTTGGTAGATCTGGGCATATATTATTGTCAGATTTTATTTCCTCATTTTTTATTAGATATCTTGCTATATAGTTTTCTTCTTGTCCTGTATTTAAGAGTATTAAATATTCTTTTTCATTTATTGTTCCTGTCATGTAATATTGGTTTAAATTAGTTATTGAACTTGTTTCATAACTTGTTCTTTTTGATGAACTTGATGATTCTGGTTTTTCATAAGCTATTCTTTTTGTTGTGCTTATTCTATTATTTATTATTTCTAAATTTTCTTCTATATCTATGTCTCTATAACTATAATCATTATTAGCAATTGTTTTTACAAATTGTTCGAAAGGACTTTCTATTTGTATTTTGTCAATTTTATTTTTTCCCGTTATTTTATGTTTTGTTGTTAATACATATAGATTTTTACATCTTGCTGTAAATATTTTACTTCCTGGGGTTAGTTCTATTCCTGATATTTTTTAATATAATACTAATGATTTATCTATATTTTTATCTGTTATTTCTACT
>NC_061120.1:99493750-99494264 GCF_002878395.1 Capsicum annuum | reverse complement strand
AGTAAAATATTTACAGCAAGATGTAAATATTTTACTTCCTGGGGTTAGTTCTATTCCTGATATTTTTTAATATAATACTAATGATTTATCTATATTTTTATCTGTTATTTCTACTGAATAATTTGTGCTTATTATAAATTTAAATTTTTGGTATATTAAATTTCCTTTTATGGCAGTTATTATATTTTTTTCTATAGGTTTTATAATTCTATCATCTGCTAGGTATAATTCTATTGGTGTATCAATTGCTTATCTGAAACATGCTTTTATTAATATCTCTGTAGCTCCTAGGTGTACGTATTTTATTGGGTTTCTAATTTTTATATCATTTATTTCTTTATTAATTATCTTTTTTGTTACTAGTGGTATACTAGCTTTACCTTTTGCATATCTACAGTCTATTACATGTTCTTTTTGGCTTACTACGTAGTATTCTTTTTTTCTTTGACTAAATATATTTTTTATTATTGGTATTTTAAATATTTTTTCTACACTTAAATCCAATTCTTTTCCT
>NC_061120.1:99485644-99490750 GCF_002878395.1 Capsicum annuum | reverse complement strand
CTTCTTCAGTCATTTAATTCATCTAATTCACTATCTATTTCATTATCTGTTTCATTCTCTGAAATTTCATATATAATATCTTCACTTTCTAATTCGTAATCTATCTAATCTATCTACATATATTCTGTATTTTTTATTTTTATTTCTGATATTTGTTTATTTTTTGGCTTTTTAGGGAATTTACAATCTCTAGTTAAATGTCCTAATTTTTCGCAATTATAACAAGTACATTCTTTTATAGATTTTTTTTTTCCTATATGGTCTTTTATGTTTATAATTTTTTACATTATATCTTTTTCTTGGTTTCTTATATTTATATTTTAATTTTTTTATATTTCTTATATTTCTTATGTCTTTTTCTTTTCTTATAATATCTTTCTTTGCATCCAAATTGAGGTGCTATTTTATCTTTGCAACATGCTAAATTTTTTATTAATGTTTTTTCCATTTTTATTTCTTCTCTATATTTTTCACATAGGTTTCTATGCCATTGTTGTAAAATTTTTATTCTTGCTCCTAAAGTATCTACTATTTTTGCTTCATCCCAACTTTTTATTATTTTTGAACTAAATGGTTCAGGCAATTTATTAAAATATAATTTTCTTATTTCTTTACTTTCTTCTGTATTATATGTTCCTTTATAATAATATTCTTTAAATGTCCAAGTATACTCATCTATGTAACACATATTACATATTGATAATTTTAACATTAAATTCCTATTTGTATCTTTCTCTTCATTTTGTTCTTCTTCTGTTGTTGTCATGCTGCTAAATTCATCTTTTATAGCTATTTCATATTTTTTTAATAATTCTATAGGTGTTAATTTAGTTGTAGTTGTTGATGATGTTCCTTCTGTAGGTTTATCAGTTCTTAATACCTTCTTCCTATTTTCAGTTAAATTTGAAAACCATAATTTCACTGTTCCTATTAGTGTTCTTTCTATATATTTTGGTGCATCTGTTATATTTATATTATTATCTAATAATTGTTTTGTCATATATCCTATCCATAATTGTATTATTTTTACTATATCTATTACACAATCTAAGTCTAAAAAGTTATAATTTTTATTAACTATTTGTTTTTGTGTCCATTTGTCATATTCATCTTTTAGATTATATCTTTTAAATTTATTCTTATAATATGTAGGTTTTCCTATTTCTAATGTTCTAGGTATTATATTTTCATCTTTTTTTTATCAAGAGTATTTTTTTCTGTGTTTTTATTTTCTAAGTTTTCTTCATTAATTATTTCTTGTTTTTCATTGATTTCTAAATTTTTTATATTTGTTAAAATTTTTGTATATGTTTCACTATCTTCCGAATCATAATTATCTGTTTCTTCAACATCTATTGTATTTATTTCTAATTCCTTAGTTTCTATTTCTTTATTGCTTATTTCTAATTTTTCTTTAAATTGATTTATCTCATTTAATAATTTTTGTTCTTTATCTTTTTCTTCTTTTTCTTTCTGTCTTTTTTCATACAAATCTTTTAGCATATGTAGTTCGCTTTCTAATTCAGCAATCCTACTATTTTTAGTTTCTTCTATTTTTCGTATTTCTTCTGTAGTTTATTGTTTTATTTTTTCTATTTCCTTTTTTCTTTCTATTTCTTCATTTTCTTTTTCTATTTTTACCATAGCTGTCAATTTTTCTTCTAATTTTAATTCTTCTTTTTTCTAACATTAAATATAAATGTTCACCTATTTTCTTATACCTTCTTCCTAGATTAGAAAATACTATTTTTATTTTTAATCCTTCATGGTTTCATATATTTTTTCATCTATTATAAATTCTTCTTTGTTCATTTTTTATTTAATTGTTAATAGATCATGTTGGTATGTATATTCTAGACTATCTATTGTCGATTCTAAATTTAATATTTCTTCTTTTTGTGCATTTATTGAGTTTTTACTAACTCCGACAATTATGTTATATTGTAGTCTTTCTATCCTAATTTTTAATTCTTTACGTTTTTTAGATATTATTTTCTTTAATTCTTTATATTTTGGTAATTTTTGTACTTTATTCATCTAAATAATATTTTGGGGAATATCTAAATTTAGTTTTATCAAATAAGTCAATCATAATTAATAAATTAATTAAATAAATCCAAATATATACTACTTCCATAACTTTAAACAGCACAGGCTTTGATACCATTTGTAGGGGTACGGATTATTATCTAGTATTGTTTGAGGTTATTTATGCTTGGTTACATAATACTAACGAGGATCCAGAGCTATGTCGATCTGAAGACATTAAAAGGATGAAAAAAACATAAAACCACTATGAAAATTAAATTAATAGATAAAAATAGCATAATAACTCAAAAACCACTAACATATAATTTGGACGATTTAAAAGAATTTAAAATGCACATAAAAGAATTATTAGAAAAATAATACATACAAAAAAGTAATAGTAAACATAGTAGCCCCTAAAGCATAAATAACCTCAAACAATACTAGATAATAAATACTTACGTATTTCTGGAATTTTAATGTCTTCCGACCGACATAGCTCTGCACGTTGCTCGTATTTCTTCTGTAGTTTGTTGTTTTCTTTTTTCTATTTCCTTTTTTCTTTCTATTTCTTCATTTTCTTTTTCTATTCTTACCATAGCTGTCAATTTATCTTCTAATTTTAATTCTTCTTTTTCTAACATTAAATATAAATGTTCACCCTAGCTACAAATCAGCTAACTCAACAGTGTGCAGAGCTATGTCGATCGGAAGACATTAAAATTGCAGAGCTATGTCGATCGGAAGATATTAAAATTCCAGAGCTAGAAGCAGACATTGGGACACTCCATAAAACCAAGTTACGGAAGTAGTATATATTTGAATTTATTTGAAGGATTAGGCGGGGTAAGTTTACTAGATAATAAATACTTATGTATTTATTTTTATATAATGTATTTTGTGAATATTATTGATTGGAATAATTTTCATTTTTATCTTCTTGACTTAAGATGTTTTATTAATTCATATTCTTGATTAGATATTATCGTAATTAAATTATCTAGTGTTTTAGGATCCGCGTTAGAACAAAATGAAGATAAAGATACAAATAGGAATTTAATGTTAAAATTAGCAATATGTAATATGTGTTACATAGATGAGTATACTTGCGCATTTAAAGAATATTATTAAACAGCATAGGCTCTGATACCATTTGTAGGGGGTGTGGATTAGGCGCGGTAAGTTTATTAGAAAATAAATACAAATTTATAATAGATGAAAAAATATATGAAAACCATGAAGGAGTAAAAATAAAAATAGTATTTTTTTAATCTAGGAAGAAGGTATAAGAAAATAGGTGAACACCTGGTATGTATATTCTAGACTATCTATTGTCGATTCTAAATTTGATATTTCTTCTTTTTGTGCATTTATTGAGTTGAGTATTTATTATCTAGTAAACTTACCGCGCCTAATCCGCACCCCCTAGAAAAGCTAAAGACTAATGAAGTTAAATTAAAGTCTATAACTATAAATCAGCTAACTCAGCAGTGTGCAGAGCTATGTCTATCGAAAGACAGGATAGAAAGACTACAATATAACATAATTAGACTAATGAAGTTAAACTGAAGTCTATAGCTACAAATCAGCTAATTCAGCAATCCTACTATTTTTAGTTTCTTCTATTTTTCAGAATTAATAAAACATCTTAAGTCAAGAAGATAAAAATGAAAATAGTTTTTATATAATCGTAATTAAATACTTATGTATTTATTTTAATATAATGTATTTTGTGAATATTATTGATTGAAATAATTTTTATTTTTATGTTCTTGACTTAAGATGTTTTATTAATTCATATTCTAGATTAGATATTATCGTAATTAAATTATCTAGTGTTTTAGGATCCTTGTTAGTATTATGTAACCTTTTGTATTCTAGGTATAAACTATATAGTTGGGTTTCGATTTCTTTTAATGATTTATTCTTTTCGTAAGATGTATCCATTAATTTATGTAATTGTTAAATTCTTTGTCGTAATATTCATTAACTGTTTTTCTTCGTTCTTGTATTTTTTATTTTCATATATTTTATTAATATATTTAATTTTACTGATATTCATATTTTAGGGGGTGATTAAATGGTAGTTGATTAAATGCTTCGATATAATATTCTTTAATTTTTTCTTGTAGTTTTTGTAAATCTTCTATATTATTTTTAAGATATTCTAAATATTCTATATCTTTTGTTTAAAGTATTCAATTAAATTTGTTTTTATAAGGTTTTCTGTTAATCATATTTCTTCTATTTCTCATTTCCAATATTTTAGATATTCGTAGTTTATCATTTTATCCTAAAGTAAATGTATAATAATCTATTCTATTTGTACTATATTTAATATCTTGTTTGAGGTTATTTATGCTACTAACTATTTCTTCTTGTTCTCTTTTTAATAATTTTTTAAAATATCTAAACTTTTATCTTTGCTTTTTTCTAGATTTTTTAAGGTTTCGTCTATTCATTTTAATTTTTCTATTAAATTTTTCATTATTTCTCTAATTTGTTTTCTATAATTAATTTCTTTATGTAGGTCTTCTTGGTTTGCTCTAATTTTCTTAATATATCCTGAAATTTTTCATCGGTATAATATCCATCTGAATCTAAATAATATTGATGTTCATAATATATGAGTAAGTTTTCTATACTGTTTAATAATTCTTCCTCTTCATAATCTTGTAATTTTTCCCATATTATTTTCTTTACATCTATAATTTCTATATCTCTAAGTATATATAAAACAAGTATTTTAATATCAGCTGTCATTTAGGCTTGATTAAATGCTTTTTCATAATATTTTTCAGTTGTTTGTTTTAGTCTAAGTAATTCTTGCATATTTTCATTAAGGAATGCTATATATTTTACATCTTTAGTTTCCATGTATTTATCTAAATTTGTTTTTATTTGTTTTTCTACTAATTGTATGTTTCTCATATCTTTTTTCTAAAATTCTAAATATACATAATTTATCATAGTTAGTATGTGGGTTTGGCATGTAAGTATTTATAAGAGTAGTTCGGTAGGTGTGGTATATAATTAATTCTAGTCATAAAATATCTATCAAATATTTTTTCAATATGA